>NC_137795.1:63235723-63813223 GCF_963383645.1 Muscardinus avellanarius | reverse complement strand
AAACAGGGTCTCACTGAGTTGCAAAGGGCTTGCTAAATTGAGTTGCGAAAGGCCTCACTAAATAGATGAGGCTGTCTGTGAACCGCGATCCTCCGGTCTCTGCCTCCCGAATGCTGGGATTACAAGCATGCACCACCATGCCCAACTCCATTACTTTTATTTTTAAAAATAAAAAAGAAGAGAGCCAGGCATAGTGGCGTTCGGGAGGCTGAGACAAGAGGATTGCAGTTGGCGGCCAGCCCTAGCTACTTAGTAAGGCCCTTGGGAACGTAGTGAGACCCTGTTTCAGAATAAAGAATAAAAGCCGGGCGTGGTCGCGCAAGCTTGTAATCCCAGCATTCAGGAGGCAGAGACCAGAGGATTGCGGTTCGCAGACAGATTCAGCTCCTAAGTGAGGCCCTCCAGAACTTGGTGAGACCCTGTTTCAAAAATAAAGAATAAAAAAAAAAAAATAGGGCAGGGGGTGTAGCTCGGAGGTCGAATGCCCCTGGGTTCCATCCCCAGACCTGCAAAAAAATAATAATTTAATTAATTAATTAATTAATTAAAATAAAAATAAAGAATAAAAAACAGGGCAGAAAGTATCGTGTGTGTGTGTGTGTGTGTGTGTGTGTGTGTGTGTGTGTGTGGTGGTACTGGAGATGGAACCCAAGGGCATTCTACCTCCGAGCTATACCTCCAGCCCTATTTTTTTGTTTTTTTATTTTGAAGCAGGGTCTCACTGAGTTGCGAAGGGCCTCACTAAGTAGCTGAGGCTGTCCAGGAACCACGATCCTCCTGTTCTGGCCTCCCAAATGCTGGGATTATAAGCATGTGCCACCATGCCCGGCAGAAAGACATTTTTGGCCCTAAAAAACTTGGGTAGGTATTCTCACCTGGTGAAAGAGTACAAGTACAACTGGGGAGGTGGCTAGCTCCGCCAGCAGTTTTACAAGGTTGCAAATTCCATCGACAAGTGTTCTGCCCTCTAAAGGCTCCACCTCTTAATAACATTCTGAACTGGAAACACATTCAGACCATAGCAGAAAGAGAGGGGGGGGGGAGGGAGGGAGAGAGAGGGAGAGAGAGGGAGAGGAGGAGAGAGGAGGGGAGGGGAGGGGAGGGGAGAGGAGGGGAGAGGACAGAGAGGAGAGGAGAGGAGAGGAGGGGAGAGGAAGGGAGAGGAGGGGAGGGGAGAGGAAGGGAGAGGAGGGGAGGGGAGGGGAGAGGAGGGAAGGGGAGGGGAGGGGAGGGGAGGGGAGGGGAGAGGAGGGGAGAGGAGAGAGAGGAGGGGAGAGGAGGGGAGGGGAGGGGAGGGGAGGGAAGGGGAGGGGAGGGGAGGGGAGAGGAGGGGAGAGGAGAGGAGGGGAGAGATATCTCAGCCTTGGTACCTATGGGTATGATATGCCTGAGAAAACTGTAGTGGTAATGGTTTGTATGTAAGATGTGAACATAGAAACTAACACCTCCCAAGGTCTTAGAAATTTACACTGAAGAGAAAGAAAGAGCAGAGTTCCCCAGGGGATGATCAGTGTTATCATGCAATCCAACTTGCATGATTTGAGTGTTAAAAGGTGGCTTAGACAGGAGGACCACAGGTTCAAGGACAACCTCGGCAAGTAGTGAGATTCGCATCAACCTAGCAAGACTCTATTTCTAAATAAAATAAAAAATAGAACTGGGGTTATAGCTCAGAGGAGCTAGAATGCCCCTGGGTTTAATCAGTACCACACACACACACACACACACACACACACACACACACACACACACACACACGGTGGTGCATGGTAATGATACATCATAGTAAGGTTCAAAGAGATACAAACACACATGCTTGCAGCCCTTGGTGTGTTCCCACTGGATCCCACCCACTTGTCCCTCCCGTGCATGTTAGTGAGGTTGGTGGTGATACCTTCATATATGGACATAATATTGAGCTGTTTCCTTCGTGAAGCCTCCCTCCCCACCTGCCTCCCCCATTCTCTTCCACTGTTCTCCTGGTCTCTCTCTTATTTATCTGAAGTCCCTTTTCTTTCTTATTTTCTCTTTAGCTTTCACACATGAGAGAAAACATAGTACCCATGGCTTTCTGAGCCTGGCTGGTCTCACTAAGCATGATGTTCTCCAGTTCCATCCATTGGCCTGCAATCGACATAATTTTGTTTTTCTTTGTGGCTGAATAGAGTTCCTTTTCCCTTTCTGTCTTCAGAAGGGCCAGTGTGAAACGTCCATTGCAGACATACTTCCTAAGCCTTCTTCTCAATTTAACCTAGTGGAATTGTCACCGCTTGGGGACCTAGGAAGTTCCCCCAGAAGGGAGAAGGTGACTTCAACTCAGCCCAGGCAGGTTCTTGACTTGCACTGCAGAAAGGAACTTCAGGACACCTCAAAAGAATCACGAGAAGACATTTATTAGGAAAGCAGGGAGATGTGTTCAGAAAAGTAAATGATAAAGCAGGATATACACAAAAACGGAGAGGGAGTGTGGGCTCTTGGGAGTGAGACGTGCTTGGCTCTGGCTTCTTTTAAGGGAAACTTTGTAAACCAGGAATCTGAGAAAAACACAGGGTGCCTTCAGCCTAATGAGACTGATTTTTTTTTTTTTTTTTTTTTTAGTTTTTGGTACTGGGGATTAAACCGAGGGGAATTCTATCTCCAAGCCATACCCCTTAGAAGTTTTCATTTTTTATTTGGGAAGAGGATCTCATTAAATTGTTGAGGGTCTTGCTAAGTTGTTGAGGCTGACCTCAAGCCTGTGATCCTCTTGTCTTAGTCTCCTAAATACTGAGCATACAGGAATGTGCCACCATTCCCAGCTATGAGCTTAATTCTTTTGATTGTGGGGCACAGAGACAGTCATTGTGGCCTAGGTTTTTCTTAGAATCTTTAGGTTGGCATTATCCAACTAATAGATTTAGGGAGAACCTTTTTCCAAATAAAAAATAAAAATAGGGCTGGAGGTATAGTGGAGGTAGAATGTCCCTTGGTCCAATCCTCTGTACCTCATAACAAAACAAAAAACATTCTGTAAGCTAGCTAGGTATAAAGGTACTAATAACTGGACTTTAAGATTTCTCAGAACTTTCAGGATTTCAGACCTGGAAGAAAACAAGCCTGGAGTGAAGGTGAGGGTGTTCGTGGGGTTTTTAGATGGAAAGTTACACTCCCTCCTTCCTTCTCTGTCTCTTTTCTACCTGTCCTTTTTCTTCTATCCTACCTCAGAAGGACTTTCTGTGTACAGTGTGCCCAAGGTGCCCTTCCTCATGCTTTGTCTCAGGGTGGTAGCCTTGCAAAGAATGTCCTTCACACTGACCCTACGCCTCCGTCAACAATCAGCTCAGACCCAAGGCAGAAATTACATCTTCAAGCCAGGCACTGTGGCACGTGTGCCTGTAACTCCAGTACGTGAGAGGCTGAGACAGGAGGATCTCAGCTTAAAGGACAGCCTCAGCAGGTAGTGAGACCCTCGGCAACCTAGCAAGATCCTGTTTCAAAAATAAATAAATAAATAAATAAATAAATAAAAGCTCAGGCGTGGTGGTGCTCGCTTATAATCCCAGCATTTGGGAGGCTGAGACAGGAGGTGGTTTGCGGCCAACCTCAGCTACTTAGTGAGGCCCTTTGCAAGTCAGTGAGACCCCGTTTCAAAATAAAGAATAAAAAATAGGGCTGAGGGTGTGGCTCAGAGGTAGAATGCTCCTGGGTTCAAACCCTAGCACCACAATAATTGATAATAATAATAATAATAATAATAATGGCTAGGGTGTAGCTTGGAGATAGAATGCTCTTGGGTTCAATCCTCAGTACAACAGCAGCAACAAAGGAAAAGAAAGAAAAAAAAGGAATCACATTTCCAGCTCCCTAATTGGACACAGCTGTCCTTTCTCTGGCTCCCCCTCCTACGTCACGCATACCGTTTGCACACGAGCCTCCTCCAGCCGACTCCAAGGACAGGAAGCGTCTCTCTCCTCTTTGTGTTTCCTCCATGTTCCCACTCCTTGTACTCAGCATACAAGCACCGACTGGCAGTTTAATGAATGGGTCAATAATCTGCCTTTTCTCAGCACCAACCGTCACCCAGGACAAGTTTTGCTCCCATCACTCTCCCTTCCTAGAAATCTCAGAGAAAGGGGGCTCTTGCTCGCTGCCCCCCACCTACTCCTCGCCTTGCCTCCCCAAGCAGCCTGAACTGGGCCCTTCCACAGCTCCTCACTGGCCGGCAGCTGGCAGATAGCAATCTCCCCTTCCAATGGGGGACCAAGATCCTCGCCATTCACCAGAAAGACCAACCACTCTCTATCAGAAATGACTCTTACTTATTTAAAATAATTGTGCAGGGTCTGTGGCGGGTGCCCCCCCATGCAGTTTCAGGAGCATCTTCCTCCTGCTGGGGAGAAAGCAGCGTGAGGAAAGGGACGCTGTTTCCACGTGGACAGAGTCCCTGACGTGGAATTGGTTTGCACACTAGGGCGGAGGCCTTCCCAGGACCCACAGGCGGCCAGGCAGGCTGGGCTGGACTGTCCCTCTCCCGGGCCGCGGTCAGTCGCCTGCAGCTCCAACTGCCACTCCCCCAACTGTCACTCAGAACTTTGCTTCTCAGCCCCAGCACCTGCCTGGCCTTTGGCTGAGGGGAGGTTTCTGTGGGTCAAGCAAAAGCTTCACTTTGGGATCCGACCACCGGCAGAGCGTAGTTTCACAAGGAATGCTCTGTCGCCTTTAGTTTAGGCTCCTTTTACAGTGCTTTGACTCTAGCGTCTGCCTCGCAGGACGCTGGGAAGTAGAGGGCATCCTTCAGAGCTGCTCAGCCTGGCCAGAGGCCCCCGCCCGGGGAGCTCAGACCGGATCAAAAGATAAAGACCGCTTCTTCTCTTCAAAATGTAAATATGGATTTTGTTCCTATTATAAGTATTAGTAACTTTTCGTTGTTAAAATGAATGTTATGTAGAGTGTATTCCCCGACTCTGCTGTCAGACACAACCACGAACAGTTTGCAATATATGTGTCAAGTCTCTGGAAGCAAGTATGTACAGGTACTATTAATAAAGTCTTACTAAATGTTATTTAGTCTTTTTTTGTGTGTGGTACTGGGGATGAAACCCAGGGGCATTCTACCTCCAAGCTACACCCCTATCCCTATATATATTTTTTTATTCTTTATTTTGAAACAGGGTCTCACTGAGTTGCAAAGGGCCGTGCTATTTAAGGAGCTATCCATGAACCTGCGATCCTCCGGTCTCAGCCTCCGAATGCTGGGATTACAAGCGTGCACCACGCCTGGCTCTAGTCTTACTTTATAAATACAAAGGTGAAGTTGGGCGTGGTGGTGCAGGTTTATAATCCCAGCATTTGGGAGGCTGAGACCGGAGGATCGTAGTTCACAGACAGCCTCAGCTACTTAAGTAGTGAGGCCCTCTGCAACTCAGTGAGACCCTTTTCAAAAATAAAGAATTTTAAAAAATAAGGCTAGAGGTGTAGTGTGGAGGTCGAATCCCCCTGGATTCCATCCCTAGACCCGCAAAAATAATAAATACGTACAAAGGTGAGTCAGTGAACTTTCCACACCAACCCATATATATTATACATCTGCCTTTTTTTTTTTTTTTTTTTTTTTTTTGGTGGTACAGAGGCTTTCTACCTTCGGGCTACACTCCCAGACCTACTTTTACATTTTTATTTGGAAACAGGGTCTCCTAAGCCAACGCGCGCGGCTGGCTTCGAACCTGCGCGATCCTCCTGTCTCTGCCTCCCAAGCGCGGGGATTACAAGCGTGCGCCACCACGCCCGGCTCCCAAACCTTTTTTATATTTTATTTGGAAACAGGGTCTCACTAGGTTGCTGAGAGCCTCACAAAGTAGCTGAGGCTGGCTTCAAACCCGTGTGATCCTCCTGTCTCCACCTCCCAAACGCGGGGATTACAAGCGTGTGCCACCACACCCGGCACATCTGCCTTTTTTGTGCCAAAATTAATTTAGCTATTTCCCTGCTGATGTTAGATCATTTTAAGTTTAAATTTTTTCTAGTTATAAGCAATGAATGATGTAATGACCTTTCATTTACATGTACATTGCCTATTTGTGAGTGTGTTTATGGGATAAATTCCTAAATATGTAACAGTTGGATTCAAAGCAGTACACATTTCAAACTCTGATTAATGCTGCTGAATTCCTCCCCCACCCACCAACTTTACGCTGCCGTGAGGCTATCCCACACCTGACTTTCCTACTAGGCACAGTGAGTCCAAGACCTAGGGCCTGTGATTGTTTGGGAACCATGAAAATAGAATGTTCTTTAAAATTAGTGGAAAAAATGAATATAATAATGAAAATATTGTATGTATATTGAATTTAGTCTGACACATTCATCTTTATAGTAGTGTAGTCATTAAAGGTGGTTTTTAAATTTAAGTATATTTAATTTTTATAATTATTTAAATTAAAATATATTTAAGTTTCTGTGGAGAAGGTAATGTATGAAAGCAAGCATATCTCGGCCTCGTGCAGGTGTGGGCCTGGTTTATCTATTTCTTTTTTTGAATCTTTGAGAATCATCTTTGTAATCTTTACCAATCTTTTATGACATTTCACTATTGCTTTTATTTATTGTTCTTTGGTTATTTGTAAGGTGTAATCTCCTAAATTTACTGACCATTTAAACTTCCCTTATGAATTTCCTGTTTTCTTTTTCATCCTTTTATTGGGTTGTCCATATTTTCATTATTATTATTATTATTATTATCATCATCATCATCATCATTATCATCATTGTGTGGTACTGGGGACAGAACCCAGGGGCTTTTCTACCTCTAAGCTATACTCCCAGACCTATTTTATATTTTATTTAGAAATAACTAAGTAGCCGAGGCTGGCTTTGAATCTGTGTGATCCTCCTGTTTCAGCCTCCCAAATGCGGGGATTACAAGCGTGCGCCACCATACCTGGCTACATGATAATTTTTTTGATACTAGGGATTGAAGCCATGTACGTTCTACCTCCAAGCTACACCTTCAGCCCTTTTTATATTTTATTTTGAAGCAAGGTCTTGATAAATTTCTGAGGCTGGCCTCAAACCTGTGATCCTCTTATCTCAGGCTCTCAAATACTGGGATTACAGGTATGCGCCACCATGTCTGGTGAAGTACATTTTTTTTTCAGTACTGGAGATTGAACCCAGGATCATTCTACCTCCAAGCTACACCCTTAGCCCTTTTAAAGAACTTTTTTGTTTGTTTTGAAACAGAGTCTCACTATGTTGCAGAGGGCCTCACTGAGTAGCTGACGCTGGCCACAAACCTGCAATTCTCCTGTCCCCCCCACCAACGTACTGGGATTACAAGTGTGAGCCACCATGCCTGGCTTGGAATACACTTTTATAGAACACGTGAAATAGCTATTAAATCTTATTTTCTCTTCAAGAGCATAGCTAATTGTTTTAATGCCATGAGACAGTAGTTTGAAATTTCATTTCTATTAAATATGAAATTCTCATATATGTATCTGTGGGTTTTTTTTTACTTTTTTCCATCCCATTTATGTATTACCCCATTAGTACCATAGTTTTGCTTCATGACATTTTGATTTCTCATAATGTAAATTGTAACTCTTTTCCCCATAGTCCCCTTTTACATTTTTTTTTTTTTTTTTTTTTTTTTTTTTGGTGTGTGTGATACTGAAAATTGAACCCAGGGGCATACTACCTCCAAGTCCAAGCTACACATGCAGCCCTATTTTGTTTTTTAACTTTGAAACAGGGTCTCACTAGGTGGCTGAGGATCTTGTTAAGTTGCTGAGACTGGTCTGTAACTAGCGACCCTCCTTTTCAGCCTCCCCAGTAATGGTGTTACAGGTGAGCGTCCCTATTCCCTTCCACACTGTATGGGGAAAAATCCCGAATTTCGTAAAATTGAGAGATTAATTCGAAGACAAAGGACATCTTCACCAAAGCATATCTGCTTCTCCAAAAGCCAGATATTTGGTTCAGCCCTCCTTTTGATACCATCCCCATGTGGCCTTCCGTGTGTCCAGGCATGTTTCGCCTCCGTCCATGGTCCTCTCAGATCCCTCTGGGGCTCTCTGTGATGGGAGGCTGGCAGCAGCATGCTTGCCTGAGTCTTTGTGCTCCCCAGGACCGCCGGCAGGATGCTGCTGTCGCAAATCACCACCAACTCAACGCCTTGAGACAAAGCACGTCACACTTTGATCTTACAGTTCTGTAGGCCGGAAGACCAGAATCTGGTTCCCTGGGCCAACATCAAGGTGCCGGTGGGGCACATCCTTTTCTGGCGCGTCCAGGGGAAAATCCATTCCTTTGCCTTTTCCAATTTCACGAGCACCTGTTGGCTCGTGGCCCCTTTCTCCGTTGGCTCGTGGCCCCTTTCTCCGTCTTCAAAGTGAACACCTGCATTCTTCAACCTCTGCCTGCACCATCAGCCTCCTTCTCAGACTCTGTCCCTTCTGTCTCCCTCCTGTGAGTATGCTCATAAGAACCCTTGTGATTTGGTCCATCTCCCCACCTCTCAGTCCTGAACCGCACCTGGAATATAACACGGGAGGTGCCACGGACAGGTTCTAAGGACTGGGCTGTGGGCGTCACTGTCACCCATGGTCTTTGGGACCGTGTGCAGACTCCTTCAGCTGGCTGGCCAGACCCCAGGGACATGCTCCCACCACCCCTCTGTTTAACCTTGATATTCTCTCTCTCTCTCTCTCTCTCTCTCTCTCTCTCTCTCTCTCTCTCTCTCTCTCTCTCTCCCCTCTCTTTCCTTCTTTCTTTCTTTCCTTTCTTTCCTTTCTTTTCCTTCCTTCCTTCTTTTTTTGTGTGGTACTGGGGATTGAACCTAGGTATATTCTACCTCCAAGCTATACTTCAAGCTCTTTATTATTATTAATTATTATTATTATTATTATTATTATTATTATTATTATTTGCTGGTCTGAAGATGGAACCCAAGGGCATTCGACCTCCGAGCTATGCCTCCTGCCCTGTTTTTTATTCTTTATTTTGAAACAGGGTCTCACTGAGTTGCAGAGGGCCTCACTAAATAGCTGAGGTTGTCCACAAACCCCGATCCTCCGGTCTCAGCCTCCCGAATGCTGGGATTACAAGTGTGCGTCACTACACCCGGCTTGTTGTTGTTGTTGTTGTTGTTTTGAAATAGGGTCTCACTAGGTTGCTGAGAACCTCACCATGTGGCTGAGGATGGCCTCAAACCTGTGATCCGCCTGTGCCAGCCTCCTAAGTACTGGGATTACAGGCTTGTGCCACCGTGCCTGGCTCCCCAGGAGCTTTTGGAAGCCTCTTGTACTGCCTGCCTGCTCCTCCAGACTTTGTGAAGGAGCTTCAGATCATCCTCCCTTGCTCCTGGCCTGCTTGTGCTGGCTTTCACATTACTGCTTGTCTGATTATCTTCTTTCCCTAAATGTAAGCTCTTTGAGGTCAGAGAGCGATGATGGAGTCTTCATGCTTGGGTGGGGCCCTTAATTCCTTGCTGAATGAATTTAGAAAAAAAATACTAATTTCAGCCAGGCTTGGGGGTGAATGCCTGTAATCCTAGGACTTGGGAAGCCGAGGCAAGAGGATCACAGGTTCGAGACCAGCCTCAGCAACTTAGTGAGACTCTCAGAAACTTAGTGAGAACCTGTTTCAAAATAAAAAGAGCTGGGGTGTAGCTCGGAGGTAGAATCGCCCTCAGAGGTAGAATCTCCATACCCCCCAAACTTAATAATTGATTAAAATTACTCAACAGGCCAGGCATGGTGGCGCACGCTTGTAATCCCCGCGCTTGGGAGGTGGAGACAGGAGGATCGCGCAGGTTTGAAGCCAGCCAGGCTGGCTTAAGAGACCCTGTTTCCAAATAAAATATAAAATAGATCTGGGAGTGTAGCCCGGAGGTAGAAGGGCTTCATCCCCAGTACCACCAAAATAAAAAAAAATTACTCAACATGTCTCTCTTTTAAGTATTTGCTCATCATTCATCTCACAAATGTTTTTTGAGGACCAACATGGTAAGCACTGAGTCGGGGCAGTTAAAATTAGTAAAAATTAAATAAAATGAATAAACCCATCGAATGTCACGAGGATACTAAGGTTGTAGAGGTAGGACTGTGAGGATATGAATAACGGTTTTTGTCCTCCAGGAAAGTGGACATGGATGTCAGTGAGCCGATAGACTTCAGTGCCGGAGATCAACATCTGATCAGGAAAGCAGCAGATAAAGGCGTCCAGTCCAAATCTGATCAGCCCTACAAGTCTTCGCCTGCAGACCGACCGCAGGAAACTCGCGAGAATCCACGCCCAAAGGCCACTGAGCGGTCCGGTACCTACGTGGTACAGATTTTGGATGAGCTGTCCCCCGATGATAGCTCTGTACCTTCATCCAGCCCATTCTCAGACGTAGCCATCCGCAGAGGTAAGAATCCGGAAATGGGCTTTTTGAAAGAGAAGAGCCAATGTTTCCTTAAATAACTTCCCTGGTGTGGATTGTCAGAGGGATTTAATTTTGTTTCTAGCTTTCCCTACTCATGCTTCCTCAAGGACCGTGACATAGGGCTTCCATAATAGACCATCCCCAGGTTGTCCCAGAGATGCAGGAATCCATAATAAACATATGGTGTTTGGGCTTTTTTGGGAAACATGAATTAGTCATTGATTGCAAAATGTTCTCACCAATGCACGCAGTGATAATATTGGCTTAAGTTTCAAAAAATATTAATTCAGTGTCCTAGATATTAATTCTGTGTAAGTTGGGAGATACTCTCAGCAATGAGCAGTAGATACCTAAAACACTGTGGGCTAAATAAATGAGAAATTGTTTCTTTCTCATGCAATATGCTGCTTGAAGATAGAAGGTTTAAGGCTCATCCTGTAGGTCCCCGGAGTCCATGGTGCCTGCTCTTAAGCCCTCTGAGGGCCTCACAGGTGAACTTCGAGTACCCTCTGGAAAGATATCTTTTAGAGCTCTAACCTTTCAGGAAGAAAAGGGAGCAGGCAAAGGGCCAGAGACAAAGAAGGGCCAAGGGAGAGTGCTGCACCGACCTGGACTGGCATCCAGACCCAGCCACATCTGACTTATTTTCAGAAGCTGCCCCCAAGGGTTTTCAGTGGCATGTCATTGACCTGTCTCTATCACTTGGCCATCTCTGGGTCAAATGAGGAGGAAGTTGAGAGGAGTGGGTGTCACCTGGAGGCTGTACCCTCCCCTCATTTTTTGTTGTTGTTGTTGTTGTTTTGGTTTTTTTTTTTTTTAGTGCTAGGGATTGAGCCCAGGTACATTCTACCTCTGACCTAAATCATCCCCCTTTTTTTTCATTTTCCATTTTGAAACAGCATCCTGCTAAGTTGCTGAATGCCTAACTAAATGGCTGAGGCTGGCCTGGAATCTGCAATCTTTCTTGTCTCAGCCGCCCAAGTACTGGGATGACAGGTGTGTGGCACTGCGCCTGGCTGCTCCCCTGCTTTGCAAACACCGTGTAGTCTAGAAGAAGAGAGCATCTAAAAGCACATGGTGCCAGTAGGAGCTTTGCCATCTTGAAAAGGTCATTTAGGCATCTCACATCTCCATCTTCAAGTATCCGCAGTCCTCCTCTACCCCATTCTATTTCTCATGGAAGACAGAATGAAGCACATGAGGGGCAGTGAGCTAGGATCAGGCACTTCCTTGACTCCATTCATCTTGCTGGCTGGAGAAGGATTGTATTTAAGCATTGGAGTATGAAGATGCAATTACATGATTTTCATCCTGCTTAGGCAGTAGTCTTTGTAAAATGGAGAAGCCATAGATTTAACCTGACTTGAATGGATTATGTCTTTTTTTTTTTTCTTCTTAAACAGCTATGTGGAGGTATAATCTCCTGATCACTAACTTGACCACTTTGAAGTGTTCAATTCCCGGGGTTTCATGTACTTTCAGAGTTGTGCAGCCATCATCACTGAGAAAGGAGGATCACAGGTTCGAGGACAGCCTCGGCTATTTAGTGAGGCTCTCTACAACTTAGTGAGACCTTGCTTCAAAATAAAGAATAAAAAATAGGGCTGGAGGTGTAGCTTAGAGGTAGAACACTCCTGGGTTCAACCCCCAGAACCAAAATAAATAAGTAAATAGATAAATAAACAAATAAATAGGTTGGAGATGTTTCTGTATGTGGGAGTCTGAGACAGGAGGATCTCAGGTTCGTGGCCAGCCTCAGCAACTTAGCGAGGCCCTCAGCAACTTAAGAACCCTGTTTCCAAATTTAAAAAAAAAATAGGGCTGGGGGTATAGCTTGCAGGTAGAAGGCCTCAGCTTTACTCCGCAGTACCACAAATAAATAAGTGATAAAAACAATGCTTTTGTCTCCTTAGCTTTTATTGTCAAAGTATTCCTCATCCTGTCGGCTCAGCTGTTTGTCACTGGGGCGATTATCAGCGTATTTGTTTTCTGGTAAGTCTTTACGGCTGATGTAGAAGTAAATGCTAAGTTGTTCCCCTGAATTTTCACTGAATCAGCTTGTTTTAGTTTTGGTCATTGAAAAAATTACCTCCTTTCCTTCATGATTCCCAGGAGGAGAAATTTCTATAGTTTGTTCTTTTGAAGCAGCTCCTAGTCCAAGGTGGTGGGAGATTTCTAGAATTTCAGTTTAACTCCTCCCTAAGACAATAACTTCTCTTTGCTTTTTACTTCCTCTTATTTTGGACACTATATTTATTTCTTTATTTGCTTACTTTTTGGTGCCGCTTCTTTCTACCTTTTAGGGAGGGGAATTTGATCATTACGTATGAAACCTGAGTTTTGCATCTGAGAGTCTGGATTCCCTATAAGGCCTTGCTTCGCTTGTCTGGTTCATGAGCCCAGGGGCATTCTACCTCCGAGCTACACTCCCAGCCCTATTTTTTATTTTTATTTTGAAACAGATCTCACTAGGTGGATGAGAGCCTCACTACTTGCAGAGGCTGTCCTTGAACCTGTGATTGTCCTGTCTCAGCCTCCCATCACACCTGGCTTGGAACATTGTTCAGTTCAGAAATTACTTGAGGGACTATGACTGATCACTGCTTAAGTGCATCCTATGAAAATTTGTACTTATTAAACAAATAGATGCGTTGATTTCTCTTACTATGCATGCATATGAGCCTTACTATTTTTTAAACTAAGGAATTTTCTGGGCTTGGTAGCGCACGCTTGTAAACCCCGCGCTTGGGAGGCTGAGACAGGAGGATCGCACAGGTTCGAAGCCAGCCTCAGCTACTTAGTGAGGCTCTCAGCAACTTAGTGAGACCCTGTTTCCAAATAAAGTATAAAATAGGTCTGGGAGTATAGCCCAGGGGTACAAAGCCCCTGGGTCCACTCCCAGTACCACCAAAAAAAAAAAAAAAAAAAAAAAAAGAATTTTACTAGCTGTTTGTACTTATTCAAATTTGACTTACAATTTATAAAATTATCTTTTTATAAATGTATCTTTTTAAGCGGGGCATGGTGGCACATGCTTATAATCCCAGCACTTGGGAGGCCGAGACAGGATCGCACAGGTTTGAAGCCAGCCTCAGCTACTTAGTGAAGCTCTCGGCAACCTAGTGAGACCCTGTTTCCAAAAAGTATTAAGAAAAATAGGTCTGGGAGTATAGCCAGGAGGTAGAAAAGCCCCTGGGTTTCACCCCAATACCACCAAAAGAAAAAAAAAAGTATCCTTTTTTCTTGGTGCTAGGGATTGAACCCAGGGCCTCAGTGATGCTAAGCATGTGCTACACCTCCACCTGGATCTTTTCCTCTACCTCCCCACCCTCAAAAAACAAAAAAAAAAAAAAAAAAAAAAAACTCAGGAGCATTCTACCTCTGGTCTACAACCGAACTTTATTTTATTTTTATTTTGATAAGGGTCTTACTAGGTTGCTGAGGGTCTTGCTAAATTGCTGAGGCTACCCTCAAATCTGTGATCCTCCTGTCTCAGCCTCCTAGCTACTGAGATTACAGGTGTGTGTCACTTCACCCAGTTTCTTTCTTTCTCTCTCTCTCTTTTTGTGGGGGTACAGGGTATTGATCCTGGGGCAGTCTACCTCTGAGCTACACTCCCAGCCCAGTTTTACTTTTTGTTTTGAAACAGGATCTTGCTATGTTGGTGAGACTGGCCTTGATTCTATAATCCTTCTGTCTCAGCTTCCCAGCTACTGGGATTACAGACATGTGCCACCACACCCGGCTTTATTTCTCTTAAAAAGAAGAATTTTACACTGGGCGTAGTGGTGCATGCTTGCAATCCCAGCATTTGGGAGGCTGAGACTGAAGGATCGCAGCTTGTGGACAGCCTCAGCTACTTAGGCCCTCCGCAACTTAGTGAGACCCTGTTTCAAAAATAAAGAATAAAAACCAGTGATGGGGCCTCTGAGGCTGGGATCGAAGCCTGCAGAGGGGTGAGGCCAGTGCCAGGGCCAAGGAGGCCGGGATTGGAGCCTGCCATGAGGCTAGGCTGGTGCCGGTGCCAGCGAGGCCGGGATCGGAACCTGCCATGAGGCAAAGCCAGTGCTGGGGCCTCTGGGGCTGGGATTGGAGCCTGCCGAGGGGTGGGGCCAGTGCTGGGGCCAGCGAGGCTGGGATCAGAGCCTGCTGTGATGCAAGGCTGGTGCTGGGGCCTCTGAGGCCGGGGTCGGGGCCAGCAAGGCCAGGGTTGGGGTCTGCCATGAGGCAAGGCCGGTGCTGGGGCCTCCGAGGCCAAGATCAGAGCCTGCCAAGGGGTGAGGCTGGTGCTGGGGCCAGTGAGGCCAGGATCGGAGCCTGCTGTGAGGCAAGGCTGGTGCTGGGGCCTCTGAGGCTGGGGTCGGGGCCAGCGAGGCCAGGATTGGAGCCCGCCAAGGGGTGAGGCCGGTGCTGGGGCCAGCGAGGCCAGGATCAGGGCCTGCTGTGAGGCATGGCCAGTGCTGGGGCCTCTGAGGCCGGGATCAGAACCTGCTGAAGGGTGAGGCCAGTGTCAGGGCCAGAGAGGCCGTGATTGGAGCCTGCTGTGAGGCAAGGCTGGTGCTGGGGCCTCCAAGGCCAGGATTGGAGCCTGCCAAGGGGGGAGGCTGGTGCTGGGGCCAAGGAGGCTGGAATCGGAGCCTTTCATGCGGCAAGGTCGGTGCTGGGGTCAGCATGACCGTGATTGGTGCCTGCCATTTGGTGAGGTTGTAGATAGAGCCAGCAAGGCTGGGATAGGAAACTGCCTAAAGGCAAGGCCGGTGCAGGGGCCTCCGAGGCTTGGATCAGAGCCTGCCATGAGGCAAGGCCGGTGCTGGAGCCAGCAAGGCTGGGAACAGAGTCTGCTGGGTGACCAGGCCAGTGCCGGTGCCTTTGCAAGTGGGATCAGAACTTGCAATGTGGCATAAACAGAGAAATATCAAAGAAAAATAAAAAAATCAGATGCTCTCCCTAATATGCAAAAACTAGGAAGAAATGGGTAATAGGAGGGAATCCAGTGGAAGAAAGGGCCCTATGGAGGAGCAATTAAGGTGACCAATCAGAGAAGATGGGAAGGGGGAAGATGGAATCTCATTAAAACATAAGTTGTACATAAACAAATATATCAAAGTTAATCACTAAATCAAGCATGGGATTGAGGGAGGGGGAGGGAATGGGATGGGGATTGGATAAAGGCTAATTGGATGATGTATACTTGGATATCCTCACAAGTCTTATATTTCATTGTGATGTTTGATTACAATGAAACAATAAAAATTTATTTAAAAAAAGAATAGAAATAAGGCTGGGGGTGTAGCTCAGAGGTAGAATCCCCCTGGGTTCCATCCCCAATACCGGGAAAAAAAAAAAAAAAAGAAGAGTGTTTTACAATTTTATCCCCATCTGCCATTGTTAATCATTTAGGGTTTTTCTCATTGTTTTCATTATACTGTTCTATTTCTACTTAAATATTATGTTAGTTAGCAAAATATAATATTTACTATGTAAAACTGTATTAATTTTTTAACCAGGAAAGCTCCAAAAGTATGGATAGTTGCAAACCCCTGGTTCACCTATGCACTCTTGTAAGTATCCTCGACTTTAAAAAAATATTGTTTTTCTACTAGCTAGCAACTGAAATTTCAAAATGAGGTAAAGGGTAACAGTCTTGAAATGGCAAAACTATAAAGATGGACAGAAAACAGTTAAAGTGTGTGTGTGTAAAGGGGCAACACCAGGGAGGTCATTGTTGATATGTTATGAATTTTGATTATTGGTGGCTACATGTGTCTGTACATAGATTTGTGTCATAGTTCTCTGTCAAAGAACTACCTATGCACACTATACCAATGTCAAATTACTTGTTGTGATAGTATACTATTATACTATAGTGGTAAAAATTGCAATCATTGAAGAAAACCAAGTGTAAGTTTCATGGGACCTCTATGCCCCTTTGAAACTTCTTGAATCTATAATAGTTATTATCAAGTTAATAATACTATTTTTTTTTTGTGGTACTGGGAATGGAACCCAGGGGCTTTCTACCTCCAAGCTATACTCCCAGATCTATTTTATGTCTTATTTGGAAACAGGGTCTCACTAAGTTGCTGAGAGCCTCACTAAGTAGCTGAGGCTGGCTTTGAACCTACGTGATCATCCTGTCTCAGCCTCCCAAGCGTAGGGATTACAAGTGTGCATCACCATGCCCAGCTAATGATATTATCAAGTATTATTATTATTATTATTATTATTATTATTATTATTGTTGTTGTTTTTACTTGTGGCGCAGAGGACTGAACCCAGAGGCATTCTACCTCTGAGCTACATCCCCAAGCCTATTTGTTTTTTATTTTGAAACAGGTTCTTGCTAAATTGCTGAGGCTGGCTTTGAACCTGTGATCCCCCTGTCTGAACCTCCCAAGTACTGGTATTACAGGCATGTGCCACCATTTTCATAAAATGAAAAAAAATTTAAATACTCCACAAGCTATCGATGATAGCAATTGAAAAAAATCTAATTTTAAAGGCAAAAAAAGTAAAAGAAATACAATTTTTGCTTATATTCTTATCCTATAATGTCATATCGTATTTCTATTTACGTGCATCTCTATCTATCTGGCTATATCACACGGCGCGGTCACTGGAAGTGAGTAACATGTGGCTTTGCATTGTCCTCCAGCCCATCCTTTTTTCTCGTGCTTATTATTCTTGCTTGCTGTGGGGATCTCCGCCGTCAGGTGCCTGCAAATTACATTCTCCTGGGATTATTTGTAAGTAAAATTTATTAGCACCTCTGAAATATGTTTTTGTCCCTTTATTACATTCATTCCTTTTATCATGGCATTTCTTCCTATAAAGTAATAGAGTAGGGATTCTTTATGAAACACATTGTGTAGATAGAGTTCCTCACCTCCTGGTGTCCAAGCAAGCCAGGATCCTGGATGTGAGTCTCAGCGTCCATACCCAGCAGGTCTGCCGTGACTTACACTTTGGGACAAATGGCTTCCTCTTGAGCTGGAGAAGCCTGGCCGCCTGATGACCACAGTTTGGGCTGTGTTGTTGCCTTGGCTACCAGAGCACTGAGGAGCCTCTCCTGGCCAGCGTGAACAGCCTGCCCATCCATTGCCAGGCCTCTGTATCACGTCCTAGGCCCTGTACTTAACAATACACACACTGTGCTCAGGAAGGAGCAACGCACAAGCCGGTCTCGGGAAGCTACTGGGGTTCCCAGAGCAGAGGTGGTGGGGTAGAGGGAGGGACATAAGAAGGGTGCTATTTTTCTAGAAATGTTTGATTTTTTTTTTTTTCTGTACTACACCCGAGCTACACCCCTAGCGCTATTTTTAACTCTTTATTTATTTATTTATTTATTTATTTATTTTTTATTTTTATTTTTTGGTGGTACTGGGGTTCCTCGAAGCCCTTCTACCTCCGGGCTACACTCCCAGACCTATTTTTACATTTTTATTTGGAAACAGCGTCTCCTAAACCAGCGCGTGCGGCTGGCTTCGAACCTGCACGATCCTCCTGTCTCTGCCTCCCAAGCGCGGGGATTACAAACGTGCGCCACCACGCCCGGCTTAACTCTTTATTTTGAAACAGGGTCTCACTGAGTTGCAAAGGGCCTCACTAAGTAGTTGAGGCTGTCCACGAACTGCAATCCTCCTGTCTCAGCCCCCCAAATGCTGGGATCACAAGCATGCGCCACCACACCTGGCTCTGAATTTTTTATTTAAAAATTTAAAGCTAGTCATGGTGGTGCACACTTGTAATCCTAGTACTTGGGAGGCTGAGACAGGGAGGATCACAGGTTTAAGGCCAGTCTCCGCAAGTTAGTGAGGCCTTCAGTGGCTCATGGGGACCCTCTTTTAAACTAAAAAATAAAATAGGGCTGGGGATGTGGTTTGGAGGTAGAGTGCCCCTGGGTTCAGTCCCCAGAACTAAAAACAAGTTTTTTCCTATGAACAGATAGATGTTACTGTTCTCCAAGAAGCTCTCCTCTCTGATGTGCTCCTTTTTTTTCTCCTCAAAGCAAGTAACACTCAGGAGGATGACACCAGAGGGTGGTGGTTCGCAGACAGCCCTTGGCAACTTAGTGAAACCCTGTTTCAAAAATAAAAAACCAGCCAGGGATGGTGGTACACACTTGTAATCCCAGCATTTGGGAGGCTGAGACAGGAGGATCTTGGTTCAAGGACAGCCTCAGCTATTATTACTTAGTGAGGCCCTTTGCAACTCAGTGAGACCCTGTTTCAAAAGAAAGAATAAAAAATAGGGCTGGGGGTGTAGCTCGGAACTAGAATGCCTCTGGGTTCCATCCCCAGTACTGAAAAAAAAAAAAAAAAAAGAAAGTATATGGAGAAATCCATTTAGAAAAAAGAGTTGAGAGCAAACAGGGAAACGCTTGCATGAAAGATCACTTTCGTCCTGTGGCACTGTGGCTTGTGGAGCCCATACTACGAACGCTTGAAGTCACCAGGCAGGTTGAGTCTACAGCGTTTCCCACCCTGACTCAGTCCCTCTTCCTGACTTCCCAGTCTCTCCCAAACACACCACACACACACACACACACACACACACACACACACACACACACACACATACACACCTTTCATGTATTGCTGGGACAAGAGAAGTATGCAGCACCTGAGCTAGAAGGGGAGGGAAAGTATCTTGTATGGAAGATTGAAAGCAAGTATATGATTAGAATAGCATGTGTGTGCCAGGTGTGATGATGCATGCTTGTAATCCCCACACTTGGGAGGCGGAGACAGGAGGATCGCGCAGGTTTGAAGCCAGCCTTGCTGGCTTAAGAGATGCTTAAGAGATGCTTAAGAGATGATGTTTATATATATATATATAAATATATATATATATATTATATATATGTATGTATGTCTGGGAGTGTAGCCCGGAAGTAGACGGGTTTCCAGGAACCCCAGTACCACACACACACACACACACACACACACCAAAAAAAAAAATAGCATGTGTATGAACTTTTATTCAGCCATGAAGAAAAATGAAATTCTGTCATTTGCAGGAAAATGGATCAGAACTGGAGAGCATTATGTGAAGCGTAATAAGCCAGACTCAGAAAGTCAAGGGTTGAATGTCTTATATGTGGAATCTGGAAAGAAAAAAGGAAAAATTGGGGAGAACTCATAGAAACAGAAGGAAGACCAGTAGAGTAGAAGAAGGGAGCCCAGTGGGGAGAGGAGGGGTCATACCAGGGAATAACATGGACTAAATTATTTTATGGGCATGTAAAACTATGTAACAAGTCTCACCATTATATATAATCATAATGTATCAATAAAAATCCTAAAGGTAAATAAAATATTGTATAGCCAGGCATGATGGCATACGCCTGAAATCCCAGTACTTGGGAGGCAGAAACAGGTTGGAGGCCAGCCTCAGCAAGTACTGAGACTCTCATCAACCTAGAGAGACTCTATTTCAAAATAAAAACAAAATAGGGCTGGGAGTTTAGCTCAAAGGTAGAATGCCCCTGGGATCAACCCCCAATACCACATGCACACACAAAACACTGTAGGTATATGAAATAGGAACACTCTTTTCTCCTATAATGGGAATCAAGACAGCCTACTTGTAGAGCCTACAAGTCTAACAAAGTAGGGAACCAAGCAGTCGCCCCTGGGTCTGTGAGATCTAGGCAGGCCACGAGGGGCTTCCGGGGTTGGGGAGAGCATCCTTTTTCATCCTCTGATCCTGTCTACGGCTGGCCAGCTGGAGAAGTTCCAGCCAAGCCTAGTTCTCGCACTTTGGTCAGGACACAGCCGTCTGACTTCCTGAGACTGGAGGATTCCCTCCTGGCTCTTCCTGCCCACCAGTGGGTCCGCCATATCCCTGCACTTGCTCCAACTGTCCGCTGCTGTCCTCGCCCGCAGCTGTGGCCATCCTGAGCCTAAGTGGGCCAGTCACATCTGCAGTGTCTTTCCTGGGTGCATCCTCCGACTTGACTGCCCACTGGCTCTGGACCCTGCCTCTTCCCCGCTCGGCCACCCCAGCCCTGGCTCTATTCGGGCAGCAGGTGTCTCCCTCTGCAGCCCTCCTGCTGCCCCTGGGCGGAGTTGCAGCATGGTGCTCTGCCTTTCACCTTGCGGTCTCAGTTCTCACCCAGCTCCGAGGTAGGGGAAGAGTTTATGCTCACCCAGCAGCACCTGTGCGGTGAGTGAAACCTGTGTGGAGACAGCAGGTCCTGTCCCTGTTGGACATCACTGGACTGTGTGGATGGCCCCATTTGCTTCCTGACTATACGACCACCCACAAATGAACTTTTGAAAATATTTTCACTAGTGCCTATTAATGATACAGAATGTAGCTGGGTTCACGGTGCGCACCAGTAATCTCAGTACTTGGGAGACCGAGACAAGGAGGATCGCAGGTTTAAGGCCAGCCTCAGCAATTTAGCCTCAGCTGTTTCAAAATAAAAAAATAATAACAAAATGGGTTGGGGGTGTAGATGGAAGGTAGAATGCCCGTGGGTCCAATGGTTCAGTCTCTAGTACCAAATAGATGCACACAGAAATATATTCATGCACACATCCTCTGTGTTTAAACAGAATAGTGGGTTTCACCGAGGCATATCTGTCTATGTATATACGCTTGGGTTTTACATTCATAGTCAATACACATTCACTTCACTGAATGTGTTAGATTCACCATTAGTTTCTAAGAAACTTTGGCTAATAAAACAATTTTCTCTTGTCAGTCCTAGGGAGGACGTTCTGGGAGTGGTTGGTTGTGCTATTTGTCCCCTCGCCTGCCCTGCAGCTGTGCGCTGGGGTTGCATACCCTCGCTGGCCCCGCAGACCTGCCTGGAGCGCGCCCTCCAGGCCACTGGGGCCTCTGGGTCCTGGCCTTCAGCCTCAGGCTCCTGACTTCTTGTGCGTTTTGTTTTTAGACAGTTCTTCAAGGTCTGCTGCTAGGAACCGTAACAGTGTAAGTCTTGGATACACATTTGCTTATGCTCGCCTGTGTGCTTTTCTTTGAATATGGATGATAATCGTGGTCTTCCATTTTAGTTTCTATAATGCCGATGAGGTGCTGTGGGCGACGGCAGCGACCACCCTGGTGACAATTGCGCTCACTATATTCGCTCTACAAACGAAAGTACGTATTACTGGAGCAGGTTTCTGTCATGTGCAAGTATGCTCCCATGACCCTCCCATGACCCTCCATGATCCTCCCTTGACCCTCCCATGATCTTCCCATGACCCTACCATGACCCTCCATGACCCTCCCATGACCCTCCATGACCCTCCCATGACCCTCCTGGCCCAGCCTGTGCCCGCCCGCTCGCCTCTGTGCTGTGCCAGCCCATGGGCCTCAACACATGAGCCTCCTGCCCTCGGGCTTGCCAGGGGCTTGGACGGAGGAAGCCCAGTTGGAGACGTGAGGGAGGGAGGGTGGAGGGAAGCACTTATTCCCACAGCTTTCAGGAGACAAGTTCCTCTTGGGTGAGCCTTGTTCCTTACAAAAATTCACTGTCTAGAGACAGTCAACCCAGCACAGCCTTCCAGGCTCCTGTCTTCTTCCCTCTGGGCCCCTAGGTAGCAACAGCTCCCTACTCCTAACCTAGACCCATGTGTGCTGGTTCCCATGAAGATATGTGTGTGTGTGTGTGTGTGTGTGTGTGTGTGTGTGTGTGTGTATGTTACTGGGGATTGAACCCAGGGGCATTCTATCTCTGAGCTACACCCCCAGCCCTATTTTTTATTTTTATTTTTGAAACAGGGTTTAAGTAGGTTGATGACAGTCTCACTACTTGCTGAGGCTGTCCTTGAACCTGTAAGTCTCTTGCCTCAGCCTTCCAAGGGCTAGGATCACAGGTGTGCACCACCACCCCCAGCTTCCTTGAAGATACTTTTATAGCCGGGCAATGGTGCACGCTTGTAATTCCGCTTGGGAGGCGGAGACAGGAGGATCACGCAGGTTCAAAGTCAGCCTCGCTGGAAGAGACCCTGTTTCCAAATAAAAAAAAAATTAAAATAGGTCTGGGAGGGTAGCCTGGAGGTAGAAGGGTTTCCAGGAACCCCAATACCACCAAAAAAAAAAAAAAAAGAGATTACTTTTATAGATAGCTCCTTTATACACAAGCCCTCCTGGAACCATCCTATTTGAGTTTAGCATCTGTTCTGGGCTAGGGCTCGGGCATGGTGGTGCATAACTGTAATCCCAGCGTTTAGGAGCCTGAGACAGGACAATGGCACAGGTTCGAAGTCAGCCTCGGCTACTTAGTGAGGCTCTCAGCAACTTAGTGAGCCCTGTTTCCAAATAAAGTATAAAATAGGTCTGAGAGTGTAGCCCGGAGGTAGAAAAGCCCCTGGGTTCCACCCCCAGTACCACAGAAAATAAATAAATAAAAATCAAAGAGCTGTAGAGTTCAGCAGAACACAAAAGGGCCATGATTCCTCTGAGAATGCCAGGTGATTCAGAACTACCCCCCCCCCCTTTTTGGTACTGGGGATGGAACCCAGGGTCATTGAACCTCCGAGCTACACCCCCAGTCCTATTTTTTAGTCTTTTTATTTTTGAAACGGTGTCCCACTGAGTTGCTAAGGGTCTAAGTAGCTGAGGCTGTCCTTGAACTGTAATCCCCGGTCTCCACCTCCGGATTGCTGGGATTACAAGTGTGTGCCACCATGCCTGGCATGGAACCGCCCCTTTGTAATGGTGGCACCGGCCTCTGCGTCCGTCCGTCCTTAGAACCTGCTGTTTTTGTTTCCTCAGTGGGATTTCACCTTGCTGAACGGAGTGCTGTTTGTTTCCATCTTCGTCCTTCTGATCTACGGACTTCTCTTAATCTTCATTCGTGCCTACGTGAGTGGCGCCCCCTGGGAAGCCGCAGAGAATTGCCCAAGGCCTGGGTGAAGTGCTGGCGCCTCAGCCTGGGCCCTCTGAGAGGCAGTCGTGGAGCTGGGGCTCAGCATGCCAGGCTTTTAAGAAGAGATGTGTCCCCAAGAAGAGTGGGGAGGGGTGGCTGCCGGCTCGGGGAGCTGCGGCCCGGGTGGTACGTGGCACTCCGAGGAGGGAGAAGGCAGGCAGGCTGGCTGGGCAGTCTACACCTGGTGTGGTCTAAGGCAGGGACAGCGAGGCCCTGGTCCCTGCCTCTCGGAGGGCCTCACTCCCAGTCTATGGTGGGTACGTGACCAGGACAAAGAGCAATGGGTGGCTCAGAGCTGGGCTCCTGGTCAGCTCCATGTCCTCCCTGTGACTGAGGGGCCCCAGGTCCAGGTGTCCTGGGGAGGTGCATGGGCATCCGTTAGCCCCGCCGACGCCGAGTCCCCTCCACTGAGGACCAGCCCTCCCAGGGCCTGCTCTTCTGCTGCCCAGCGCCCCTCCCCTGGCCTCTCTCCACCCTTGCACATGGAGATTTAGCCCACACTGATCAGAGCCAGATCCCAGTCACTAGTTTGAGGCAGAGACCTGGAGAGTCTCACTGAGCTCCTGGGTGGGAATAAGAGCCGGAGTTCCGGGCCTGGGAGCCCTTCCCCTCTCCCCTTCTATGGTATGGTGAGCTGCTTCTGCTGCCGCGGAGGGACCTGAGAGCTGGTCTCCGGCAGGCCTGGCACATGTGCTGAGTCCCAGAGAGAGCACGGATGCTCCCCATCACTCAGCAGATTGACTGTTTCCACTCCAGCTAGAGTGTGTGAGGCTGCTAAGTTCCATGAGCCGCGGGGAGGGCGGATCTCTCTAGAAGACCATGTGGACGACTCCAGAAGTGAAACACAGCCAGGTGTGGTGGCACATGGCTGTAATCCCAGTGCTTGGGAGGCTGAGACAGGAGAATCTCAGATTGGAGGACAGCATCAGTAAAGCAGCAAAACTCTCAGCAAACTAGCGAGATCCTGATTCAAAACAAAACAAGCCGGGCGTGGTGGCGCACGCTTGTCATCCCCACACTTGGGAGGAGGAGTCAGGAGGATCGTGCAGGTTCGAAGCCAGCAGCGCTGGCTTAAGAGACCCTGTTTCCAAAAATTAAAAAGTATAAAATAGGTCTGGGAGTGTAGCCCAGAGGTAGAAGGGTTTCCAGGAACCCCAGTACCACCAAAAGAAAAAAGGGGGGGAGATGGGGCATAGTGCAGTGGTAGAATACTCCAGAGTTTGATACCCAGTAACACACACACACATACACACACACACACACACACACACACCCCTGATGGTCTGGCACATTCTCCTTGCCGGGCCATGCACAAGGTGCTGAGCCCTGTCTCGAGGAACCTGGCTTGGCACATGCGCGGATGGCTTCTCTTTGCAAGTTTGTGGTACCTGGATGGATGTTGTTGACCGTGTTAAGAAGTGGTTCATTCCCCCAAAGATTTGGCTCCCACAGTATTGGTCTTCAGAGAGCCCGGTTGTTAAATGGAATCTGGTTCTCAGGCTACCGCTGTTTCCTTTCTCTCCGCAGTGGCTGCACCTGCTGTATGCCGGACTGGGAACCGTGATCTTCTCCTTAGTAAGTCCCACTCTGTTTCTTTGATGAGGATTGTGGTGCGCCGACCAGCCCGTGGCTCCTCGCTGGAGTCAGCGGTTCACTGGAAACCCTGCGGCCCCTCGCCACCTCTTAGAGACCACATCCGAAACCTTTCCCTGAGTCAATATAAGAAAGAGAACGAAGAATTATGGATGAGCCTTGAAGCTTGTCATAGTAAGGCCTGGTTCCAGTTTTCCCCTAGACCAGTGTCTTGTTTCTATTCTTTCACAGCACAAACTTCAGCCAGGCATGATGGTGCAGGACTGTAATCTCAGTCCTTGGGAGGCTGAGATAGCAGAGGGCAGCCTCAGCAACCTAGTGAGACCCTGTTTTAAACGTTAGAAAAGGGCTGGGGATGTAGATTGGAGGTAGAATGCCATTGGGTTCACTCCTCAGTACTGCAAAGAAACAGCCCACCACAACAAAATCCCCACCACAATGTCAACTTCTCATTAGGGATCTGGCCGGGGTCACCGATGTGTGTTTGAAAATCACTTACTCTCCATTTAGCCCCATCTCTTGTGCCACCACTTTATGATTATTTTAAGGAATATCTTACTTAAAAAGTAATGCACGCCAGGCGTGGTGGCGCACGCTTGTAATCCCCGCGCTTGGGAGGCGGAGACAGGAGGATCGCGCTGGTTCGAAGCCAGCCTCGCTGGCTTAAGAGACCATGTTTCCAAATAAAAATATAACATAGGTCTGGGAGTGTAGCCTGGAGGTAGAAGGATTTCCAGGAATCCCAGTACCACCAATAAATAAATAAATAAATAAATAAATAAATAAATAAATAATAAAATAGCCAGGCATGGTGGCACATGCTTGTAATCCCAGCACTTGGGAGGCTGAGACAGGAGGATCACACAGGTTCAAAGCCAGCCTCAGTTTCTTAGTGAGACTCTCAGAAACTTAGTGAGACCCTGTTTCCAAATAAAATAGAAAATAGGTCTGGAAGTATAGCCCGGAGGTAGAAAGCCTCTGGGTTCCACCCCCAGCACCACACACAAAATATATATATAAATAAAAAATAAAATAAGAATAAAAAATAAACTGGGCATAGTGGTGCACGCTTGTAATCTTAGCGTTTGGGAGACAGAGACCGGAGGATGCCAGTTTGTGGACAGCTTCAACTACTTAGTGAGGCCCTCAACTCTTGGTGAGTTATCTCCTCAGAGGTAACTATTGTTATCAGTTTGGGGGAATCTTTTTAGAATTTTCATTCTTGTTTTCTTTTTCTCTCCTTCATTTTTTCTGTGATACTGATATTGAACCTAGGGGTGCTCTTTCTCTGAGCTATGCATCAGCCCTATTTTGCTTTTTATTTTGAAGCAGGGTTTCACTAATTTGTCAAGGCTGGCCTTAAACCTGCGATCCTCATGTCTCACTCAGCCTCCCAAGGACTGGGATAGCAGGTATCTGCCATTGTGCCCAGCTTCTCAGAATTCCTTTACACATAAATGTACCATTTCCTCTTACGCTGATATAGTCAGAATATATTTAATATTTTGCCTTGGATTTTTTGCTTAAAAATAATAGTCTTTAAGCTGGGCTTGGTGGCGCGCACTTGTAATCCCCGCGCTTGGGAGGCGGAGACAGGAGGATCGCGCAGGTTCGAAGCCAGCCGCGCTGGCTTAAGAGACCTGTTTCCTAATAAAAATATAACATAGGTCTGGGAGTATAGCCCGGAGGTAGAAGGGCTTCCAGGAACCCCAGTACCACACACACACACACACACACACACACACACACACAAAAAAAAAAAAATAATAATAATAATAGTCTTTATATATCAGAAGACCTGAGTGTAACTCATTTATTTTGAAATGAGTGATATTCCATTGTGTGGCTGTGTGATATTCTACTGTATACTTTTATTAAATCACCTCTTTTAGGGTTTTATTTTTATTTTTTCACTTATTTTTTGTAATGCTAGGAGTTGAACCTAGGGCCTTGTGCTTGCTAGGCAAGGGCTTTAAAACTGATTTTTACATTTCAGTCCCTTAGGGTTTTCTTTTTTAAAAATTTTTAATTGGTGCATTGCAGTCATACATCTTAATGGGGTACAAGATGGTGAAGACATACATCACCCTTAGGGTTTTCAAAGAAAAAAAATATTTTGAAAATCTCCAAACATACCTAGAAGTAAAGGCAATGGTAGAATGAGCCCCTACATTACCACCACGCTCTAACCCCATCCAGGGTTTCCTTCATCGTGTTACTTGTTATTGGAACAGTGTCATGTCTTTTAAATACGGAAAAGTTGATACCAGGAGATTAAGGTTGAGTGTTTACATTTTACTTTTCCCATTTCTCCTACCATAAAAGGAATCGATCTCTGCGCATCTTCCTTTATTCCTGCGTGCTGGTCCCTTGGGTGTCGATGTTTGCCGGGGTGTGTCTCTGGCTCTGGCTTCTTTCAGGCGCAGTTTGTTTGCATACCAAAGTATGTTGCCGTGCCGTTCCCATCTGCAGGTGCAGCCAAAGCTTCCATAGGCTCAGGCAGGTCTCCCAATGCCAAACAAAGTGTGTGTGTGTGTGTGTGTGTGTGTGTGTGTGTGTGTGTGTGTGTTAACTGCCAGGGTTGTGATGAGGAGTGAGGTGGGCTACCTCACTTCCAGCGCTCCACTCGCAGGGGTCTGCGCTGCCTGGGGCTCCCCTGAGGGTGGGTTGTCTTGGATGGTATCCCAGCCTGGTCCTCCTGGAGGGGCGGGGCAGGGCTGGAGCCCTCCCACTTCCCTGCCTGCCCCGAAAAGCCACACTCCTAAGCACCCAGTCATTCCTGTGAAATGACTATGTCATTACTCTGCTCTTAGAAGAAGAAAAAATAAGATAAATTCAAGGATTTGGGGAGATGAAGACAGGAAAGCACTTGTTCATACAATTTAGGGCCCCAGAGTGATGGACAGAGGTAAGAGCAAAGCGCCATGCTCAGCCTCTCAGGGCCTTTTGGCTGGCCAAATGTCCCAGTTTACCTGGGACTGGGGCTTTCCCAGGATGTCCCAAAGTCCTGTGTGATTTGGAATGGTTGGTCACCCAGCTGGTTTTCTTTGCAAAGGTGCTGGAATGTGGCACAGGTAAAAGCTCCACTCCCTTCTCGGCGACCCACAGCGTCCTTCCCCTTTCCAAGGCTCAGTTAAGTCTTGCCAACGTCAAGTGGGTCGCTCCAACATTACACGGGATAACATCTGTCATGAACTCAGTGCGGGGCTGCCCAGCGAGCGCCCAATAACTTCTGTCTAGTTCTTTCCTCCCTTCTCCTCATTCCTATAAACAAGCCCACATGGGAACCCGGAGCCAGAGGGAGCCAAGACCTGCCTTCCATGGGATGGGCTGCACCACAGTGGCTGTTGTTCTATTCTGGATATCTTTAAAACTCAAAGAATTCTCTCCACTGCTGGTGTTGCCTGAGGAGCCATGCCTCACAGTGTCTGGTGGTGGTAGCTGAGTTTTCTTCCCCTCCCTCCAACGGACTCACTGCCAGGCTCTGCTCCTTCCACAACAGACACAAACATGGCTTTTTTTATTTTCTTTTTTGAATATAATTTTGCCGGGCGTGGTGGCGCACGCTTGTGATCCCTGCACTTGGGAGGCGGAGACAGGAGGATCGCGCAGGTTTGAAGCCAGCCTCGCTGGCTTAGGAGACCCTGTTTCCAAATAAAAAAGTATAAAATAGGTCTGGGAGTGTAGCCCGGAGGTAGAAGGGTTTCCAGGAACCCCAGTACCACCAAATAAACAAACAAACAAACAAATAAACTCTTATTGGCGCATTAATGTCTCACATCATAATGTAGTTTGCAGCGATAATGACATCCATGCACACAGCACTTGCTGTTCCCGGCTCCCTCCGCAGTTCCTCCCTTTCCCCATATTGCAATATTGAGATTGCCGTTGATAATTTTGTATATGTATCGTGTTAATTGAAGTGTTTCCTTCGTCATTTCTCCCTCGCCCCCCCCCCCAGCCCACCTCCCTCACTCCGCTGGGGCTTCCCCATTACCTGGTCCCTTAATTACTCCCTGTCTTCTGCATATGAGAAAAAAAAACACAGCACTCTTCACTTTCTGGAACTGGCTAATCTTGCTTAACCTAATGCTGTCTAGGTCCATCCATTTTCTAGCAAATGACATAATTTTGTTGTTCTTTATTGACTGAGTGGAATTCCATTGTGTGTATTTTCCATAATTTTGTCATCCATTCGTCTGTTGGACACCTAGGTTCGTCCCATGATTTGGCTGTATATGAATTGTGCTGCTATAAGTATGGGTATGCATGTATTACCATAATATTCTGATTCAGTCCCTTTGGAAAGATACCCAGGAGTGGGATAGATGGATCATACGATGGATTCATTCCCAGTTTGCTGAGGAATCTCCACACTGATCTTCATAGCAGCTGTACTAATCTGCAATCCCACCAACAGTGTAGAGAGTTTGAATTCCACCACCTCCTTACCAGCATTTACTGTTATTTGACTTCTTGCTGATTGCCAGTCTGATTGGGTTAGATGGATCTCAGTGTAATTTTGATTTGCATCTCCTCGACTGCTAATAATGTTGAACATTTTTTCATATACTTATTGGCCATTTGTATTTCTTTTTTTTTTTTTTTTGCGGTACTGCAGAAGGAATCCAGGGGTATTCTACCTCCGAATGACAACCCCAGTCCTATTTTTTATTCTTTATTTTAAAGCAGGGTCTCACTGAGTTGCAAAGGGCCTCACTAAGTAGCTGAGGCTGTCTGCGAACCGCGATCCTCCTGTCTCAGCCTCCAAAATGCTGGGATTACAAGTGTGAGCCACCATGCCCGGCTGTATTTCTTCTTTTGTGAAGTAACTTACCTACTGCCATTGCATGAACAGGGTTCTTTGGGGGGGGGGTTACTTAACCATACCCAGGTGCCCTTTACCCCTCATTCTCTTTTGAATAGGCATCTTCAGAAATTCATCCCCATACAGTGAGATTTGCTATCACCCAAGCTCCAAGAATTCAGAATTATTACTCTGCAAATCCAGGTGTCTGGGAAACAGTCTCAGTTTTGATTGTCTATCAAGAACATGTGGGTGAAGCCGGGCATGGTGGGACATACTTATAATTCCAGCGCTTGAGAGGCTGAGACGGGAGGATCACACAGGTTCAAAGCCATCCTCAGCTGGCTTAAGAGGCCCTGTTTCCAATAAAATATAAAATAGGTCTGGGACTGTAGCCTGGAGATAGAAAAGCCCCTGGGTTCCACCCACAGTAACCCCCCCAAAAAAAAGAACATGATGTGGGTGGAGGAATTGCCAACACAGGAATTTTATAGTCGATCTCTGTGTCTACTTTGTCCAGTGGGTCCACATCATTGACTAAAGGTACAAATCCTTTTGTTTTGGAGAGCAAATAAGGGCTGGGATGTGGTCCCACAGGCTTATTAATTTTTTTTTATGGTATTGGGGATGGAACCCAGGGGCACTGTGCCTCTGAGATACATTCCCAGTCCCATTTTATTTTTTATTTCAAAACAGGGTCTCACTAAATTGCTGAAGGCCTAAGTTGCTGCGGCTGGCCTTGAACCTGTGATCCTCTTGTTTCAGCCTCCCAAGTACTGGGATCACAGGTGTGTGCTACCACGCCTGGCTATATATGAATTGTGCTGCTGTAAGCATGGTAGGCCTTTGCTTTTATAGGGTACAAACTTGGGGACCTTATGAATGACTGAGGGTGAAGGAATAACATATTCATCCCCATACTGACTTTCTGAAATACCTTTCTTTGATGCTAAAATAATTTTCTTCAGAGTATTTAGGACACTTACCTGATGGACATGTACTGTGTGTGTGTGTGTGTGTGTGTGTGTGTGTTAATGGGGATTAAACCCAGGGGCATAATTTGTACCTCTGAGTGATACCCCCAGCCATATTTTATTATTTATTTATTTATTTATTTATTGGTGGTACTGGGGTTCCTGGAAACCTTATTTATTTATTTATTTATTTATTTGTGGTACTGGGGTTCCTGGAAACCCTTCTACCTCTGGGCTACACTCCCAAAACTATTTTATACTTTTTTATATTTTGTTATTTGGAAACAGGGTCTCCTAAGCTGGCTTGCATCAAACCTGCGCGATCCTCCTGTCTCCGCCTCCCAAGTGCGGGGATTACAAGCGTGCGCCACCACGCCTGGCCCATATTTTGTTTATTTTTTACTTGGAAACAGGGTCTCACTAAGTTGCTGAGGGCCTTGCTAAATTGCTGAGGCTGGCCATGAACCTGCGATCCTCCTGTCCCAGCCTCCCAAATACTGGGATGACAGGTGTGCGCCACCACATTTGGCTGGACACGTACGGTTTAAGCAGCTAATTCTTCTTCCTGTTCTTCCAGTACCTGGTGATGGACGTGCAGCTCATGGTGGGAGGGCGCCACCATTATGCCCTGGACCCGGAGGAATATGTTTTTGCTGCCCTGAACATCTACTTGGACATCATCAACCTTTTCCTTTTTATTTTGCAACTGATTGGACTGGGGCGGTAGTGGTATTGCCAAGGATAGCTCATGTGGAGGGGACAGGGAGGGAGAGAGGGACACTTGTGAAGGGCCGCCAGGCGTAGACACACACAGAGATTACAACTTGCTGAGCCCTTTTTTTATTTAAAAAAGTCTAAGGCCCTCCCCCGTCTTTATTGGTCAAATGAAACAGTACCCAGTAGATGGGAGCTGTTGCTGTTATTAATTTTAGATCCATTGTCACATAGCAAAACTTTCTGGGGGACATTTCTGATTTTTATAAATTTGAAAGATGAGTATCATAGTTGTATACTTATGAACATTTTAAAGATGCCCATCATTTGTTGAAGTTTGGCAGGCACTATTTAATGCTGTAAACATCTCTACATGAATAAAACTGATTACAGAAGCTTAAATTTACTTCTTTACTCTTGATTTGAAGGTTCTATGGGAATATTTTGGCATCTCATTTTCGGGAGCGGGTACTAGGATTTAACCGAGGGACACTCTACCTCCAAGCTACATCCCCAGCCCCTTTTATTTATTTATTTTATTTTGCAAAAGAATCTTGCTAAGTTGCTGAGGGTCAAGTCTGTGGATGTTGGCCTTGAACCTGTTACTCTTCTGTCTCAGCCTACCAGGTACTGGGATGGCAGGCACGCACCAGCACGTCATGTCTTAAAATAGGCTTTTATTGGTACATTGTAGTTACACATCACAGTGAGATTCACATGATACAAACATACATGCACGCAGCACTTGGCGTGTTTTCCTTTGGGTCCCACTGCACTCTTCCCCCTCCCCATACATACCAGTGAGACTGGCCATGATATCTTCATCTATGGACACACATTCTTTGAAATGTTTCTTTCATCAAACCTTTTGTCCCTTTCCATGTCGCCTTCCCGTATCACCTTACATTCTTCTACTGGTCTCTCCATTTATCTGCAGTCCCTTTAAAAGTTTCCTATTTTCTCTCTAGATTTCATATATAAGAGAAAACCCCGGCTCATTTTTTTTTTTTTTTTTTTTTAAGTAAGACAAACCAAAGAATTCTGACATGTCCATGAAAGGCCTATCCTAAGCTTGGCTCAGAGACCAACTTCTCTGGGACAATTGGCTTTCTCTGAAGCCCTATAATATTTTAAATTTAATTTTTTATTTTTAGTTGTGGTAAAAAATACATTAGATTTACATGTTAACTGTTTCAAGTATATAGTTCAGCAGTGTTAAGTATATTTACGCTGTTGTATAACGAATACCAGAACTTTTTCATCTTGTGAAACTGAAGCTCTATTTGTACCTGTTAAGAGGTTCTTTTGAATTAAATGACATATTTATAAATGTCTTATACAACCACTTTATGTTCCTGAATGTTGTATGTCCCTTGCTGGGGGGGGGATACTTGATGAGGAAAAGTTTTACTCAGATGTAAAAACTCATTTCCAAATCCATCCAGACAAACCTCCACCTGCACCCCCGCCACACATACTTTTAATTCTGAGTCCTGGTCCGTCAGTCTTTGCCGCTTGCCCCAGCAGGTCAGCATGTCATGGCTGTAGTACAGACGAAGTTCTTTAACCCTCAAAGGCTTAGGATTTCAAGCTGGGCGTGGTGGGGCATGCCTGTAAATCCAGTACTTGGGAGGCTGAGACAGGACAATCACAGGTTCAAAGCTAGCCTCAGGGCTTGGGTGTAGCTCAGAAGTAGAATGCCCTAGTACCATAATAATAATAATAATAATAATAATAAATTTAGGATTTCATATTTATTTTGTAGGCATAAGGTTTTCTATGTAGTATCATGGTGAAGGCATGCTTTAGGGGATTAGTGTTGTCATGGCGGGTGGGTGAGGTTAGATTCTGGAGAAAGGAAGGGTGGTACAAGGGTTACTGCAAGACCGTAGGCTCAAGGCACTGAGGGACACAAGGAGGACACTAGATGGGGTAGAACTAATCACGTGTGATCAAGATGGCGGACAAAATTCATATCTGCTTGGACAGATCTGCAATGCAGGGGAAATTAGGTTGTACTGCAGGTAATTGGTTTTTACTAAAATAAGACCATTTCAAGAAAGGAGGAAATAACTTGGGGAGTTGTTTTCAGTGTGTAGAAACAGAGGGAATGTTAACTTGGTTGAGGTTTGGGAGCTTGAGCTCAGGGCTGGACATATAGAATTGGGGGCCATCACCATCTGGTGAGATCAGACCCAACTGTTGGGAGTGAGAGAGGAGGAGGGAGGGAGGGGCCCGAGAAGGAACTGTGGGAATTCTCATAATTTAGAGATGCAAGAAAATGGCCACTGGCCCATCCAAATATGAGGATGGTGAGAGCAAATCACCACGAAGAGTGGGAAGTGTTGGGGTGACTCAGCTACGATTCTTTTAGGGCTGTGGTGTCCAGGCCCTTGAGAATACCTGAGGGGTTTTCATGATCAAAACAGTCAAGCCGGGCGTGGTGGCACATGCCTGTAATCCCAGCATTTGGGAGGCGGAGACAGGAGTATCCTGCAGGTTCGAAGCCAGCGTGCTGGCTTAAGAGACCCTGTTTCCAAATAAAAATATAACAAAATAGGTCTGGGAGTGTAGCCCAGAGGTAGAAGGGTTCCCAGGAACCCCAGTACCACACACACACACACACACACACACACACACACACACACACACACAAATAAAAAAATAAGGCAGGGGAGGCCAAATGCCCCTGGGTTCCATCCCCAGACCTGGAAAAAAAAAAAAAAAAAAACCCACAGCAGGGTGTGGTGGTACAGCCTGCAATCCCAGTACCCAGCAACCTAGTGAGATCCTGTTTCAAAAGAACAAAAAAATAAAACAGGATGGGGGTATAGCTCAGAGGTAGAATTGCCCTGAGTTCATTTCCCCCGTCTGTCTCTCTCTCTCTCTCTCTCTCTCTCACACACACACACACACACACACACACACACACACACACACACACACACACAGTCAAGGCACAAGAAAACTGAGAACGAGACGAGAGTATTCAACAGTGAGCACATCACTGACTCTGAGGGAGCCGGGAGTCCAGAATTCATGGTCACAGTGGAATGAGAGGCCAGAGACAGAGAGAGGGCAGCCAGATTCAGCCGCCGCCAGGGGAGAAGGAGCAGGGGCAGGCGAAAGTTGTGCTTTTGCTTCTTGGTTTTCCAGGACAGGGGAAAATTTAGGCATGTTTGAAGACAGAAAGAAATGAAAAGTCCTAGAAACTAGGACAAATCAAAGCAAGTATGGATAGGAGGAGGAGAAGGCCTTGCACAGGCCGAGGGCTGGAAGGACAGAGACACCTGCGCAGCCTCTTCTGAGGCAGACTGACTGGAGGACACATGGGGGACAGGACTCTGCCGAGCCCATGCCGGAGGATGAGGGCTCAGAACCCTGGAGGGGTTTGATCCAGCTGCTCTGGGCTATGCACGGGAGTCAGACAGAGAGGGCTGGTTACTCCTTCTTTTATCAAAAGGATTAAAAACATTGAGTCTTGCTGGGCATTGTGGCACACGCTTGTCATCCCAGTACTTGGGTGGCTGAGACTGGAGGAGCGCTCGTGTTCAAAGCCAGCCTCAGAAACTTAGTGAGACCCTGTTTCCAAATAAAATATAGAGTAGGTCTGGGGGTGTATCCTGGAGTTAGAAGGCCCTTGGGTTCCATCCACAGGACCATAAAAAAAAAAAAATTGGGTGTGATGGCACATGCCTGAAATCCTAGTACTTGGGAGGCTGAAACAGGGGGATTGCAGGCTTAAGACCGGCCCTCAGCAATGCAGGGATACAGCGATACTGTGTTTGGAAACAAAAAATAACAAATAAATAAAAAGGGCTGTGAGTGTAGCTTGGAGGTTGAGTGTTCTTGGGTTCAGCCCCCAATATCACACAAACATACATACAAAGTATTAAAATAAGGCTGACTTAACACATCTCAAGTAAGACTTGTGGGCTAACTGCAAACATGATGGGCAGCCCCAGGCACCTGTCTTTATTACGATTGTTTCAGCCTCACCCTATCTTGCTATCTTGTGGTTATGGTACTCTCAGAAGGGGGCTCCTAATGCCAGGTGTGATGGCGCATGCTTTTAATCCCCGTGCTGGGAGGCAGAGACAGGAGGATCTCGCAGGTTCGAAGCCAGCCTCCCTGGCTTAAGAGACCCTGTTTCCAAAAATAAAATAGGTCTGGGAGTGTAGCCCGGAGGTAGAAGGGCTTCCAGGAACCCCAGTACCACCAAAAAAAAAAAAAAAAAAAAAAAAAAAAAAAAAAGGAGGGGGCTCCTGCCTGACGTGGTGGTGCACACTTATAATCCCAACATTTGGGAGGCTGAGGAAGATCGTGGTCCGAGGATGGCCTCAGCTACTACTTAGGTGCTTTGCAACTCAGTGAGACCCTGTTTCAAAATAAAGAACAAAAAATAGGGCTGGGGGTGTAGCTTGGAGGTTGAATGCTCCTGGGTTCCATCCCCAGTACAATAAAAAAAGAAGGGGGCTCCAGCAGAGTCTCATGTTGTTTTGTTATCTCTTAGCTCACAATCAGAAACATCCTGGAATTTGAGATTCACCTCTGAAATGTGAGTAACTCAAAGACAAAGGAACTTTAAGGCCTATCTGTTTCCACTCACATGTGGAAGCTAGAGGGAAATTGAGAAATTGGGACATCAGATAAATAAGGGGAGATCCTAGAAGATGGAAGGGGTTTTCAGGAGGGAGGCGAATGGGGAGACTTGATGAAGGAAACAATTCAAATGATGCTATGTCCATATATGAAATTATCAACACCAACTCAGTATTATGTACAGGGAGTTGGGGGGAGCGGGGTGGGGTCTGGGCAGAAACACACGTTGAACTTCATTATCGTGTACAATTACAATGCACCAATTTTAAAAAAAACAACCACTCAGCAAAAATCCTTGCGAGGACCCTCCAAAGCTCCTGGGCCTGGAGATCTTAACAAGCATTACTGTGCATGCTCTTGCCAAAGGCTTTGAGAGCGAAGTCACAGGGAATTAATTGCATACAGGAAAGCAAGTGTAGCTGGGAAGCTTTGAGGTTTTGCATATTTTCCTGGGCATCAAGAAAACCTTCATACACAGAATCGGCTGACTGCTTTCTGGAGTTTTTGCCATCCCGGCACAGCATCCGGCATTTCTGCCGTCTCAGCAAAGCTCCCGCCCACTTGCAGCCTACTGTGAGAGCCAGTATGTGCCAGTGAATAGGGCAGTGATGAAAGGAAGTCCCATGCTTCTATGATTTTTTTTTTTGGTGTGTGTGTGTGTGGTCCTGGGGGTGGAACCCAGGGGCTTTTCTACCTCCAGGTTATACTCCCAGACCTATTTTTTTTTTACACTTTATTCGGAAACAGGGTCTCACTAAATTGCTGAGGGCCTAAGTAGCTGAGGCTGGCTTCAAACCTGTGTGATCCTCCTGTCTCAGCCTCCCAAGTGCTGGGATTGATTACAAGCGTGCGCCACCACGCTCGGCTTACAATCATCTTTTGACTTGTGCATTCATTATGAGCTCTGAGCAAGACACTGCCATTATGGCTAGTCTATTAAATGAGCAGATCGACCTGGCTCAGTGGTGCACACCTGTAATCCCAGTACTTGAGAGGCTGAGACAGGAGGATCACAGGTTTGAGATCAGCCACAGTAACTTAGTGAGGCTGTTTCAAAAAATAAAAAAGGGCTGGGGGTACAGCTCAGAGGTGGAATGCCTCTGGGTTAAACTTCCTGTACCTCCCCCAAAAAGAGTAGCTTTGGTCCTCAATATTAGAAGTTCATCTTTTGAGATTATTCTACAATCTGAAGATCTGTCATATGTCGCTCAAAATCTGAATGAGTAGCACATCAATTCAAGATACCCATAAAAGTATAATGGAGGATTACTGGCCAGGAATAGAGGAAGGAGCATTCACAGATGTCTTCAGGTTATACTTCTATAATGTGCACAAATATAAGGCACACTATAATTTACTTTTAACTTTTGTTCTTAAGTGTCCCCAGTCCTTATTTAGCCCTAGGCACAGTTTGAGGAGCACATCCATTCACATACAGAGGGTGGCGGAACTATTGTTAAAGGCTGTGAACAGTCAAGTGCATTTCACAATCAGTATGCCTCTTAGTACACACAGGTTCAAAGCTCAGTGACCAAACTGCAGTGGCATATATTTATTGGACATTACTATCAAGGATGAATGTTGGAGCCAGTGGTGATGGTACATGCCTGCAGCCCCAGTATTTGGGAGGCTTATAGAACAAAATCTATATAGCCTGAAGGACAAATTTGGCCTGCCATTTGAAAATTTCTTAATTCTTATATTTGAAATAAGTATAGATTTACAGGAAGTAGCTAAGCTGTAAGTGAGGCTCTATGTACCCTTTGCCCAGCTTCCTCCAATGATTATTTTTTACATAATGCATATCAAAACAAGAAGTTGATGCTGATAAATGTTTCTGTGTGTATGATTTTATCACATGTAAATTCATGTAACTATCACTAACAGACTATTCCACCAGCCCAAAGATGTCCCCTTAATGACACAAACATAACCCTCCCTGAACCCAACACCCCGAACCCTGGTCATCACTCATTTGTTTCCATCTTTGTTATTTTGCCATTCCAAACATGTTATATAAGCAAAATACAGAATGTGAGTTTTTGAGGTCTTTTTCACCTTGTCTAATGCCCTTGAGGTACACCAGATGTAGGTCTCAATAGTTTGTCGTCTCCTTTTATACCTTACATGGATATACCATAGTTAGCCAATATTTTACATTAGGACATTTTGGTGGACTTGCTTGTGGCTATTTAAAATAAGGCATTAAAGAAAAATATATAAAAGTTTTATGTGGACACAAGTTTTCATCTTCCTTTGATAAATGCCAGAAATGCAAGTGTTGGATCATATGATAAGTATACTCTTAGTTTTCAGAGAAACTTCATTATTTTCTAGGGTGGCTGTTCCATTTTATATTTTCATCAGTAATGTATGAGTAATCCACTTTCTCTGTGTCCTTGCTAGCACTTGGTGTTGACACTAATACTTTAGTCATTTTGATAGGTATGCGGTGTGTCTTATTGTGATTTTAATTTGCATTTCCCAGATGAAGTGACATTGAACATCTTTTTGTATGTTATTTTTTTTGTGTGTGAAATACCTTCATGTTTTTTGTCCACCTTTTACTGGACTGTCTTTTACTGTTTAGATAATTCTTCTTATATCTTAGATGAGTTGTCAGATATGTGGTTTGCAAATATTTTCTCTGAGGCTGTATCTTGACTTTTCATTTTCTCCACTGTGTCTCTCATGGAACTAAACTTTTATATTTTGATGAGTTCAAATAATTATTTATGGGTTATGCTTTTGGTGCTAAGCCTAAATATTCTGTTACCTTAAATCCTGAAGAGTTTGTTCCTGAAAGTTCTAAATTTTATATTTAAATCTATAATCCAGCCAGGTGTGGTGGCACACACTTGTAAATCCCAGCATTCGGGGGACTGAGACAGGAGGATCATGGTTTGCGGCTAGCCTCAGCTACTTTGTGAGGGCCTTTGCAACTCAGTGAAACCCTGTTTCAAAATAAAGAATAAAAAAATAGGCCTGGGGGTGTAGCTCAGAGGTAGAATGCCCCTGGGTTCCATCTCTAATACTGGCGGGGGGGACACCCAAAACTATATGGTATGAGTTTTAGGCAGATTCACATTTTTGCCTGCCTTATACCAATTTCCAGCATCTTTTGATGAAGAGATCATATTTCCTCCTTTTGTTAATCAGTTGAAAATTGTATGTGTAAGGCATTTCTGGCTATCTATTCCACTTCACTGAGCTGTATATATCACTACAACAGTGTCATACAGTCCTTTCTTCTTTTTTTTTGGTGCTGGGTATTGAATCCAGGGGCTTCTAACTCTGAGCTATACCCCCAGCCCTAGTTTATTTTGAAACAGGGTCTAAGTTGTTCAGGTTGGCCACGAACCTGTGATTCTCCTGTCTCAGCCTCCCAAGTATTGACATTATAAATGTGCACCACCCTGCCTGGCTTCAAACTCCCCTTTAACTTTGAAACAGGGTCCCCTACCTTTTTGTTTTTATTTTTTTGGTGGTACTGAGCTTCCTGGAAGCCCTTCTACCTACGGGCTACACTCCCAGACCTATTTTATACTTTTTATTTGGAAACAGGGAGCCAGCGAGATCCTCCTGTCTCTGCCTCCCAAGTGCGGGGATTACAAGTGTGTGCCACCACGCCCAGCTACATTTTTGTTTTAAATTTGAAACAGGGTATCTTTAAGTTGTTGAGGGCTTCACACAGTTGCTGAGGCTGGTCTTGCACCTGCAATCCTCCTGTCTCAACCTCCCAATTTATGGGATTACAGGCGTGTGCTACCATGCTCAACATCAGCCTTCATTAGTGTACTCTTGAAATTGGAATGATTCCTCCCATTTTAGTTTTTTCTAAACTTGTTCTAGCTACTTCTGTCCCTTTGTATTTCCACATAAATGTTAGAATTGTCACAAAACAAGAAAAACTTGCTGATATTTGGCAGAATTGCTGCTAAGCAACTGGACTAAGCTCATTCATTCTGTGAACTTGGATTCCCCACTAAGCTAGTGGCTTTGCTTTGAGCCATGGAGTTGAGAACAAAATTTCTCCCAAAGGGGTAGCTATAATTTTCCAGGTAAAATTGAGATACCTCTACTTTCAAATATATCATTTCTATTTGACTAGTGAGGCCTGTTGGGCTTTCTCCATCTCATCTGACCCTCCAATTCAAGTTGACCCATCCCAAAGTCAGGATGTCGGACGAGCAAGTCACAAGGCTTCCATGGGTCAGGTATTCAGTTTTAAAAGCTTAGTAGTATATACGTAACTGATCTCAAAGCAGGTATGGTTTGGATATAAAATGTCCCCTGGACAAGCTCACAGACTGGCAAATCAAAAATGTGCAGAAGTGAAATAATTCAATCATGAGGACTCTAATCTCATGAGTGTATGAACCCACTGATATATTAATGGATTTACTGGGTGATAAGGTAGGCGGACAGGATGTGGCCTTGGGAATATGTACAAGTCCCTCCTCTCCTCCCCTGGTTCTCCCTGCTTCTCCCTGCGATGCCCCAAGCTCTGCAGATACGACCTGGCTTAACATGGACTGAAACTTTTCAACTGTGAGCAAATACATTTTCCTTCCTTTAAGCTGTGATCATTTTGTATGTGCTGACTGAAACAGGGGCTAAGTCAGGCAGGTGGCGATGTTGTGCTGAGAAAGGGTCTAGCTTAATGGCTTTGACTCAGCCATTAAGTCTTTAAGCAGCAATTTCCCTTTCCTGAGATTTGACAGTTTTTGCTGGTCCAGGGGAGAAGACAAGTCGAGGAGCAACTCAGATACCTCACTATCATTCTCCTCACGTGACAGCCTCTGAAAGGGAGAATCCTGACAAGACAGACTGAGTGCAGCTATTTAACACACTAATTTCATTACAGTCAGAATGGCAGCCTGAACCCCATTCACCCAAACCCATTTCCACTAGAGCAACAGACAGAGTCAAGGACATGTGTGAGCTACACGTGGTGGGAGCAGCAGATGGCAATGGGCACAAGCTCACATTATCCTCTACCCAGAAGGGCTGGGAGCCCAAGAGGGAGAAGAGACTAGCTGCGAGGAAGATACTTGTTGCCTTTATCTCCTTTAGCTTGATGGGCAGTGCCTGACCACTACTCTCCCATGGCAGTGGCAATGCTTCTGAGGATTCAGAGTCCAGAGCCCTGGAGCCTAGTTCCTTCTTCCCTCACATCACTGTACTTTACCCCACAGCTGGACACTTGTCATCCCTGCACCCAGCACCTTGTCCTCCTTGCTGGCTAAGCTAGCTGTGGCAGAGGCTTTCGTTTCTGCATTTTAACAGTGACTACTTCCTGTAGCTCAACCAAATGAATGTCTAATGTCTGTAGTCCACCCTAAGCTCTTAAAGATGAAGGCTTTTATTTATTTTCCATTGGGGCATGCCTTGACTCAACAGCAACAATAATGCTGCCTTTCAGCGAGGGCCAGAGTTGCTGACCACTTGTTATGAGAATGTCCCTTCCTCTGCCTGCCAGTCTCAATCAAGGCACCATTTGGGGTTTGCCTCAATCCTTCCTCTGGTCACCAAGCCTCTAAACATTAGTTCAACCCCTTCTCATCACAGGCAGGGCAGTGGGAACTGTCAGTCTTCCCAGTCCTCACCCCTCACCCATCACTTGGGTGAGAGCCAAGAGTCTTACACTGCCATAGGTACATTCCCATGACTTTGGTTTTTTTTCCCCCCAGAAAATCAATGTCTCTTGTCGGCATCCTATCCTCATTGCCAGAATTCTCAGGTCTAAAAATTCACTTGCCCATACTTAAGAGCTGGTAAGTTTGCCTCATAATCTCATGCATGCTGCCAAAGACACGTGATTCCTGGTCAGAGGCAAAGGACTTGACTGACCATATGGTGTACGGCGCACCACATCACATGTGCGCCAGCCTCCCATGTCTCCAGCTCCACAGGGCAACAGAAGGGGCCTGGATGAACACTGGGCACGAGTGAGTTAATGCTGCATCGTTAATGAGCATCAAGGTTACTAGTTAAATAGAACTTGAGAGATGGCCCAGGCAAAACTGTCATCATGACCTTGCTATTTTGGCACAACAGAGGACGTGTAAGCACAGAAGAGGCCCAAGAGGACCCTCTTTCTCAGCTGCTGTCCTCTTCTATGTTGTTCTGTCTACTCTTCATGTGTTCATCTCTCAGCCTGTCTATAAACTGATGCCTCATGCAGAGCAGGCCCTTGTGCAATAAATGCCTAATGAGGGGCGAGAGATGACAGATAGCACGATTGAGAATACTGTCAAATTACAGACTCAAAGACTGAAGAATAATTCCTTCAAAAGCTTGGCCACCTTGTCAGTTTGTCAGGTTACCTGTCAACTCTAAGTGGATTGGAGAGCTATGGCTTCTTAGCTACTTGTTTCCTTCCTTCTTCCATTCCTTCCTCTGTGGTACCAGGAAATGAACCTAGAAGAATCTGACCTGAGCCACATGCCCAGCCCTGTTTTTTTTTTTTTTTTTGGTACTGGGGGTGGAACCCAGAGGCTTTTCTACCTCCAGGCTATACTCCCAGACCTACTTTTATACTTTATTTGGAAACAGGGTCTCACTAAGTTGCTTAGAGCCTCACTAAGTAGCCGAGGCTGGCTTTGAACCTGTGCGATCCTCCTGTCTCAGCCTCCCAAGCACTGGGATTACAAGCAAGTGCCACCACGCCCGGCTTTTTATGTATTAGTTTGAAACAGGGTCTTGCTAAGTTACCATATGCTGGCCTCAAACCTGTGATCCTTCGGTCTCAAGACTTCCAAGCACTAGGACGGCAGGTGTGTGCCTCCACGGCTGGCTCGTCCATCTTTTGTAACAACTATTACTATTGCCAGTTCCTAAAATAAGGACTGTCGTAAAATATGGCCTAGAAAGAGCCACTTCTATATTTCTAGAAAGAAATCTACTATTTTGAAAAAAAGGTTACAAGAGCTGACAAGGGAGCCTGGTGCTGCTCAGGAGTTCCAGGAATTATCCTCTTGGCAGAAAGCTACGATGAAATTACTATTTACTATAAGAGCCGAGAAGATGGATATTTTAGCGTTTATAAAACCACCAAATTTGTATTATGACGTAGTGTTTAAATTTCAAGGTTTTACTCTTTAAAGACATATAAACGAAAACTGTTTTTGGATTACAACCAAACCTCAGTAAGTCTCAGATTTAAAGTCCTAACAGGCTGACAAATACCTAGGACTAAAAGGAAAACAATAAAATGAGATCAGTGGTGGCAATAAACACCTAAGAAATAATTCAGCATATAGACATTGCTAGCTAAGTTATGAATTTGTACCACAAAAGGCATAAATAAAATTACTTTTAAGCGGTTATCAATGGCAGACCCTGTGAAATACTAGAATAATAAAACAATGCAGAAACAGGCCTTTTTATTCATACAGCAAATTCTTTTTCCTTTCCTAAGCAATTTCACAAAACATATCTTAAAGTTCTATATTTTTATGTGTGTTTCCATGGAGATTTCAAGGAAAAAAATCATAATATTTTTCTCTTAAGGCTACAGTGATAAAAATTAAAATGAGCATTGAAATCATAATGTTTTAATACATCGTCATGTAGCACTGCCAGGTTTATCTTTGGGTTGAGTGGGCTAGTGTAAAACTATTAGGCACTTATCAATTATGTGCCAGAACCGATTAATCCCATCAAATTGGAGGGGATTTAATTAGAAGAAAATTAAGCTTCCTGACCTACTTAAAACAAAGTCTATAATGTAATGAGACAAAATGGAAGTAGTTTAAGTAATAAATGTTTAATCAAAGAATTTTACATATTATTAACAGCATTCATTTGGCCAAACATCTACATGTTTATAGAATCCTACTGCATATAAAGTGGGAATGTATCAAGTATAGACTATGAAAGTGCAAATAACAAGTCAAGGTTAGATTAATTTTTTTTACATTATAAAATTAACTTGTTTACAAAATAGGCTTTGCCAAACTTTATTACTGAATTGTAAAGTCAATGACTGGGTTGTTTTTAAAATATGTACCAAAGAAATACAAATTGGATAATGATCACTTTTCATGCTCAGGAGAGACCAGCACAGAAACAAGGTGCAAGGAACAGAACCCACTGCAGACGCTATCTTCACACCGAGCACTTCTCACCTCACTGCAGCTAAGCAGGACACCGCAGTGTGATGGTGCGATGCAAACCCTCGCTAGAGGAAGCACTGCAACTCAGTCTAAAAACTTAAGAGTGTTAATATTTTTAATTCAAAATAAATTTGTAAAAAAATCCTTTAATGGACTATTTCAGTTTAATATACAGTAATACACTGTAGATAAGGTAAATAATATCCCCCACTAACTTTAATAGGGATTGATATCAATGTTTTGGGGAAATAAAAACTAGTGTGGACCTTTGATATTCATGGCATAGGAGCAATTCTGTCTCACGAAAAGAACCTGGGAAATATTAATATAATGTCCTGGCCATAATAATTCAAAGTATAGAAATACTTTAAAAGCAAGGTTTGAAAAAAAAATAACCAAACACTGTAATCATAACTCATGTGCATATCAATACTAATAAAACCTTTTACCTGGCCTAGGACTTGCCTGTACAAATTCAGTACAGAAATTTTGGTTTTTGTAGATTTCTGGTAACAAACTGGCAAAACATTAAATGGAGTGTTGCATGTATCTATTTTGCTTATGTTAGTTCTGATAATATGAAGTAAAACAGCCATTCCAACAGTTTACTCTAGTTTTAATTACAGACTGTACCATTGTATCTTAATTACAACTAAGACCAGTATTTTCTTCACAGTAAGACACTGATAACTAGGAAGTTGATTTTTTTTAATACTAAACAGTAATCACAACAGCAAATGAGTATTGTGCAAGAGAACAAACACATGTCAGCATTTGCTATTTAGGCAAACAAACTGAACATTTAGTTGTTATATTTACTGTAAAGGCAAGGCCATGGGTGGTTTTATGGAGGTCTTTGCAATTCATAGCATAATTACTTCAGAAGAGACATTGAAATTAGAATTACTGACTTATTTACTGGCAACTATCCATTTAGGTTAGGCAAAGGCACGGTAACATGTTGCGCAGGATGTTTTATTGAATTTTTTTAATAATCGTGGGATTTACTCTAACTCATGAAAACTCCACTTTTTTCTATTTTATAAAACACTTACCATTAAAAGTAATTGCACCCATTAGTAATTAGAATGCACTGTAAAATTGTGAAAACAAAAAACTATGATTGCACTTCCAATAAAGTGTCTCTTAAAATACAGCACCGCTGTTGCTAATCAACTGTATTTTAATATTAAAATAAACTGTTTTTAACAGCAGCATTAGGTTTAGTTAACTTAAGCTACAGGCTACATTTATTTAAATGCAGTCTCCATGGCAACAAAAGCCCATTAAATTCCGGAATATCACTGCTACCAAGTGGCACCTTTTATTCCCAAGAACGCTGACCCTGCCCTGGAGCACGCTAGGATGTGGCACACCTGGACACCTTGTTAGCACACAAGTCAGAGTTTGGCACAATCGGACTGTAAATAGACAGAAGAAGAAATCTTTGATTCATGTGAAATTTAAAACTAATGACACTGTGGTAGTGCAGCACTAAAGAGAAGCTGTGGACACTTCAATTCATACTGCTCAAAGAGGGAGGAAGAAAGTTATGGGAGAGCACAAACAGGTCGAGGACATACATGTTACATCACATCTGTCCCAGAATGAAATTCTAAAATGAAGAAAAGCCACCAAAAAGTTAGGGAGTAAGCCTTTGATTTAAATGTTCAAGTTAAATATTGCCAACTCTAGGCCAAAGAGAGCACTGCATTTTCTGTTTAGAATGTGGAACACAACATATTTATTCCGTTTGTGTTTCTCTCTTGCTATTCTTTTTGTCAGCAGAAAGGGGAAAAGCTATTCACTTAAATACAAAAGAAATTCCCTATATGGTTAAAATCGAAAATGAAGCGACCGTTTAAGGGAACTCCTTTGTATTATCCTAAGATCAGTGGTTTATAATTGAGTTGGAATTAACTGGATCAAAGTCTCTATAAAGCATACTCCACCTAGCATACCATCTGTCCCTGCGATTCATCTGGAGCTCAGATGTGTGCAGTTCATACTAAATGTACTTGTTCAAGCCAGTCACTTGACGTTTGAGGTGTTTGACTTGAAACATCTGAAACATCCCCTTTGCTGGCTGCTTCATTACTACTGTCAACAGCTTGAGACGAGGCTTCCCCAGCCATAATATTTTCTTCCAAAGGATTTTCTTCTCTCTGGATTCCTCCACCCTCACTGACACTAGCATCTTCAAAAACCGAGTCTTCTTCTGGTGGCACCAGCTCCATATCCCTCACATCTTCTGACACATCTTTAACACAGGGGAGCTGAGAATCTGCGCTGACTTCAGTAGTTGCTGGAGGAATCAGGGCAATACTCTGAGGGTTCATGTCATGAAACCAAGCCATGATATTGCCAAGTAGATTGTCACTGATATTGGGATCCTGGCCAGCTGAGTCAGGGTCACTAGATGAGGGACAGAAATCACTTCTTGCCTCACTGAGAGGGTGTGAACTCAAGGTGTCAGTGGAAAATGGGTCACTTTCTGTTCCTAGTCTCATGAGGCTGTCACCAAGTTCCAACAGCTCAGAGCTGCTCAATGCAGCCCGAGGGCTATCTGTATTTCTGGGGACAGAGTCCAGCCTAGAAGGCAAAGAAGTGCCTATCGCTCCTAGGGACGCTTCATTACTGAGGAAGTCTCTAGTTTCTTCATCAATAGACAATCCAGATTCTTGTAGTGACAACTGTATTGCAAGAAGTATGTTGGGATCATCTTCATCCAAGGAACTCAGAGCCTAGGACAACAGAAAGTAAAATCACTTTAAAATTTGACTAAAAGAAAAATAATTTAACCCAATCAGATTTACCACTTTTCCTTTATAAAACAGATAATTAATACTACTTATATAAGCAACTTAGTTTACCTATTCAAATTGTATTATCATTTCCTCCTTGTCCATGTCAAGGAAAAAAATATCTAAGATATATTTTAAATACCAGAATTTTTTCCTGTAGCAGATTTTTAAAACAGATTTCACAACAGAAGGAAGAAAAAGGAAAGCAGTAAAAGTAAAAGCAGAAAAGCATGCTAAACAGAGAAAGAGCAAAAGCACAGGCAACAGAGGCTGCTCAGCAAGGCTACCTGAAGAGAGTCTTGGTTTTCAGAGCGACTGGCAGGGGTATAATCGCGCAGGGAAGAGCTGTGCAGCACACTCATGGAGGCAGAACTTACCACAGACGCGCCAGGCCTGCGGCCACTGCCACTCTCTGCAATATCTGTTTCAAAGTAATTGGTACCATAGTCAATTCAGTGACAAGTAAGATGAATTCTTTTTCCCCCTGCATCTTATTATTTAAATAGGTAATTTCTCTTTCAGTGCTATTAAAATCTGTTCACTTAACTTTTTTTTTTTTTGTGTGTGTGTGTGTGTTACTGCTGATTGAACGCAGGGATGTACTACCTCTGAGTTATACCCCCAGCTCTATTTATTTTGGAATAGGGTCTCACTAAGTTACCACATGCTGACTCTGAACCTGTGATCCTACTGTCTCAATCTCCAATTACTGGGACTGTCAGCATATGCTACCATACATGGCTATCATTCACTTCATCTTACTGGGACTTCTCAGCCATGTGTTTCATTTTAAAACAAGGTTTCACTAAGTTGAGGAGGGCCTCACTAAGTATCCAAGGCTGGCTGCAAACGTGTGATCCTTCTGTCTCAGGCTCCCAAGTACTGAGATTACAAGCGTGAGCCACCATACTCAATTTTCATAACTATATTTTTATATTTTTCTTTGACCTTGATAAGGTTTTCTTCATAAATGCAAATACTATTATACATTCCTTTTTATTTTTTTAAGTAATAGCAAATAAAGGTGTTTTTGTTTTCAGATTTCTGTCTGCCTGCCTGCCCACCTGCCATCCTTCCTTCCCTCCCCTTCCTTCCTTTTTTTTTTTTTTTTCCCAATACTGGGGATGGAACCCAGGGGCATTCTACCTTTGAGCTATACCCCCAGCCCTATTTATTCTTCTTTATTTCGAAACAAGTTCTCACTGAGTTGCAGAGGGCCTCATTAAGTAGCTGAGGCTGGCTTCAAACCTGTGATCCTTCTGTCTCAACCTTCCAAGTACTGGGATTACAGGCATGTGCCACCATGCCCGGCTTCAGATTTCTTAAAATTAAAGAATTAGGGAATTACAATAGCGTGGAGAGCAGATCTTTAACCCACTGATTCTTACATTATAGTTTGATTTTCAACAAATAATTTAACATTTAGTACTTGAGTAATTAAAAGCGTTCTCTTTTAAAGAATGTTTCTAGAAGAACTGAGGCTAGGAGAAAAATATTTCACAACAGTAATAGTATCGCTATTTACCGTTTATTTATTGTTCATGAGAAGTTCAAGTATTTTTATGTGCATTATCTAATTTATTATTTTTTTGATCCTGAGGACTGAACCTAGGAGCATTCTACCTCTGAGCTACACTTCCACCCCTATTTTACTTTTTATTTTGAAACGGGGTCTCACTAAATTGTGTTGGGCTTTGCTAAGTTGCCAAGATTGGCTGCAAACCTGGAATTCTCCTGTCTCAGCCTTCCAAGTACTGGGATTATAGGTCTATGCCACCACATCTGGCTGCATTAACTAATTTAATGCTCAGAATGAGCCACTGAGGTGGCATTATTATTATTGCTTCTTTAGAATGAGGAAACTGGAACCAAGATTAGGTGACTTGCATTAAGTTAATAGCAGAGATAGCATCATAAACCTAGTTTGTCTCACTCCACAACATCTTCTTAACCCCCCCTGGTTTTCTGTATCCTGTGACAATAGAAGCATCTGCCCATTCATTATGGATCTAAATTACAAACTCACACACTTTGACATCAGCCATTTAAAAAAAAAATAAATTCAGGGGAAGCAAGAGATTAAACCACACGTGGATCAAGCGCTTACCTAAAGTGCTTTCACCTGGCTCCTCAGGGTCTGGAGGGTTACTGAGCAGACTGTGCACGTCTCCTCGACGGCGTTGTCTGTGCCTCCTCCGATACTGAAATTCAGCATATTCCTGCATAAACCAAAGGTTATAAAATACAGGAGAGCATGCAATTTTTAAATGAAAATAAAACAAACAATATGTTTTTTTCCCCAGGGGGAAAAAACTGTGATTTTATAGACATATTATAAAATCACTTGGCTTTAGAAAAAGAAACTTCATATTTTGCCATGCCAAGGAAATGAAAAAAGAAAAATTTCAAGTACTTATTACAATTGCCCAGACAAATTGAAAATACTTGCAAGCCTCAGTGCTAGATTACAACTGTTAATTAATATGCCTGATGATTTCAGTGGTCTTGTTAATAAATATTGTAACTAGTATCACAACCTATTTACTAACTGAAGTTAGTCTCTCCCTGAAGGTCTACTTTTAAAAAAGTGACTGATACATGGAACAGAGGAGAAGGGTAGGAGTAGGGAATGACAGTAACAATACAAAAACCCAAACCACAAATACCTTGTGAAATACTTGCCAGATTGTTGAACTTTTTATTCTTTGGGACTACTACATACCACATTCATAAATCAAATGACTAGATTAAGAGAAAAAGGTTAGCTTTAAAATAAGATGGTAATGAGTTTCTTTCCCTTATTAGCCAATATATGGTGTTCTCTAAAATAGAAAGGGAAGTGTTTTCTGTTTAGCATGTAGGAAGGTTTAGGCAAGTGTTCATGAGTCTATTTTATATTTATGACAACAGTTTAAACCTGGGAATATCTGCTACTACCTGGGCTTAAATGTTTTTTTTCTTCTTAAATTTTCGTGACAAAAAATAAGAATAAAAGAGACCAAGGCGTATGACACCAGTAAAGAATGGTTAATTCTGAAAATCATTGTAGAATCTTGCAGTGATTAACATTAAGGTCTTCAGATTTATGACTATCCCAGTTACTCTGGAATAGTCAATGTACTTACATGGTGAAAATATTAACATGTGAAGATAAGTTTTATATGATAAAACGTCCACATCATATACCACTCTGGTTAAATTTACTGAAACACCTTTATCTGAGTTGGGCTTTAAAAAAGAGATGGGAAGCATCTTACCATGTTAGAAACGAGAGTGAAAGATATTAAAAGTGCCCTGAGGGACTATTTAGATTCTTTAAAACTTTTTGCTGGGCTGGATATCATTTTCTCTTTTCTTGGAGACTCATGATCTCACCCTGGATAACTTATTATGTGTCATTATGGTTCACTGGATCACTGAGAACCACCCTTGGATGAAGATGATGTGAACTTTTTTATTTCTCAATTAAAGGTTTTTATCTAGACAGAATCTGCTTACATTGTAGACTTGATAATAGTACAAAGTTATTCTAAACTATATAAACTATTACTAACCACAGAATATACATATTTCTAATTAAAGAAAACTAATTTAAAATCTGTAAGAGCCCAGTGTGTGGGGCATGCAAGCTGTAATCTTCATATTTGGGAGGCTGAGACAGGAGACAGTTTTGAGGCCAGCCTGGGCAACTTAGCGAGACCCTGTCTCAATTAAAAAACAAAACAAGCCTGACGTGGTGGTGCACGCTTGTAATCCCCGCACCTGGGAGGCGGAGACAGGAGGATCCTGCAGGTTCGAAGCCAGCCTCGCTGGCTTAAGAGACCCTATTTCCAAATAAAAAATATAAAAATAGGTCTGGGAGTGTATCCTGGAGACAGAAGGGTTCCATCCCCAGTACCACCAAAACAAAACAAAATAAAATAAAAAAAACCCAAAAAACCCCCACAAAACCCCCAAAGGGCTGGGGGTATGGGTCAGTAGCTGGGTTCAATTCCTAGTTACACACACACACACACACACACACACACACACACACACACACACACATAACAACTACAAAATAAATGTTATATTTCCTAATTATTCTGACTGACAGAAAACTCTTAAATGTCATTCTCTTATGATGCAACAGATTAAAAAAAATTACCCATTAAATTATCTGAATATTTCTAAAGAATCTACGATCTTGAAGAAAACATATGAGAAGACTTTTTTTTTTTTTTTGCAGGTCTGGGGATGGAACCCAGGGGCATTCAACCTCCGAGCTACACCCCCTGCCCTATTTTTTTTTATTCTTTATTTTGAAACCGGGTCTCACTGAGCTGCAGAGGGCCTAAGTAGCTGATCCTCTGTTCTCAGCCTCCCGAATGCTGGGATTACAAGAGTGCACCACCACACCCGGCCATATGAGAAGATGCTCCATACAGTTTTATAGTGTTAAAATTAAAGTGAAGCTGGGAGTGGTGGCGCACGCTTGTAATCCCTGCGCTTGGGAGGCAGAGACAGGAGGACCACACAGGTTCGTAGTCAGCCTCGATGGCCTAAGAGACCCTGTTTCCAAATAAATAAAAAATATAAAATAGGTCTGGAAGTGTAGCCCCGAGGTAGAAGGGCTTCTAGGAACCCCCAGTACCACCAAAAATTAAAAAAAAAAATAAAAAAGTGAAGATTAAAAAGTTCTAAGATTGTAGGGGAAAAAAGCTGCTGAGAGTTTTCTATTTTAAAAATAAGTCACCAAGTCCAGTTTGAATGTATGCCATTTTCAATATGATTCACATATAAAAACATAAGTCACCATTTGTTGCATGCCATTTTGGCCAGCGCCTTAATGAGGCACTTTAATCCTTTCAGAACTTCCATGGGGTGAGTATCACTGCCCATATTTCATTTTAATAAGTTTTTTTTAATGGTCCTGAGGATTGAGTAAAGGGCATTCTAACTCTCAGCTATATTGCTACCCCTCTTTTATTATTTTATTTTTTAACAGGATCTTGCTAAATTACCTTGAACATGCAATCCTCCTGTCTCAGCCTTCCAAGTACTGGGGTTACAGATGGGTGCCACCCCACCTGGCTACTGCCCATATTTTAAAGATGAGAAATTAAGGAAGAATGAAGTGTAAGATCTACTAAGTTACAGAACTAGAATATGAATACAGATGTCCTGCGGACTTTGCGCTTTCCATTTGCTTCACTATACGCTCTTTCCAGTGGGCTGTACTGCCTTTAAAGTGGTATAAAAACAAGTATTTATGCCTGCCATGGACTCATGCAATTTAAAGAAAAAAAATGGAATTAACTTCATTGAAAAATATATAAATTCAACCTAAAAGTTAATTGGAGTTTGGTAACATTATTCCCCAGGTTAAATTGAGGCAAAGAGCTAATTTTTAAAAATATAACTTTGGCTGTTACTTGATAGTCACCACAAATACAAATTTTAAAGTCTTACAAAGCATGGTAATTGTTTATATTTGTGGTTCAGCTGACACAAAACTTTACCATATGCTTGGTATTTTAACATGCCAAAGACTTTAAAGAAAAGTAAAAGTGAATTAAATAATTTTTCTAAAGTTAATTCATAAAAAATAAATTCAGTGACAGTAGTTATATTGGAAGGCCAAATATTTCAGGATTCCTAAAGTTACTTTCAGAGCCAGAAGCTGCAAAATGATATATACATGACTGTGAATATACTGATAAAGTTTTTATTTTATTAAATTATGTTCATTTTTTGATAAATCTTATTGATTCTTCCTTTTGGGTAAAAATTACTCATAATATCCCCAAAGCTGTAATTATAACATAGAAATAGTAAGTTGGGGATGAGGTAAAGAAAAAGGTTCTTAATTGATCTTACAAAAAATTTCATTAGCATATTAAGAATTTTGTAGTTTAAATGAATTTTAAATTTGATGTCCTCTAAGCACAACCTTTTTCTCCAGTTAATATTTTCTTGGCAATTTATTCCAATACAAAAAGCCACAAGGTGATTGCAAGTATCCTTAGCAGATAAAAAGAGAAAATTATTTGATTTAAACAAGCCACAGTCATTTCTGGATAATAATCACTTTCAGTGCTTTTCAGTTTCAGAGAACAAATGGGCTGTAAATGATACACAAGGGCTTCATGATTTGACTTGCTTTCTTCCAAGAACTAAGCTGAAGGATTATTATGACATCAATATCAAATGGTATACTATTTTATAGACCACAGGAAAGAGAAGTAGAGAAAACTTCTAAAGTCACTTTAGTATCAGATTTAACACGGACACTGGCAATTTAAATATCAGAAAATAGCTTTATGATTAAGATTTTTCACTCTATCTTATTTTTATTTGCCACAACTGCTAGCGGTAGTATTTTAGTCTTCTGAGTTTAAAAATGGCATATCAATAACAAGAAAAAAAAAACAATAAGAGTGAGAAAGTCTTAAAGGGAAGCAGAAAGCAACTAAGCAAGGCATTTTCTTTTTGTAATAACATTAATACTGTAAAGTTTTCCACTTTAGCAACTGATTGTAAATTCTCTTCAGTAGTATTAAATATATTGTTCATTTAAGTTTTTAACAGATTCAGACTGACCATTACAACTAGAACTGCATTTCTAATAAGTAAAATTTATCTATTAACAAATTAGAATATATCTTCCAAAAATTCATGCTGTAAATTTGCCCAAGTGCTATTTAATAGTTAAGAACAATAAAAGTGGGTTTCACTTAACAATATTACAATACTATGAAGAGCTCAGTGTGGGCTCTGCTGAGGCATTTGTTATGAAAGAGAAAGCACTGCTGATAATCTCAGTAGGATTTAGAATAGATGAGGGTGCAAATGCAAGCAGGGTTGCACTAAGAAAAAAATACAAAAACAAACCAAAAAAACCCCACAAAACAATTACCTCAGGTGATGCAAATCCTAAATATTCCCAATCCCATGTTCCACCAGCAAAGCTACAAAGAAATTAGACATACCGTTTGATTTATTATCAGTACTACAAAGTACACACAACCAGACCCTTGCCCTTTGAATATTACTTTAAATTTCTTCTGCTCAAAACTTGCTTAACCAAAATAAATTAAATATAATTAAAATGATAACATTTCTTTCAAATTCTGTTGCTTGTGCATGATGATGGAAAAAATCACTATAACAAAGTATTTTATAACTGCTTCTATTTTTATAAGATATTTCCTTATAAACATTTATGTAAAAATAGGGCCAAATAAATAATTTTATTTTTGAAATGGTCTCACTAGGTTAATGAGTCTCACTACTTGCTGAGTCTGTCCTTGAACCTGTGATCCTCCTGTCTCAGCCCCCATGTACTGGGATTATAAATGCATGTCACCATGCCAGGCCCCCAAATAAATTTCTAATGCTTATCATGAATGAGAAAACCTGCTTCAATTTAGAGTAGCAGAAGTATAAGCATCTGAAATAAAACAATCAAAACAATTGCTGTTTTAAGGATGAATGTGAGTCATTTAAATAGCTCTACTAATAACAGATTTATCATTTCTTTAAAACTTCCTAACATAAAAATAAAAATGTGACCATAACAAGCTGGCAAAGTCTCCAAATTCTACATTATAAGATGTTTGTGACTATCATCACATCACACATATACATTTGAAATGACGAATTAGAATATTCTTTTGAATTGTAACTTCACCTAAAATGTGAGGTTAACCTAGCCTAAACAAACAAACAAAAAAATAATATGGAGGGAAAAATAAGAACTTAACATACTTTTTCCAGCTATCCCTATTTTAGTTTTAAATAACTAAATATAAACATATTTAATATAAACATTAGTTGGATAAAAAAAAAAAACTGCTGGCATTTGTGGCTCAAGCTAGACTGGTTTCCTTGGTGTACATCTTTTTTACCTGCGCCTTGGAGCCTCTGGTGAGTCTGCTGGAGCAACCCCACGCGCCACAGATGCTAGGAATTCTTGCCTCTTCTGCTGTACAAGGCATGCTGCCTTGATGATCTTGTGGCGAGGTGTGCGAAGGTAAGGCCTATTGACTTTTTGGGCAAGGTCTTCAGTGACCATTTCTAGGTCTGTCTGTAAAATGAAGAGAACAAAAGATTATAGGCTGAATGGGTTACCAAATAGCAAACCCAGAGTTCATCTGGGTTCCTGTTAAGTCTAACTCTTTTGAGGTAAAAAATTAATCTTAAATTTGAAATAACTTCCTAGCTCTCATATTTTATATTTTGTACATTTTCCCAAGTTATAAAAGAAAAGAGATATACTAAATCACCTTACATTTAGGAAAATAGCATTCATTTAATAGATACTTACAGTAGTGTTGTTGGTTGAGCTTTTGAAAAAGTTATTTGGTATAGACACTGTCTATAAATGTTGTGTGTATCAAGGCACTCACTGTACAGAAATATGCACAATGCTGTGGTGCAGACAACATATAAATGGTGAAGAATTTGAGGCCAAGCAAGAATACTGTGATTTGGGGTCAGTTCTAGAAGGCTTTAAAGAGAAAATAAATATTGAGCTTTGAAAGAAATGTAGAATATAAATTAGTAGAGGGTAATTCAAAAGGAACGACATAAAAATTGTAACAAGGAAGGAGTCGGGTGGCTTTAAAAATGATAAATGTACAAATGAAGTGGCTTAAGTGCTTTATTTTTTAATAATACTGTAACCGAGTTTCACTTTATTTAAAATAAACTAGTAAAGCCGGGCGTGGTGGCGCACGCTTGTAATCCCCGCGCTTGGGAGGCGGAGACAGGAGGATCGCGCAGGTTCGAAGCCAGCCGTGCTGGCGTAAGAGACCCTGTTTCAAAAATATAAAATAGGTCTGGGAGTGTAGCCCGGAGGAAGAAGGGCTTCCAGGAACCTCAGTACCACCACCAAAAAAAAAAAAAAAAAAAAAAAATAAAAATAAATAAATAAATAAAATAAACTAGTAATTTTCTTTCTGTTCCTGGTGGAGAGTGGGTAGGGAAAGAAGACTGGGGATTAAACCAGAGGTATGCTACCTTGGAACTATACCTCCAGCCCTTTTCATTTTATTTTTAAAATTTGAAACAGGATCTTACTAGGCTGCTAAGAGTCTTGCTTAGTTGTTGAAGCTGGCTTTGAACCTGTCTCAGTTCCCAAGTACCCGAACTGCAGCTGTGCGCCACTGTACGTGGCTATAACCGATAACTTTCTAATCTAGAATATAATGTGGTTTGTTTAATTTTTTAAGATAAATTCCCATTACACAATCTGAAATAGGCCAGATTTAAACCTCAACCAGTGTATTTAAAACAAAGAACTAAGAACTAAATGCTGTAGGAAATGTAAGTACATCTCAGAACTTATTCAAACTTGCAGCGACAAACTTAAAGAAAATTTTAGCTTATTACTTGTAACTTTTCCCTTAATTCAAAACCATTTTAAAAATGAAAATAAAAATTACTAGTCACACTCAAATTAGTTAAAGCTTAGTGATCAAAAAGGGAGAAAATTTGCTTTGATAGTAACTGCTATGATGTTAAATATAATTTAAAAAGGAATCTTACTTGCATTAGTTCAAAAATTTCCTTCTTTGTGCTTTTAGGTTCTAAGAAAAATCCATATGGGTAAGAACACTTGAGAATGCGCCGAGTTTTTAAGAGCACGTGAACTGCGTCCTCAATGAAAGTGGTATCTGGGCAGCCTCCTTCAGCTACAAAGTAATTGAGGCATAGTGAATTGTTTGCAAATAGCCTATGATAAAGTTAACTAAGCAACTATGTTTTCTTTAAAAAAGAAAAAAAAATCCTTAAGAAGAAAACTGTTAAAAGTAGTTGTATGATAATACTTTTTTGAATTAGACTAAAACCCTGAAACATTCATTAATATCCACATGTGTAAGTGAAGCACACACTTTTGCAGCCCAGGGTCCATGAAGAAATGCATATACTAATCCTAGATTCTGTCCTCATTCTCTTGGTAAAGAAACATAGCTTTGGGTCACCTCACAGGTTCCACCATTTCTATAATTAACAGCACATCATCCCAAGGGGAATTTTGCTGCTTAAGAATCAGAACCAGCCCCAGGCACTGGGTCACTGCTGAGGACTCAGCAGCCTGCCCTCAAACCCCCTTTTTTCCTGCCACTCTGCCTGCCACCATGCCTTCTATCCAGAACTCCACTCTTTTGACCTGTTTGCTGATCCAAGTAAGGGTGATAATCTGTTTCTTGCTAGCACTGAGGATTATATCCATATAAGAATTCAACAAAAATGGCTGATGATTATGATAACGAGGAACTACTGAAGGTGTTTAAGAAGAAATCTGTCTGTAAAGGTACTGTAATTGGACGTCCAGAATACAGAGAAGAGATTCAGCAACAGGGTGACCAGTGGGAGAACACATGCCAGTTCCTGGCTAAGGATGAGCAGCTAAAGGTTCATGGGCTCTAAGTGATCCTGCTCACTGAGGCTTAAGTGAGGATCTCCTGGCAATGAGTAGAATTTCTCTCAGTCCCTTGTCACAAGTTGAAAACCTCACAGCTTGTATAATGTTAACCATCTGATGTTCACTTTTAACTTGGACTATGTAACTCCTACATGCAATAAACTGAAAAGACACACACACACACACACACACACACACACACACACACACGAACAAATGCCTTTCCTAAGTTGCTTACCTGCTAAAAAAAAGTCTAATTTATAATTATGGCCTAGCAAAGACAATACTGTAAGGAAAAGATACTATACTCTGAGGAACAACTGGATAGCTAGTGCTAGTAAATAAAAGGCATAAAGGAGAACACATCAGGTGTGGTGGTGCACGTTTATAATCCCCGCGCTTGGGAGGCAGAGACAGGAGGATAGAGCAGGTTCGAAGCCAGCCGTGCTGGCTTAAGAGACCCTGTTTCCAAATAAAAATATAAAATAGGTCTGGGAGTGTAGCCCGGAGGTAGAAGGGTTTCCAGGAACCCCAGTACCACACACACAAAAAACCCCCCAAAAAACAAAAACACACACACACTCACACAGAAACAAAAAAACATAAAGGAGAAAAAGAAAGGAAGAGTGAAGAGAAAGGGAGAAGTAATTTTGCCTTCATAAAGAAAGGCAAAGTCTCACAGCTTTTGAGCTTTTTCTTTAACTGCATTGAAACAGAAATTTAAATTAATAAGAACCACAGAAAAATCAGATTATTCTGCATGCCTTTAGAAAGAAATTATATATACATATACACAGAGCTCTCTAAAATTTCTGAGTATATTCAGTACCGAGGGTAGGTATCTGGACTAGAATGTAAAAAAACAAAAACAAACAAAAAAACCCAACCCCCCTCCTCCTTGGCTCATTATGGTATGTAGGAGAAGTAGGTAAGGTTGTTTCTTTCTTTGCAAATGTTACATCTTTTAGTTCTTTTTCATACTTTACTATGCTGCTTAGAACCTCCAAAATGTTGAACATAAGCAGTAACTCACATCTACAAATATTTATTGTCTACTTTTGTCAGGAAAAGTTGTAGGCACTAGGAACATACAGGTGACAAAATAGAAAAAAAATTCTGCTAAAGAATTATATACTCTGCTAATTTTTTCTTTCCTTTTACTGTGGATAATAATTCAAGAGCTTGGTATGTGTATGATATCATTAATAATGTCTATAAATTAAAAATTAACAAGAAGACTAAGCTGCTATGGATAGTCTTCCTTACTCTAATTTATTTTCCTTATGGTTTCTGCTTTATTAGGGAATTATTCTCACAAAAATTATTAGTACATATTATTTTAAAAAGTGGAGCATACAGAAGTAATAATTGATCACATTTTAGGCTTAAAATATATCTTTTATATATAAGTTAAGATTCTTTTTAAAATGTGACTTTAAATGTAACTCATACTCTGTGGTATATTATGGTCTAATGATGCAATCAACACTGAATCCATATTTAGAAATTTTTTTTGTTTTTAATGATTTTTTTTTTCAATTTAGGACTCACAAGTTTTTTTTTTTTTAATCTCAATTTCATTATTTACCAGTGAAGTGCTTTCTCCTCAAATTACACTTGACATTCATTCCATCAGGCACTCTGCTAAATTTTCTCAAGAATCTTTGGGTATTCAGTTATGTGACATCTGGGTAGCAAGCATATCTTATTCTGTTCCCTTTGACAGGGTCAGGGATGCTCTAAGGACCCACCCACTTTTCCCAACACGGACAGAACCAGCGGTGGCACAGAATAAGCAAAGTTATGGTATGTTTTTGTCTGGTAACAGCATCCGCTGCATCAAGAGAAACATGTTGGGTGCTGGGTAAAAAATCCATTCACAAGAGGATCATCTGCTAGGCTGTACCAGGATTCCAGAAAACTCAAAACAGTGCCAGAAGGAGCTAACGAATAAAATGTAACTCCTTAAAGGATTAACCTACTGCCAGTGAACCGAATTAGCATGGATGGGGGTATTTTATATGAATGATCACACATACCACTTAGAACTTACTTTCCTTGAGAGCTCTACTCAATTGCTCCATCTTTTCTTTGGCTGTTTTAAGAAGGCGTTGTTCTAACTAAAGAAATAAAGATAAATAATTTAAACCATCCTCTTTATTCACAACAGTGCAGTTCAGCTCATTTGAAGTGATTTGGGACATACCTGATAACTATGCTCATGGTTTTTAAATCTTGTGTAATAGTGCATAAATCTGTCGAGTTCCTGAAATCGTTTGTGTTTTTTCTCAGCCTAGAAAACAAAAATCCATTATAAAATCTATTAATTATTAAAATTGGTTTTGTAGGGATCATTTAAAATTTTTACCAGTAATAGGCAGAAATGCATACATATTTATTAATTGTTTTTAAAGCTCCCAGAATAAAGTCTTATATTTGTATTCTTTGTGACAACCCACTGAATCCATAAACCCACATCTTCAATGTTTTATTATAGGACTTACTGCTATAGAAGACCTGTGCACTCTCAAAATTCACATGTTCAAGCCCTAACCCCAAATTTTTTTGAAGACAGAATTTGTGAGGAGGTGATAAAAGGTAAATACGGTCACTAGGGTAGAGATCTATTCTGATAAGACTACTGGTACCCTTATAAGAAAGGGACACCAGAGCTCTTTCATTATCTTTCCAAGAAAATAAGAGGACACAGATGAGAAGGTAGTTGATTGTATGTAAACCGAGATGAGAACCCTTACCAAAACCAACCAGCTAGAGCCTTGATCTTGGACCTTGCATCTTCTAGAACTCTGAGGAATCAATTTCTGTTGTTTAAGACACCCAGTCTGTGGTAGCTGAGCAGACTATGACACTTATTGTATGCTATAGTGTAAAATTTTGTTGTTGATACTGTGTTAAAATTATCTTAAGTTTTTACAGAGGCAGGCTGAGACTGGACTTCTCATTTCTTCATCAAAACAGAAAAGGTAAAGCTTAAAAGAAAAAAAGATGCCAAGTGTATATAGCTTTTTTGTTTTAATTAAGGCCACTCTCAAGTGGCCATTCCATTTAATGTTATTATGATGAAGTTAGGAAAAGAACCGCAAAATGCTTCTAATGTATAAAGTGGTTTAACAGGTTCTTCTTACCTCCACAGTCATTTCCTTGGATTGCTCCTCCACATGCTGAATGACTTCATACCGAGTACATCTGTAATAACCTCCAGTAGAAGAACTATGTTTTTTCCATTCTTCTAGGCATATCCAGCAAAAGTCATACTTGCACTTTATAAGAGAAACATATGCAAACATCTCCCTAAATTAATATGCAAATGATGTTTTGCTTTTTAGTCAACCAATTTGTAATGATTAGATAATTCTGTTTGACTAGAAACAAATCTTCTCAAAGATATGCAATTTTTCTCATGTTTCCTTTGGATATCTTATCTGCATTATGGAAAGATGTGGGGAACAGTTTAAAATTATTGCATTTATAAGGAAAATTATATGAAAATTATAATATTTTTAAGCAATCACAAGGGATCATTAAAATATCAATAAAATATTTATTCCAAATTAAACAAATTCTGACACATTTTTCGCTTTTCAAGTGTGTGATATATGGTAATCATACATTGTCTATAAATTTTTGTGAGTCTATATAAAAATCTGGCAAATTTTGACCTAAGCTTACCTATATGCAAAAACAATAACTCTTAGTGTTTCTGTGGGAATCCTTTAAGGATTTTGTTGTTTTTTTTCATTTATCTGTCATCTTTTGTATCCTACAAAACTGGCTCACTAAAGCAATTCATTTATATTAATTTTATAATAATATAGATTTTTAAAATGATTTGGTAACTCTTACTGCTTTGCACATTCTAATGATGAGTTTCATGGTTAAGAATCAAGTTATTTGAGTTACTTCCATATTGTAAATTAGAAAAAAATTACATTGTCTTCTCAATAATTTAAATAATCATTCTTTTTTTCCCTCCTATTTGTGGTACTTGGAGTTGAACCCAGGCCTATTTTTATTTTATTATTATTATTTTTTGTTTTGAAACAGGGACTTGCTACATTGTTGAGGCTGTCCTTGAACCTGTGATCCTACCATCTCAGCCTCCCAAATAGAGGGATTACAGGCATGCACCACACTGAGAGCTAAATAATCATTCTTAAACATTGATGACACGTCCAATTAAAAAGGAAAAACACAGCCGGACATGGTGGCGCACCCTTGTAATTCCCGCGCTTGGGAGGTTGAGACAAGAGGATTGTGCAGGTTCAAAGCCAGCCTCAGCTGGCTTAAGGGACCCTGTTTCCAAATAAAATATAAAATAGGTCTGGGAGTGTAGCCCGGATGTAGAAGGCCCCTGGGTTCCATCCCCAGTACCACCACCAAAAAAAAAAAAAAAAAAAAGAAAGAAAGAAAAATACTACAATATTATTACAATTTTAAAACAAAAATGACCCAAATGAAGGCATGATTAATGAGATGTTACTGCTTAATTCCCAAATATTTGTTTGAGACATATGGTAGTTTCTTTCTGCACAATGAAGTCAGGAAGGGCATATTCTATACAGCCTTGAGCATACTAAAAGTAATTATTTCTATTAATTATTTTTCAGTCAAGAAGATCTTCACTGGCATTTTTGTTTTCAATACAGTAGTAAATTATTTATTTAATTGATGGTTTAATTAGCACAGTACCATTTCTACTTTGGATTGACAAACTAAGATTTTGAGTGTAAAGTATACAAATCACTATTTAACTTCTTACCTTAGCACACTGCATGTGATTGCAGCCTTCATTCTTCTGTATTGGAGACTTACAGTTTGCACAAGGCTTGGAGTTAGTTAACAACCAGAGACAATTGGCAGCATCCTCATAAGCTTCACTAACTCCAACAACTTTAGAATATTAAGCACAAACATAAAAAGAAATGATTTAGTGTTCAACTTCAGGGAAGAAAAAAATACCAACTTTTTTGTCTTGTTTGTAGGTTGTTTCTTTATTTTAATCATAAAATTATTTTCCTAGTAGGGTCTTTAAAACATTTTTTTTTTTTAATGGTGCCTGGGATCAAACTCAGGGACTCATATGTGCTAGGTAAGTGCTCAACCACTATGCTGAATCCCCAGTCCTCTTATTAGGGTCTAAGGCAAAGTGTTAAAATCACTTCTTTTTTGAATAGCATAGGTATAGGAAAAGAAACTATTCCAAAAGCCCTATATCTAAAATCTGGTTTGAAGTAGATTTTTTCTAAACTTATATCCAAGAGAACAGGAAAAAGAATAGTTACTTTAGAAAATAATTTCTTAAATAAGCCAGTTGAAAATATAATTATCAAGCTGTGCATGGTGGCCAATGTCTATAATCCCACTACTTAGGAGGCTGAGACAGGAAGATTGTAGGTTCAAAGACAGCCTGAATAACTTAGCAAGGTTTTCAGCAACTTAGGGAGATCCTTTTCCCAAATTAAAAGCAGAAAAAAATCTAATAAAGTCTTCATAATAAAAAGCATGCAATATCTGTATCTTTTAAAAAATCTATAATTACTACGGGTAAACTTAAAATGAATCCAAGATGACACATCTAAAACTAAATTTACCGTTTTCCCCAAAGTGGGTAATAACAATGATCATCTGTCCAGAGTCAACCAAGGAGGAAAAACAATCTTCATTACCCTTTTCATTTCCTCAATGACAATATCCCACCAACTGTACCTCTTTTTCATGTGTGTTTTCTCTCCATTCCCATGTTTTATTACATTAGCTAGGGTCCTCCATACCTCTTATCTGGACAGCAAAAGCATAGACCACCTACCAATCTCCCCAGCTCCCAACTATACTGCTTATAATAGTGATCTTCATTTTATTATTAATTTTTGCGGTATTAAGGTTTGAACCCAGGGGCATTCTACCTCTGAGCTATATCTCCAGCCTTATTTTTTATTCTTTATTTTGAAACAAGGTCTAGGTTACAAAGGGCCTCACTAAGTAGCTACAGCTGGCTGAGAACCTGTGATCTTCCTGTCTCAGTGTCCTAAGTACTGGGATATGTCAGTACTTGGTATATGTCACCATGCCTGGCCATAGTGATCTTTTATTTTTTATTTTTATTTTATTTTATTTTTTGGTGGCACTGGGGTTCCTAGAAGCCTTTCTACCTCTGGGCTACACTCCCAGACATATTTTTTTTTTTTTACATTTTTATTTGGAAACAGGGTCTCCTAAGCCAGCGCGCACAGCTGGCTTCGAACCTGCGCGATCCTCCTGTCTCTGCCTCCCAAGCACGGGGATTACAAGCATGCACCACCACACCCGGCCCTGTATTGATCTTTTAAAAATAAAAATCTCCTTAAAATCTTTCGATTGTTCTCCACTGACTACATATGACTACATGATAAAATCAAATCACTTTGGTAAATACAAAGTTCTTCACCAACTCCATGTTCCCAAACCAAGTTTAGATTTTGTCTTCTTAAACTTTTTAAATTTTTAGGTATTTTTTTGGTGATATTGGAGATTGAGCCCAAGCATGTTCAACCTCTGAGCTATGCACCCAAATCTTTTTATTTTTTGTTTTGAAACAGGGTATCATTGGATTGCTGACTCACTAAATTGCTGGGGTTAATCTTGAACTTGCAATTCTTCTGTTTCATCTTCCCAAGTACTGAGATAACAGAAGTTTGCCACCATGGTCAGCATCTTAAATTTACTGAAATTCAATTCATCCTATGATAATTTGAAACTTGCTATCTTACAGAATGCCATTATTTTATTTATTTTAGTTAAATAAATTTTTATTGGTGCATTGTAGTCATACATCTTAATAAGATAAAAAACTTGTGGAGATATACATGCACACATCACCCAATCAGCCCCTACCATCCTTAGCCCTTCCCTCCCCCTCCCTCCTTCCCATGCTTGGTTTCCTGATTAACTTGATATGTTTTTTTTTCTTTCATATATGGTCAAGTTATTTTTGACAAGGTTTCCAAGAACATTTGGTGAAGGAAATAATCTTTTCACTAAATATTGTTGAAAAATAATAACTACATGAAAAATAAAATTGGGTCCTTATCTAACTCCATATCCAAATATGAACTCAAAATAGACAAAAGACGTAAATGTAAATTTCAAGACTATAAACTTTTAGAAGAAAACCAGGGTCATAAAATTTCTCAACAGTGAAATTGGCAGTGAGTTCTTGGATATGATTCCAAAGGCACAGGCAACAAAAGAATAAACAAACAAACTTCATTAAGAAACAGGAAAATAATGTACATCCAAATACAATGTAAACAGAATTAAAAGTTACTGATAGAATGGGTTAAAATATTTCCAAATGCTATATCTGAAGGTATATTAATATTCCAAACATAAATCCTAAAAATTAGCAACAATAAAAGCAAACAATACAACTTAGAAATAGGTATAAGACTAAAATAATGAATCTCCAAAGATTTTCATATGACCAATAAACACATGAATATCATTCATCATTATCATAATATAACTAATCATTAAGGAAATACAAATAAAAACTATAGTGAAATACTACTTCACATTTGTTAGGATGGCTATTTAACATGAATTACCTTGCTCCAACCCTTTACCTTGAGTTTGTTACTATCTTTACTTGTAAAGTATGTTTCTTGTAAGCAGCAGATGGATGGATTCTGGTTTTTAATCCATTTTGCCAGTTTATGCCTTTTTATTGGGGAATTGAGGCCATTTACATTCAGTGTGATTATTGAGAGATAACTTTTAATTCCTAACATGTTAAGATTTTATTTCTGTTTGATATATTGTGTATTCTTCTTTGCTTAGTTGTCTGCTGGATGGAAAATCTTGTTTCTCTAGTTCTGTTGTGTATTACCTATTTCTTCTTTGTAGTTAATCTCTTTGAGTATTTTCTCTAGCGCTGGTTTTGAAGACATAAATTCCTTCAGTTTCTGTTTGTCATGGAAGCTTCTTATTTCCCCATCTAATTTGATAGATAGTTGTGTTGGACAGGAAATTTTTGGCTAGAAGTTGTTTTCTTTCAGAGTTTGGAATATGTTACTACAAGTCCTTCTGGCTTTCATGACTTGGTTTGGGAAGTCTGGAGTGAGTCTAATTGGTTTGCCTCTGAATGTCACTTGGCCGTTTGTTTTTGTTGGCTTTAAGATTCTCTGCTTGGAGCCGGGCGTGGTGGCGCACGCTTATAATCCCCATGCTTGGGAGGCAGAGACAGGAGGATCGTGCAGGTTCGAAGCCAGCTGCGCTGGTTTAAGAGACCCTGTTTCCAAATAAAAATATATTAAAAAAAATAGGTCTGGGAGTGTAGCCCGGAGATAGAAGGGCTTCCAGGAACCCCAGTCCCACCAAAAAAAAAAAAAAAAAAAAAAAAAAAGATTCTCTGCTTGGCTTCCACATTAGTCATTTTGACAATTATGTGGCGTGGGGATCCTCTTCTCTGATCCTGTCTAAAGGGAGTTCTATAAGTTTCCTGGACCTGTGTATCGACCTCTTGCTCTATGTTTGGAAAATTTTCTGCTATTATTTCTTTGAAGAGATTATTGATCCCTTTGGTTTCACCTTCTTTTCCCTCCTCTATTCCAATTATTCTTAGGTTAGCTCTCTTAAAATGGGCCCATATTTCTCCAATGTCAGATTCCTGTTGTCTGATATTTTTTCTAGATTATAAATTATGCATTCGTTTATGGAGTGATCATCTTCTAGGAGCGAGATTTTATTCTCCATTTGGTCTAATCATTTTTATAGTTTGAATTGATGCCTTTACTTCAATGATTGCATCCTTTACTTCTTTTAGACTAAATTTTTTTCAAAATTCCTGTATTACTTCTACAGTTATATTCCTGATTTGATCTTCTGGAGATCTGAATTTCTGTGTTATCAGGTTCTGATATTATGGGGTTGTGGGTGTTCATTGCTCTACTGTTGTTCCTCTTTCCCATGATTTCAGAAGTTTGTGCCTTCTCTGGGTTCTTCCCTAGGTCACCACGACTTTACTTAGGGTGCTCTGGATCTCGAGTTTTTTGTAATCTCAGCCGCCACTACTCCTTTACTGGGTTGTATCATAAAGTTTCAGAACCAGGGAGTTAATTCAGGCTGTGCGAGACCATGGGGGTGCCGGGCTGGGCGTTTTTCCATGGGGAGTTGCGACTAGGGTGTGGTATCTTTGCCACCACTACTCCTTCACTGGGTTGGACTGTAAAATCTCAGACCCAGGGAGATTATCAAAGCTGCGCAAGTCCCTGGGGGTGCAGTGCTGGGATTTCTCCTGTAGGGGCCGCAATTTCACTTACAGTTATTGTGCATGCTGATCTGGAGCCGTCGCGGGCATGGTGAACTCGCCACCTCTGCTGGCAATATGGTGCAGCTGGCATGCCTTGGCCATGAGGCAGGCGTATTTCTTTTCTGGTTTTGAGCGCCATTCTGAGTCTCTGGAAGGGGTGATGACCCTGGCCACTTAGAGTTTTAGACGTTCTTTGCACTGAAAGAACTGCTGAATTACACCCGAATGATCTGCAGCTGCTCACTTTAGCTCCTTGTTTACCTTTCCTCTCTGGAGCCTGGTGTTGTGAGGCATGATGGGGTTGGTTTGGGTCTGCAATGAAGGCCGGTTTCTTTTCTGGTCTCTGGTTGTTCTTCTCATCTTCTTTTTCTCTGTCCCTTGTGTTTACATTTTTTATTTCTCTGCTGATAGTGTTTTCTGGCTATGAAATGCACTGATTTTGTGGCAATAGAGATCGAGTGTTAGCAGGACTTGTAAACACTGCTTTTTTTGGTTGCCATCTTCCCAGAAGTCCATTATTTTAAATAATTCTAAATTTTACAAAATTTTCTCCCCAATGGAGAAATATAGAAATTCACATTTTTTTTTTTTTGATAGTGCTGGAGATTGAACCCAGGGGGCATTCTACCTCTGAGCTTCACACCTAGCCCTATTTTATTTTTTATTTGGAAACTGGGTCTCATTAAATTGCTGAGAACTTCACTAAATTGCTGAGGCCAAAGCTGGGTGTGGTGGTGCATGCTCATAATCCCAGTATTTGGGAGATTGAGACCGAAGGATCCCGGTTCTTGGAAAGCCTCAGCTACTTACAGAGGTCCTTTGCAACTCAGTGAGACCTTGCTTCAAAATAAAGAATAAAAAATAGGGCTGATGGTATAGCTCAGAGCTAGAATACCCCTGGGGTTCAATCCCCATCACCACACACACACACACACACACACACACACACACACACACACATAAAATTGCTGAAGCTACCCTCCAACCTGTTATCCTCCTGTTTCAGCCTCTCATGTACTGGGATCACAGGCATGTGTCATCATGCTTGGTGAGATGCACAATTTAAAAGTTATTTTTTCCTGCAAGGGTGGCAGTAATCTAGTAGGATATTTCTCCTCTATAGTTCTGACAGTATTGGGAAACCCTACCTTTTTTTAGTGAAAAAGTTAAAATCATTGCAAATGGGTGGTGGTGATGGGATACTGGTTAACCCTTACTGTCCAAAGCAGGGGAGAACTCAGACCCTTTGAGTTTTCAAGATCAAATGGAAAAGTTATCCAATATCTAGATTTAGGTCTCCAGAGAGGGAAGGGGACAAATTCTGAACTGACTGACATCCTGGGAAATGTTTTTTTATATGAACTAGAGGGGCAGAACTATGAGCAGAGCCCCCTGATGGAGTATAGCAGTATAGGAGTGAAGGTGTCCTGGTAATAGGGACTCCTGAGTGCCTACTTACTAAAGTTTGTGTCAGCAATACAACAGCATCTAGTGACAGACTGTAAAGCACTGGTTTTTAATTTCAAAGAGCAAAGAGAAACAGCAGCAGTGCAGCAATGAGACTTTACTCCAGCTCTAAACCCACATGGTAGAAAATGGGTTGTTGAGGGTGTTGATTAGAATTCTCAGATAATTTAGGAGGAACTTAGTAATTTATGGCTACTGTGGCCAAGCTATGGAGGTAATGCTGTTTCTAAAGAGCACTGCTATAAAACCTAATCACTAAGTACATTTCAAATTTAAAATATTTAATTTTTGTTTCAAAGTAGTGGCCTTTCTTTTCTCTTCAGTATCAACATTATTTTGAGCTCAGAGGCTCTAACATATTCTAATGACCCTTATTGTCCATTGTGATAATAATAAAGCACAAAGCCAATAAAACAAAGCAGCTGTGTGGCCCTGCAACATAACAATTTTTTTCTTTCAGTCTTGGAGAATCCTAGCTTTTAACTGCATTGTAGTGGACTGCATGAAGTAAATCACACTCAGGAAATAAACAACTATAACTCTAATAAATAAATTATGTTAGAAAAAAATACCTTCACCTCCAATTTTCTGAACATGCTTGTTCCAAACATCTGGCTCTTTGTACATACAATTCTTAACATCTGCAAAGCCTAACCTTCCTGTAAATGATCTTGAACCTTCTTCACTCCTCCTGGGACTTTTATACGATTCTTCCTTGCAAAACTATTATCTCCAAAAGGATGTTGGTTAGAGTCAATGTTAATCTGGGAGCTCTAGCATTAACAGACCTGAAAATCTCTTAAATGAATATTATAAGAAATATGACATTATATTTGGACATATCTAGCACAACTATCAAAATTCCTCTTACGTTCTTCTGGTTTCATTTCAGTTATTTTTTGCAACCAGTTTTTCCATGTTTGGCAGTCACAAGGCTCATGTGCTTCACCAAGGCATTCCCTAAGGAAGAAAACAGAAAAGGCAATTTAAAAATGTTCATCAATATCAAGGTGAAAAAGAAAAAAAAAAAAAACAGGTAGGAAGGGATCTTCCAATTTTGAAGTTGAAAAAAACTAAGGCACAGTGACTAATGAGACATGAAATATTCCAATGAAGGTCTTGAAAATGCGATTCTAAAGCTTGATACCCTCAGACTAGCTTAAAAAATAGTCAGTACATTCATTTACACATTTAAAATGTTCCGAGTAGATTATCTAATACTTATAACTTAGTTTTGCACACCTCAAGAGCTAAAGACATTTTTATCCATTAGGCATTATTCTTAGTGATACTTTAAATTCTTGCTACTCAAGGTGTGCTCCTCTGGCTCGCAGCACTGCCACTGCTTAGCAGCTTGTTAGATAGGCATAAGAGCAGGCCTGAGGAGACCCATACTTAGAATCTCTATTCTACAGAAATTACCACCTGACTCTACCTTGTTTTAGGGTACATTATAATTATATGATCCTTTTCATTTTACATTTTGAGAAACAGTAATTTAAGTTATATTCTTATACTTTTATTTATTTATTTTTCAGTACTGGTGATTGAACCCAGGGGCATTTTACCTCCGAGATACACCCCCAGCCCTATTTTTTTATTCTTTATCTTGAAGCAGGGTCTCACTAAGTTGTGGAGAGCCTTACTAAGCAGCTGAGGTTGGCCTCAAACCTGTGATCCCCCTGTCTCAGTCTCCCAAGTACTGGGATTATAAGTATGTGCCACCACACCTTTCCTAGTTACAGTTATTTTTATCTTCAAAACCAGATAACTTCCAGGAAAATATAAGATCATCTTAGGGAGAAAACACCCAATCTGGAGATAATATTACATCATTGTTTATTTTTAAAAATCTTATTTTATTTATTTATTTATTTTTGAAGATTTAAAGAAGTTTATTAAAAAGATAGAAATACAGAAAATAGTTACAGCCCCATGCCAAAATGGCATGGGGGGAGGATGGTTGGGGACAATTCACCCCCCCCAAATCTTATTTTAAATAAAGAACTTAATTTGCAAAGATTAAGTATGTTAAGAAAATATACCAAATGACCCAGATAGATGCTAACAAACTAAGAGGTAATATTTCACTATAGTAAGAATGTAGCAGTTCTACTTCATATTCATTAGGATGGGTATTAATAAAAGCTAGAATCTAACAAATGTCAGTGAGGATTTGCAAAAATTAGAACCATTGTGCATTGCAGATAGAAATGTCAATGCTAATGCAGGGCTATGGAAAATAGTTTGGTGATTCCTTATAAAGTTATACATACAATTATCATATGATTCAGCAATTCTTCTCTTTGCATACAACTAAAAGAACTGAAAACAAAGACTCAAATTTGAATAGCTACATTCACAGAAGCATACCATAGTCAAAAGGTGGAAACAACCCACATGTATCCATCAACAGATGAATAAACAAATTGTGGTATACACAGTGGAACATTTTTCCATATACACAATACTTTTTAGTCATGAAAAGCAACAATAAGTTGGACATAGTGGCACATGCCTGTAATTCCTTACTACTTGAGAGGCTGAGAAAGGAGGATCCCAGGTTCAGAACCAGCTTCAGCAACTTAGTGTGGGTCTCAGCAATGTAGTGAGGCCCTGTTTCAAAATAAAATATTAGAAGTAGGGCTGGGGATGGAGCTCAGAGATACAGTGCTCCTAGGTTCAATCCCCTGCATCACCACCACCAAATTAAAAAAAAAAAAGCAATGATATTTTGAGAAATGTTACATGGGAAAAGCTTCATTTTATTAAGTGAAATAAGCCAGATATGAAAGGATAAAAATGGTTGGGTTCTACCTATTTTAAATAGTTAAAGTTGGCTAATTCAGAGACTGGAAGTAGAATGGTGGTTATCAGTAGATAAGGGAGAGAAAGATGGGAGATTACTGCATAAATGGTTATAGAGACTTCCGGGAAGATGGCGACCGAGAAAAGCGGGGCTTAAGAGTCGCGCTAACAACCAATCTCCATTACCACAAAAAGAGCGCCTTTCATAGCCAGAAAACACCATCACCAGAAAAACAAAAAAAACCACCAGGCTCCAGAGAGAAAGCGGACTGAGAACAGAGCTCAGACCACAGAGGAGACACACGCGCCCGAGGACGCGGCAGCAGCGCCATACTGCCGGCGGCAGCGGCGAACTCAATGGACGGCTACAGCAAGCCAGGTGAGCCGCTGCGGAACAGCCAGGCGGGATCTTTCAGCGCAGACAGCATTTAAAGCTCCCAGTGGCTGAGCTCAGCACATGCTGCAGGGATTCAGAGTGGAAATCAAAACCAGAGAATAAAAAATACGCCAGCCTCATGGCCGAGGGCGTGGCAGAGGCGCCATATTGCCACCGGCGGCGGCAGCAGCAGTGAATTCACCGAGTCCAGTACAGCTACATCTGCGTACTCAAGAACAGTGAGTCAAATTGCGGGCCACAGAGGAGAAATCCCAGTACTGTACTCCCTGGGACTTGACCCAGTGGGGGAGTGGCGGTGGCAGAGATATCACACCATAGGAGAACGTGCAACCTGGCACCCCCCACAGTCTAAAGCAGCCTCTATTGACTCCCTGGGTCGGAGACTCTGTGATACAACCCAGTAAAGGAGTAGTGGGGTCAGAGATACTACAGACTCGAGATCCAGAGCACCTTAAGCGAAGTCATAGTGACCCAAGGGAAGAACCCAGAGAAGGCACAAACCTCCGAAATCATGGGAAAGAGGAATAACACTGGAGTAATGAATGTGCACAACCCCACAACATCAGAACCTGATAAAACAGAAAATCAGAGATTTCTAGAAGATCAAATCAGGAAAATAACTGTAGAAATAATAGAGGTGCTTCGAAAAGAACTCAGAGAGAGCCAAAAAGAGATAAAGGATGCAATTAATGAAGTAAAGGCCTCAATTCAAGGCACAAACAACCGATTAGACCACATGGGGAACAGAATCTCGCTCTTAGAAGATGAGCAATCCAAAAATGAATGCATAGTTTCTAATCTAGAAAAAAATATCCAACAGCAGGAATCTGAAATTGAAGAAATATGGGCCCATCTTAAGAGAGCTAACCTAAGAATAATTGGAATAGAGGAGGGAAAAGAAAGTGATACCAAAGGGATCAACAATCTCTTCAAGGAAGTAATAGCAGAAAATTTTCCAAATATAGAGCAAGAGGTTGATACACAGATCCAGGAAACTTATAGAACTCCCTTTAGACAGGATCGGAGAAGAGGATCCCCACGCCATATAATTGTCAAAATGACCAATGTGGAAGCCAAGCAGAGAATCTTAAAGGCAACAAAAACAAAGGGCCAAGTGACATTCAGAGGCAAACCAATTAGAATCACTCCAGACTTCCCACACCAAGTCATGAGAGCCAGAAGGGCTTGGAGTAACATATTCCAAACTCTGAAAGAAAACAACTTCCAGCCAAAAATTTCCTATCCAGCAAAACTTTCTATCAAATTAGATGGAGAAATAAGAAGCTTCCATGACAAACAGAAACTGAAGGAATTTATGTCTTCAAAACCAGCGCTAGAGAAAATACTCAAAGAGATTAACTACAAAGAAGAAATAGGTAACACTCACCAGAACCAGAGAAACAAGAGTTTCCATCCAACAGACAACTAAGATTGGTTATCTGTGGAGATTCATTATTTATGTTAGTCTTTTACCTATCTCTAAGTTGTATTGTTTGCCTTTATTGTTGTTTTTAGGATTTCTAGTTGGAATATTAATATACCTTCAGATATAGCATTTGGAAATATTTTATCCAATTCTATTAGTAACTTTTAACTCTGTTTACATTGTCTTTGGATATACAATATTTTCTTTTATTTTTTAGGGAGTTTGTATATTCTTCTGTTGCCTGTGCCATTGAAATCATATCCAAGAAATCACTGCCAATTTCAATGTTGTGAGGTTTTATGACCCAGATTTTCTCCTAAAAGTTTATAGTCTTAAGATTTATATTTAGGTCTTTTATCTATTTTGAGTTAATACTTGTATATGGGATTAGGTAAAGGTCCAATTTTATTCTTTTCCATGTAATTATTATTTTTCAACAATATTTAGTTAAAAGATTATCATTTCCACCACCAAATGTTCGTGGAAACCTTGTCAAAAATAACTTGACAATATAGGGAAGAATTTAGCTCTAGGCTTGTATTTAACTCCAATGGTCTATATATCTGCCTTTAGAACAGTACTACACTGTTTCAATTATTGTAGCTTTATATGGTTTGAAATCAGAAAATATATATCTGCTAGCTTTGTTCTTTTTCAAGATCGTTTTGGGTATCTAGAATTCATATTCCATATTAGGATAGATTTTTTTCTGAAAAATAAATATATAAATATATGATAGTTTCACCTAAAAAAACAGAAAAAAATATGCTCTAGTATGAAAGAAAGCAAAAAGGAATATTGAAATGCTATCTTTAAATCATCAAATGCTTGGTATCAGACAAATGAAACTGTTATGTGAGATTATCATTTTTAATTTTGGATAAATTGCTATAATACTAGATGTCAACCACTAAGCCAAGCATGGGAAGGAGGGATGGGGAGAGAATGGGGTGGGGATCGGGTGGGGGCTGACTGGGCGATGTGTGCATGTATGTCTACAAAAGTTTGTATCCCACTATGATGTATGAATACAGTGCACCAATAAAATAAAATTAAAAATAATAAAAAAAAAACAAGTGGAATAATAAAAAAAAAATGGTTATAGAATAGTTACTTGGGATCATGGAAAAGTTCTGAAAATGGGTATACGTGGTGGTTGCATTGTGAATGCAATTAATGCCATTGACTCGCATACTTTAAAACGGCTAAATGGAGTTAAAGGGCACCAATTATCTTGAAAGGGTAGTTTAATTTACTGACTTATCACCTAAGCTGGCATTTGGGAAATCCTTTTCATAACTGCAGTTTTATAGCAATCTTCTTAGTAACTTAGTGGTAACTTAGATATTAAAAATATATTGAGTTATTTTACAATGAAGTTGGATATACAATATTTATTTAGATGCACATCAGAATCAACTCTGCTTTCCAGAAATGTACAGGATATCTGTGATAACTGTAGATTTTCATTTGGCACACAGTACTAGCATACACAGGAATAAGAAATCTGCCACAGATGTAGAAAAATATGTTTCCATATGGTCCTTGAGAATACATGTGGGAACGCACAGTCTACATCTCTCACCCACTTATTAAAAAAAAAAAACCTGTTGGTTATACCTCAATAAAAAAAAGGGGGGGTAAAAAAGGAGTCTTGCAATGCAAAATACTCTTATACATCTGCAGTGTCTAAAGTGACTAATGAAGTCAATGGAAATAAATTGCTTCCACTAAGAATTTTGTCCCCCTAGGAGATTAAACAGTACATTTAATATTTTTTCCTAGAAGAATAAATACTAGCATACTGGTTTCATTGTCATAAAAACATAAAAAACAATTAATGGAGGAAAAGCCCAATGTTTTCAAACAGAACCTAAAAAAAAAAAAAAAAAACCAGCACTTTATCAAAAAGCCATACTTGCTTATCAGTGTGCTTGGCTCCCTGAGGTTGTGTTGCATTAAATATCAACAGAAGGTTTTCCTTTCGAGAACCTCACTGGACAAGGATCTGCTGATTCCTCAGATGCTAGCCCAATCAGTAGGGTCTCTTTGCGGTGTTATAACCACTTGGTATAGTTTCTATTAGTTTCCAATGCAATATTAAGAGTGGGTATAAAAGGGAGCAGTTTAGCCGGGTGTGGTGGCGCACGCTTGTAATCCCCGCGCTTGGGAGGCAGAGACAGGAGGATCGCGCAGGTTCGAAGCCAGCCGCGCGGGCTGGCTTAGGAGACCCTGTTTCTAAATAAAAATGTTAAAATAGGTCTGGGAGTGTAGCCCGGAGGTAGAAGGGCTTCCAGGAACCCCAGTACCACCAAAAACAAAAACAAAAACAAAAACAAAAAAAAATAAAAGGGAGCAGTTTATAAAGGACTGCAAATTAGAAAGGTATTTAAACTATTAAATATATTTGAGCACTAAGGTATCTGGGAAAATAAGCTCTTATTTCCCCAAAGTTTATAATAACTGCTACCAAACATGAGAGGTGATTGATAATCTAGATTATAAATGTAGTTCTCCAGACACTGGAAAGCTAAGTTCCTGAATTTTTTTTTTCTTTTTTTGAAGTACTTAGGGTTGAATCTGAGCTATACCCCTAACCCTATGTTTTATTCTTTATTTTGAAACAGTCTCACTAAGTTGCGGAATACCTCACTATGTGGCTGTGGCTGGCTGCAAACCCACAATCCTCCTGTCTCAGCCTCCCAAGTATTGGGATTACAAGCATGTGCCACCACACCTGAATTTTAATCAATGATTGATGAAGAGTATTCTGAAGGACTGGTACTTGTGAAACTATACCTCAAAATATCCATTTTATTACTGCATAATGAGAGGGGCTTGTTTATCAACAAGCCAAACAGCTAGGTGGTGGCAGAACCATGTCTATCTGTGCTCTATTGAAATTTGCTAAACCAAATTCTCAAGCAGTATTTATCTAGGAATGTTAATTTGTATAGAGTATATATGATAGTTAGACAAAGTCTATGATTGAACCCTGCTAAAGAGGATCAGGTTTTTATAATTTTTTTTTTTTTTTTTTTGGTGGTACTGGGGATGGAACCCAAGGGCCTTCTACCTCTGGGCTATACTCCTAGACCTATTTTATATTTTATTTGGAAACAGCGTCTCTTAAGCCAGCTGAGACTGGCTTCGAACTTGCTGATCCTCCTGTCTCAGCTTCCCAGGTGTGGGGATTACAAGCGTGTGCCACCATGCCTGGCTAGAGGATCATGTTTTCACTACTGGATTGTGAAGAGCTAGGGAATGTCCTGCTAGCCAGTAAGGCTGTGATACTTAGATAACTGTCAATCTGGAAAAAAAAAATTTTTTTTTCTTTTGAGCTGTTAAGCCAAGGGTCTGAGACTGACTTTGCATGAAAAGATGAGATGAAACTATTAGGACCACAAATAATGAGAACTTCACTGATTTTGTTCAGAGGACTCTTGGAGAATCTCCTTGCCTATGAAGTCTGAGGAAACGCAGATGAAGCTTTACATCACTCAAGATTCATGCTCCTAACAAGGGGGTAGGTGTTATCAATATCCTTATTCTGGGTATTTGAGAAAAAAATCCTGAATGAGTTGATGACAACTTTAATGTGAAGACTTACTTTCAGAGTACACTCTGAATACTTGACAAGTCTGCACATTTCACTGATTCGCTGGAAATGTAAATGTGCCAAAACCTGATACTGTGGTTTCTTAATTTGTGCATTACTATGATTCAAGCCTCTCTGAAAGGTTTAAATTTGCTTGTTGGTAGTAGTGACACTATTTTGAAGACTTCTTTGCATTGTTTCAGTATATAAGTGCTCCAGAATCCTACCATATTATTATTTAGAATATTCCTGTCAGTCAGTTTGACCGAATAAGTCTAAAACATGTTTAATTGTCTATGGGCTTAGAAAAGTAATTACATGTAATTTTCAGTTTCTAAAGAGACAGTGGTGGTTAAAATAAAAGACGAGAGGACATTCTAAAGCAAGATAGGAAAGAAATAACCACTATATCAGGTTAAATTTGAGCTTTTCTCTTGTCCGATCAGGATTTTGGTGACAAAGAAATATTTCTGACAACAAATCTTTGTTGCCTAAGAAAAGAGAGACTTTGTGCTAGTGCAGAGGGCAGAAAAGTTATACAGTAGCATATTCTACTTATTACAAAGAAAAATGGGAGAAAAGGTCACTGGCTCAAGTCAAAGTCCATGGGGGGGTGGTGTGTGCGCGCGCGCGTGCGTGTGTGTGTGTGCGCGCGCACGTGTGTGTGTGTGTGTGTGTGCATGTGCGTGTTGTGTGTTTTATACTGGGGATTGAATCCAGGGGCATTCTACCTATAAGCTACAATCCCAGCCCAATTTTATTTTTATTTTGAAAGGGTCTCGCTAGGTTTATAAGAGTCTCACTATTTGCTGAGGCTGTTCTCAAACCTGTGATCCTTTCTCAGCCTTCCAAGTACTGGGATTACAGACATGTGCCATCACGCCTGGCTTCCATCCAGGTTTTGAATTACCATCTGAAGATAATTTTGCCCATATTAGAAAAATTCCAATCATAAAAGTTAGCAGTTATATCCAGGTAGACATCTCTTGAGCTCAACTGATTCTGTCATATGTAGTTCTTTTTTTTTTTTTTTTTTTGGTGCTACTGGGGGTTGAACCCAGAGGTCTTCTACCTCTGGGCTATACTACCAGACATATTTTATATTTTTATTTGGAAACAGGGTCTCACTAAGTTGCTGAGAGCCTCACTAAGTAGCTGAGGCTGGCTTCGAACTTGTGCGATCCTCCTGTCTCAGCCTCCCAAGCATGGGGATTACAAGCATGCACCACCACGCCTGACGTCATGTGTAGTTCTTAAATAGAAAAAAATATTGATATTTTGTGGTCTTTGTAATCATCTTGAGAAAATAATCTCTGAGGTTTTTTTTTTGGGGGGGGGCGGTGGGAAGGGACTCAAACCAGAATCACATGCCTTTATCTTGTAGAGATCTCTCTTGTAAGAGCTTCCTTTTGCAGGTTGTTTTGTTTTGTTTTTGCAGGTCTGGGGATGGAACCCAGAGGCATTTGACCTCCGAGCTACACCCCTGCCCTATTTTTATTCTTTATTTTGAAATTAAGTTGTGGAGGGCCTAAGTAGCTGAGGTTGTCCATGAACCATGATCCTCCTGTCTCAGCCTCCCAAGTCCTGGGATTACAAGCATGTACCACCACGCCCGGCTTTGCAGGAGTTTTTGATTATCATTGAAACAAGAGATAAAAGGCTTTAGAAAACATGTGACCATTGCTATTTAAAATTTCTGATTATAGCGATAGTTCTTATATGAATAAGAGAGGCTAAGAATGCAAAAACAGGGATTTAAAAATTAATGCTGAGTGAAGTGAAGAAGGCAATATACAAATTTTAGAGAATCTATCTCACAATACTATAGCTTTATATCAAAACGGATAGGCAACAAGATTAACTTGAAGAACTTAAATCTGAGTTTGTCCTTCGTAAAACCTAATTTTATTTCATGCAAGATTCTTTTTTTTTTCCTTTTTTTTTATTGGTGCACTGTATTCATACATCATAGTAGGATACATACTTTTGTAGACATACATGCACACTTTTCCCAGTCAGCCCCCACCCAATCCCCACCCCATTCTCTCCCTATCCCTCCCTCCCATGCTTGGCTTAGTTGACATCTAGTATTATGGCAATTTATCTAAAATTAAAAATGATAATCTCACATAACAGTTTCATTTGTCTGATACCAAGCTTTTGATGACTTAAAGATAACATTTCAATATTTCTTTTTGCTTTCTTTCTTACCAGAGAATATTTTTTTTCTATTTTTTAGGTGAAACTATCATATATTTATATATTTATTTTTCAGAAAAAAATCTATCCAAATATGGAATATGGAGTCTAGGTACCCAAAACGATCTTGAAAAAGAACAAAGCTAAAAGATATATATTTTCTGATTTCAAACCATATAAAGCTACAATAATTGAAACAGTGTAGTACTATTCTAAAGGCAGATATATAAACCATTGGAGTTAAATAAAAGCCTAGAGCTAAATTCTTCCCTATATTGTCAAGTTATTTTTGACAAGGTTTCCACGAACATTTGGTGGTAGAAATGATAATCTTTTAACTAAATATTGTTAAAAAATAATAATTACATGGAAAAGAATAAAATTGGACCCTTACCTAATCCCATATACAAATATTAACTCAAAATAGATAATAGACCTAAATATATATCTTAAGACTATAAACTTTTAGGAGAAAATCTGGGTCATAAAACCTCACAACATTGAAATTGGCAGTGATTTCTTGGTTATGATTTCAATGGCACAGGCAACAGAGGAGTATACAGACTCCCTAAAAAATAAAAAAAAAAAATTGTATATCCAAAGACAATGTAAACAGAGTTAACAGTTACTAATAGAATGGGATAAAATATTTCCAATTGCTATATCTGAAGGTATATTAATATTCCAACTAGAAATCCTAAAAATTAACAACAATAAAGGCAAACAATACCATTTAGAGATAGGTAAAAGACTAACATAAATAATGAATCTCCACAGATAACCAATCTTAATTGTCTGTTGGATAAAAACTCTTGTTTCTCTGGTTCTGGTGTGTGTTACCTATTTCTTCTTTGTAGTTAATCTCTTTGAGTATTTTCTCTAGTGCTGGTTTTGAAGACATAAATTCCTTCAGTTTCTGTTTGTCATGGAAGCTTCTTATTTTTCCATCTAATTTGATAGAAAGTTTTGCTGGGTAGGAAATTTTTGGCTGGAAGTTGCTTTCTTTCAGAGTTTGGAATATGTTACTCCAAGCCCTTCTGGCTCTCATGACTTGGTTTGGGAAGTCTGGAGTGATTCTAATTGGTTTGCCTCTGAATGTCACTTGGACCTTTGTTTTTGTTGCCTTTAAGATTCTCTGCTTGGCTTCCACATTGGTCATTTTGACAATTATGTGGCGTGGGGATCCTCTTCTCCGATCCTGTCTAAAGGGAGTTATATACGTTTCCTGGACCTTTGTATCAACCTCTTGCTCTATGTTTGGAAAATTTTCTGCTATTACTTCTTTGAAGAGATTGTTGATCCCTTTGGTTTCACTTTCTTTTCCCTCCTCTATTCCAATTATTCTTAGGTTAGCTCTCTTAAAATGGGCCCATATTTCTTCAATATCAGATTCCTGCTGTTGGATATTTTTTTCTAGATTAGAAACTATGAGTTCATTTTTGGATTGCTCATCTTCTAAGAGCGAGATTCTGTTCTCCATGTGTTCTAATCGGTTGTTTGTGCTTTGAATTGAGGCCTTTACTTCATTAATTGCATCCTTTATCTCTTTTTGGCTCTCTCTGAGTTCTTTTCGAAGCACCTCTATTATTTCTACAGTTATTTTCCTGATTTGATCTTCTAGAAATCTCTGATTTTCTGTTTTATCGGGTTCTGATGTTGTGGGGTTGTGGGCATTAATTGCTCCAGTATTATTCCTCTTTCCCATGATTTCCGATGTTTGTGCCTTCTCTGGGTTCTTCCCTTGGGTCACTATGACTTCCCTTAAGGTGTTCTGGATCTCAAGTCAGTAGTATCTCGGACCCCACTACTCCTTTACTGGGTTTTATCACAGAGTCTCCGACCCAGAGAGTCGATAGAGGCTGCTTTAGACTGTGGGGGGTGCCAGGTTGCACATTCTCCTATGGTGTGATATCTCTGCCACCGCCACTCCCCCACTGGGTCAAGTCCCAGGGAGTACAGTACTGGGATTTCTCCTCTGTGGCCCACAATTTGAATCACTGTTCTTGAGTACGCAGATGTAGCTGTACTGGCCTCGCTGAATTCGCTGCTGCTGCCGCCGGTGGCAATATGGCGCCACTGCTACGCCCTCGGCTATGGGGCTGGCGTTTTTCTTCTTGATTTTGATTTCTACTCTGAATCCCTGCAGCGTGTGCTGAGCTCGGCCACTGGGAGCTTTAGATGCTCTCTGCGCAGAGAATTCCCACCTAGCTGTTCCGCAGTGGCTCACCTCGGCTTGCTGTAGCCATCCCGTGAATTCGCCGGCGCCTCCGGCAGTATGGCGCTGCTGCCGCGTCTGCCGCGTCCTCGGGCGCGAGGCCGGTGTATCTCCTCTGTGGCTCTGTTCTCAGTCCGCTTTCTCTCTGGAGCCTGGTGATTTTTTGTTTCACTGGTGATGGTGTTTTCTGGCTATGAAAGGCGCTGATTTTGTGGTAATGGAGATTTGTTGTTAGCGAGGCTTTTAAGCCCCGCTTTTCTCGGTCGCCATCTTCCTGGAAGTCCTCATGCAAGATTCTTTCTTCTCCTTCCCTCAGGTGTTATGTCCGGAAAATGATTCTATTTTCCTTTTTATTTATTTATTTTTTTGTGGTGCTAGGGGTAGTACCCAGGGGCTTTTCTACCTCTGGGCTATACTTCCAGACCTATTTAATACTTTATTTGGGAACAGGGTCTCACTAAGTTGCTGAGAGCCTCACTAAGTAGCTGAGGCTGGCTTCAAACCTGTGTAATCCTGCTGTCTCAGCCTCCCAAGCGCTGGGATTACAAGCGTGTGCTACCACACTTGGCTTAATAATTCTATTTTCTAAGTTCTCTACTACCCTTATAAATAGGAGAAAGAGTAAATAATTGCCAAATGTGACCTGAGTTCATGTGCTCAATCTCAGATCTTTTAACCTGGGATGAAAATCAAAGCAAGGCCTAAGATTTTGGCAAACAGTCTCCACTATATTTTGAGTATAACTGCCTGATAATTTAGTGTACAAAAGAGTAAGCAGATACATTTTTCCAAATGTTGGTGAAGAAATACACAGTTTATAGCATCATCTATGTATGTACGTACACACACACACACACACACACACACACACACACACACACACACACTTTTAACAGTATGATTTATTCTAGTAGATGTACTTGAGTCAAACCAAACTTACTATTTGGAGAAAACAAAGAAAATGGAGAAGATGAAAAAGTAAAAGCTAAAACTATTTGAAACCAAAACTAGTTGAAGATCACAGAAGCCATACAGTTTAAGACAATGCTAATCACTGGTTTTCTTTTCCTTTCCAAACTTTTTCTCTGATCTGAACAAATGTTTTTTTAAAATTTATCTTTTAGACATTTTGATAAATTTTGTTTCCTTATTTGTAACATCTCCAAGTAATCATCTAAAACCTTTGTCAACCAGAATTCCTCTGTTAACCACACAACTCAGAAAATGATTTATGTCGTAATTTTTCTCACTTTTCCCAATGACGGTAAAAAACTTGTACCATTCTAGATGTACAGGATGCAGACAAAGGGTGCCTGAAGACATTGGGATTTATATTTCTCAAGAAATCCCACACTTGTAGACTCAGTAGAAAAAATATTTTATTACTATAATATAAAGATTCAAGTTTATTCTTTCAAATGTTTTGAAAACTTAAAGACATGTGGATATAACCTATTGTTCAGTACTGTGTTGCTGTTTTACTTGCTCAGTCTGATTTAGCCGGGAAAGTAGTAAACAGTTGTGTGTGTGTGGGGGGTCTTGGAGGCACTGAACTCAGGGGTATTCTTTCTTTGAGCTATTTATTTTATTTTTGGAACAGGGTCTCATTAAGTTAACATTTGGTAGCTTCGAGCCTGTGATTCTCCTATCTCAGCCTCACAAGTACTGAGAGTACTGGTATGTGCCACAGCACACTTGGCATAGTTTTTATTAATAACTATATGAAAGCATTTGGTGCAGGGGTCAGCAAAATTTTTCTGTAAACAGGTAAATAGTAAATATTTTGAGTTTTGCTGGCTGTCCAGTCTTTGTCGCACCCTCACTTCTGTTATAGAACCCAAAGAAGACAGATAATATATAAAATAAACTAGCATAAAAGGGCATGGTTTTGTTCCTACAAAATTTCATTTTCAAAGACAGGTATGGATGTAGTTTGCTTGCTGACTCCTGACCTAGAGCTTGTTATTATATACTGTCTAACAGTTCAACAAATATTTTTAGCTTATAATGATGGTAAGGGTAAGAAATAAACCTGTCAGAGTAGAGACAGTTCCATAACTATACCTTTTTACTACTGAGTGGGACTATGATTGGATTTTGGTTTCTGATATGTACAGAAGACTAGAGGGTTATATCCATCCAAAGTTTTATATCCGTGTATATGGGATAATTCTGAAAATGAGCAAAAAGCAGAATAAATACTATTTACTTTTCTATTTATTAAGTAAAACAAAATAATTAGTTGGATCAACTCTGAAAAAGCAGAATGTGGCTTGGCGTGGTGGCGCATGCTTGTAATCCCAGTGCTTGGGAGGCTGAGACAGGAGGATTGCAGGTTCGCAGCCAGCCTCAGATACTTATTCTGTTTCTAAATAAAAGAATAAAAAATAGGGCTGGTGGTGTGGCTCGGGGAAAGAATTCCCCTGGGTTCAATTCCCAGTACTTCAAACAAAAACAAAAAACAAAACAGAATTCGGACAGATGACAAATAGAGTAAAATGAGCTTTTATGAAGCTACATACACTTTCCATTATTATCATAACTTCCTCCTTTTCATGAAACAAGACAAAAGAAATAAAGGTCCATAGTCATTGGTTCCTAACTAAAACCTTGCATTAGAATCACCAGAGTTTACCTTTTTGAACCCCATTCAAACCCTACTAAATAATTTGGGTGCATAGGATAAAAATGTGAAAAAGATTCCTTGGTAATTCTGGACGGCCCTGATTAAGAATCACATCTAAAGGCTTCTGGGATGAGAAGTTAAGCTGTAAACATTTTCTAATTTATGGCCAGCAATTAGGTTATTATAGTTTAAATACATGGGCTTTGGAATCAAACAGAGCTGAACTAAAATCTCCTTTATCATTTCCTAGCTGTATAATCTTGGGAAATGTTTCTGTGCCTAAATTTCTGTATCTGTAAAATGGGCATAATAACAGCATTCAACTCAGAGGATCGCTTGAAGAGTTACATATTCAGAGACTTGGCATAGCATCTGGCATACATGAAGCACATGATATATACCAACTAGTACTATTTATTTTTTTTGTGTGTGTGGTACTGGGGATGGAACCCAGGGGCATTTTACCTCCAAGCCACACTCCCAGCCCTAGTTTTTAGTCTTTTTATTTTTGAAACAGGGTCTTAAGGACTTGCAAAGGGCCTTGCTAAGTAGCTGAGGCTGTCCACAAACTGTGATCCTTCAGTCTCTGCCTCCCAAATGCTGGGATTACAAGCGCGTGCCACCATGATTGGCTACATGTTTTAAATTAATAAGAATATCAATTATACTACATTTTAAAGACCTGATTCAAGGTAGAGAGTCTCTATAAAACTGTTATAAAGGTGATAAGGTTGATCCAACTTGTTTTATACTAACCAGCAGAAGAGGTGTCCTTTTCCACAATCCACAGCAGGAGCTCTCAGCAATGGAAAACTGAGTGTATCTGATCCAGATGTATTTGACCCTTGTTTTGTTAGTCTGACTGCTCTTTCACAGCCTGCAGTAGGACACCATTTAATGGCAGGATTATTTTCAACAAAGGCCTGTTTAAACAGTGACAACAAAAAGCAAGAGAAAATATTTTAACTCTAAGTTCTAAATAGTGTACTTCCAGCCAGGTGTCATGCACACACTTGTAATCCCAGCGCTTGGGAGGCTGAGACAGGAGGATCGCACAGGTTCTAAGCCAGCCTCAGCTACTTAGTGAGGCTCTCAGCAACTTATTGAGACCCTGTTTCCAAATAAAGTGTAAAAAATAGGTCTGGAATATAGCCCGGATGCAGAAAAGCCCATGGGTGCCACCCCAGTAAAACACACACACACACACACACACACACACACACACACACACACACACACACACTAAACTTCCACAGTAATTTTATTCATTTATTTATTTTGGTGGAACTGGGGATAGAACCCAGGGGCATTCTACACCCACAGCCTTATTATTATTGTTATTATTATTGTTGTTGTTGTTGTTGTTATTATTATTATTATTATTATTATTATTATTATTATTATTATTATTATTATTTTTGCAGTACTGGGGATGTGACCCAGGGGCATTCTACCTTCAAGCAACACCCCCCAGCCTTTTATTTTTTTTTAATCTTTATTTTGAAACAGGGTCTCACTGAGTTGTGGAGGGCCTAAGTAGCTGAGGCTGTCTGCAAACCGAGATCCTCCTGTCTCAGCCTCCCGAATGCTGGGATGACAATCCTGTGCCACCACGCCCAGGCTTATTTTTTATCTTTTATTTTGAAACACGATCTCAATAAGTTGTGGAGGGCCTCACTAAGTAGCTGAGGCTGGCTGTGAACCTGTGATCCTCCTGTCTCAGCCTCCTAAGTACTGGGATTACAAGTGGGCACCCCCACACCCAGTTCTTTAACAGTAATTTAAAGCTAAAAAAAAAACAAACCCAAACATAAAACAATATTGCCAAGTACTGAAAAATCTAAGAAGGGAAAAAGTGATGATTACTCTAGTAATGATACAATTTTATAACTTATTTTCTTTAAAGACCAGGTAAAAACTTACAAGTGAAATAGAATCTTATATATAATTATTAGGTGTATTAAAACAGTTTGTTTGTTTGTTTATTTATTGTGCTGGGGATTGAACCCAGGGGCATTCTTTATTTATTTATTTTTGCAGTACTGGGAATGGAACCAGGGGCTACACCCTCAGCCCTATTTTTTTATTCTTTATTTTGAAACAGGGTCTCAATGAGTTGCAAAGGGCCTCACTAAGTAGCTGAGGCTATCTGCAAACCAGGATCCTCCTGTCTAGACACCCCACAAATGCTGGGATTACAAGTGTGCGCCACCATGCCCAGCTCGAACCCAGGGGCATTTTACCTCTGAGCTACACCTCCAGCCCAATTTTTTATTCTTTATTTTGAAACAGAGTCTCACAAAGTTGCAGAGGACCTCACTAAGTGAAACCAGATCCTCCTGTCTCATCCTTCCAAGATTACAAGTGTGTGCCACAACACCCAGCTAAAACAGTTAAGTAGCACCTCAATAATAACATGAGAATTAATATTTCCTTTGTTAAAGAAGCAGAGCTTCTACTTTAAAAGTATATATTATGGCTCAGACTAAAAAAAATCTGCACACAGCCATTAAAATATAACTTTAAAACATATACTCAAAAATGACAATAACTAGCATATGCTTCTAAATAAGTCTTGAATGAAAATAAAGAATAGAGAAAAAACTCAAAAAAACATTATAATTTGTTATATGAAACTATTAGATGGAATAAAGATTTCTAAAGTTAAATTTCAAAGTTAAATATTTTTATTTTTAAATGCTTGTTTTTAGTAGTATAAAATATTTTGGAAACTTTTAGGTATCATCTACTTTGAACATTATCTTGATCGATGAATCATAAAGGTCTAACAGGCAAATGAGTAAACAGTTCTGAACAATATAATTTTTTTCAACCTCTATGTTAACCTTTCACTTTTCTTTCTATTCTCATTATTAAATAATGCTTTGGTTAAAAAATTTAATGATATCGTTCCTTTGTGTAATTTTTCTAAGACCATTAGATTATGTTTCCAAGAATAAAACAAACACAAGTAACATCTGTTATAAAAACTTAACAAAATTAAAAGTATGGAACTCAGACACCCAATTAACAGCATACCTTAATGTCAAATTGTAGGTATCGTTTGTCCATCTCCTTAGAGACTACACTTTCTATGATATCCACAGGCACAAGTTGAAAGCAATCATATGCAGGGCAGAAAATGTTGTGAGCTTCACCTTCTTGAATTTTCAGATTCAAAAATCTATTAAGGTGAGAAATTGATAGAAAAAGGGAAAGGCTATAACTTATTTGTACATTCTATTTTTTTTTATGCTGAATTTTCTGTTAAAGTATAATTAAGATAATGCCAACAAGGGCTGGAGGTATTGTTCAGTGGTGCAGTGTGTACTGCCTACACACACATTAGGCCCTGGGGTTTAATCCCCAGGGCACAGTGCAACACATACACACACACACACACACACACACCCTAACAAAGTGTGAAATATTAACTGTAATACTTAGGACCTGTTTAGCTATTCTTTTTATATGTGTGTATATGTTTATATATATATATATATATAGATATATGTACAAATACATTTGAATGTATGTTTCTATTTCGCTTTCTTGTCTAAAAATTTAAAACACTTATTTAACATTAAAAATTTCAGAAATGAGTGGCTTAGAAAGGCAATAGTTAATTCTCAATTCTATCTTTAGATAATAGGGGGCACAAAATTAAAGATATTTTGTGGTACACTAGAACATAACATTTTTTAAAGAAAAGGGTTTCTCCATATATCTCATTTTGATAAATATTATAATAAATCCTTTGTCCTGCTCTAGGTATAGCCTAGTAAGGAAAAGGTATCCTTTAGAGTGGCAGTAATCCAGTCCAAGGGACCAGGATTTTGTATTTGAAAATCTACGTCTTAGCTTGATGACCTCAAGCAATTTAGTAACTGTTCCAAGCCTCAGTTTCACCATATATAAAATGTAGATAATAATATACACTTTCCAGGGCTGTCACGCAGGTTATAAATGTGAAATATCTTCGTTGCCTAATACTGAGGAAGAATTCACAAATGTTAACAAAGAGTTATTGCTGCTATTCTTTAATATTTCCTGTAGAAAATAAAAAAAAACAAATTTCTGAAGTCTGGACTAGTGGGTTTAACACTTAAACCTAGAGAAAATAAATAGAAAACAGGACAATTAAATCATAACTCTCTAGCTATCAACAGTTTGATCATTCCATTGACTGTATCTTTTTCCTACGGCTCCCAGCTTTTTAATTCCATCATATTTAGTAGGAAAGAAATAATCAACCTTCTTGAGACCTCACCGGGTCTGCTCTCTCTTCTCCCACCTTCACACCCTCTCCGTGGCACGTCACAGGAAAGAGTCCCAGGCTGTCCTCTCGTAAAGGTGCACCGGCCCCACCAGCATTTGAGCTGTTTGCTTTCTTCCCACTCACTTCATTGAAGGAGTCCTTCCTCTTTTCCCAACTGACTAATAAGCAAATCCTCTGACCAGCTTTGGGACCTGCATTATCCTACAACCTATTTGTTTCCTTTCTCCTCATCTAAAAGCTTTTACCTTGAGCACAATAAACATGCTCAAGTTTTGCCATCTTGAACTTCTTTCCAGCCAAACAACTTTTTAGTTCTGCGTTTTCCCCTTTTACATCAATAACTGTTGCCAAAATAGTTTATGATGATCTGTCATTCTCTCTCCAAGTCCATCACATCTGCTTTTCAACCTGCCGCACTCTGGCTTTCATCACCTCTTCACTGAATGGCTGGATCTCAACAGGACCACAGTGACCACTAGACCACTTTTTATCTCACTTTTTATCTTGACTTCTTTGAAGCATCATACACTGCTCAAATGTCTGTCAAATTCTCTCTTCCCTATGGCTTCTTGAAATTATTTTTTTTCTTGGAATTTTTTTACCTCTTCTTTTCTTGTCCATTTTAAAATAATTTTATGGGTGCATTGTAACTACACATCATAGTGAGGTGCCAAGTGACATAAACATGCACACAACACTTGATGTGTTTCCCTCCAGACCCCACCCTGTCCGGCCCCGCTCCCTGTACACTGGTGCCTTTTTGCTCCTGATCCCTTATATTTCATTATTTCTCAGATTTCTACCCCTTCCCATTTGATACAACCTCCCTCAGTGGTCTGAACACATCTAACTTAAAATGTATGCCAATGGCTAAAAGCTCACATATCTTTTCTTAGCTATATACTTGATTATATACATATTATTTTCATTTAACTGTCCCATAGGCATGTAAAAATCTCCCCTTCTATTTTCAGTATCATTTAAAAACTATACTGTCTCCACAAAACTCTGATATATTCCAACAAAAAGGCATTTAACACTTCAGTTCGCCATAAAAGATTACCTGTATTAATCAAGGTCAGAAAAAATATTTTCACAGAGGATGAATGAAGCATTCAGGGGAATGTTGCAGAGTAGCAGTTCTCAAAATATGTATGGTCTAAGCCGGGCCTGGTAGCACATGCTTGTAACTCCAGCATTTGGGAGGCTGAGACAGGTGGATAGTGGTTTGAGAACAGCCTCAGCTACTTAGTGAGGCCCTTTGCAACTCAGTGAGACCCTGTTTCAAAATAAAGAATAAAAAATAGGGCTAGAGGTGTAGCTCAGAGGTAGAATGCCCCTGGGTTCCATTCTCAGTACTGAAAAAAGAAAAGAAAGAAAAAAAAAAAGTATGGTCTATGGAACTGATGGTTGGCTCAAAGAAAAGTTGAAGTAGTAAGGACATATATCTGCTTTTTTCTTTAAATACTATTTTATTTGAAAAAATGACTACAATGATTATTAAACTTGAGTAAATGGCAGACTTTAAAAAAGTTGAATTTGGAGCCAGGTGTGGTGGTGCACACTTGTAATCCTGGCGCTTGGGAGGCAGAGACAGGAGGATTACACAGGTTCGAAGCCAGCCTCGCTGGCTTAAGAGACCCTGTTTCCAAATAAAATTATACAAATAGGTCTGGGTGTGTAGCCCAGAGGTAGAAGGGCTTCCAGGAATCCCAGTACCACCACCACAAAAAAAAAAAAAAAAAAAAAAAAAAAAAAAGTTGATAAGAATCAGGCTTTCAAAGTAAAAGTGAACTCTGAAAAAACTTTGTTATAGTGAATGTGGCAACTTCTTATTATGAGACTTTTCTGATGGGATTTGTGGTGAGATTATTGTGATTCTTCACTATATTTATGCATAGGCAAATGTCAATGTTGGAAGATATACAAAATTTAGGAAAACAGTATTTTTCAGATGATCAATGAACAATGTTACAAAACCATACATGCATAAAAGACCTGGTACCAGATTTTACCCTGCAATTAACTATTAAAAACTTTTTCTGAGTTTTGATGTATATCAGAGAGTATTCATAATTATATGAACATTTTTAAACGTATTTCTCTCTTTTCCATCTATATATTTGTGCAAAGTCTGATTTTCTTTTTATATACCAGTAAAGCCAATATATCATGATAGACTGCATGCAGAAGCAGATCTGAGAATAAAACTGTTTTCCATTAAGCTAGACATTAAAGCAATTTGCAAAAAATATAACAACTGTCACTCTTCTAACTAAATTTTTGGAAAAACATTTTGTTCATAGTAAATGTTATTTATGTTAATATAAAATGGGATTGTTGTTGTTGTTATTATTATTGTTTAGTTCAGGGGATTGAATCGAGGGGCATTCTACTTTTAAGCTACATCCACAGCCCTATTTTATCTTATTTTATTTTTTTGATAGTTCTGGAGTTGGAACCTAAGGGCATTCTACCTCCAAGCTATTTTTTTCTATTATTTTCTATTTTTTTCTATTATTTTTATCTATTATTTTCTACCCCAACCCTATTTTTTATTCTTTATTTTGAAACAGGGTCTCACTGAGTTGCAGAGGGCCTCACGAAGTAGCTGAGGCTGTCCGTGAACCCAGATCCTCCTGTCTCAGCCTCCCAAGTACTGGGATTACAATCATGCACCACCACGCTCAGCTTATTTTTTTGTTTTGAAATAAAATATAGCCAGGTTGATGAGTCCTTCTAACTTGCTGAGGCTGTCCTTGAACCTGCAATCTTCCTGTCTCAGTTTCCCAAGTACTGGGACTGCAGGTGTGTGCCACCATGCCTGGCTTATTATTATTATTTTAATGAATTAATGAATACTAAACATTTTTAGTGTTAATTTATAATATTGTACATATGGATATAAGCCATAAAACAAATCTCTTTGAAGTACTCAACAAATTTTAAGAATATAAAGGGGTCTTAAAACTAAGTTAGAGAACTGTTAACTATAGCCTTCCCTTTTAAAAAAGAATCCCTTCTTTTTCTATAAATAGTTAATACTTATAGTCCCCTTCCAAAGTAGTTTGCTTAGACATAGTTACTAAATGATAATGCTTTGAATTTATGTATTCTAAATGCACCAGAACATGAATTATCTCTGGGGAGTTAAATGGCAGAACTGAGAAGATCTCATTTATCAGTTTCCTGTTAGCCATATTATTAATTCTCAAGACACAACTTTTTACTAAATTTATGAGTAGAACATGAAGCCCCTGAGTGTCAGTAAAAATACAGATGGGGAAATTTTTACCTATGTTTTTATCTCATAGATCAGCTTCACAGATCCTACCAGAGAGAGGCTCTCTGCTATTACAATGCTTAGGAAGATATTAAGTGTGAGTGATTATCATATGCCTTGTTCTAAGCATTTATATAAACTGACAACAATCCTATCAAGTACTTACTATTATCACCACTCTATAAATTAAGAAACTGAGGCACAGGCAGGTTGTCACCTTCCTAAATAAACAATTAGTAGAGTTGAAATTCACAACCCAGAGCATAGTATATCCAGAACCTGAGCCCTTATCCTAAATATTAGAAATGAAATTCTAGTCTGGGTAGAGAATAATAATCCCTATAACTTAAGCCCTTGGCAGAGATACTTCAAAGCATCTGGCTGGATTGATAAGATAGAGGAACTGGGGAGAGTAAGATAGATTGAGGGGCTGTCAAATATCTAAGGACCATTAAAAACTCTTCATTTTTAGATAAGCATTTCTGTTCTATATACCTGTATAAAGATTGCAATTAATTTAAAAATGATTTTATCAACATGAATCACCTAGTATGAAATTTGTTCTACTGGTGTTTGATTTGACAGGAATTGGCATGGTAGGATAGAGAATCCTAGGGTGGCTGGTAAGATACTAAGGAAAACAATAATTAGATCTTTCAAAGTTAAATCTTACCATAAATTTATTACAGCTAGTCTGTGATGAGTATGGGAGATGGTTCCTGTGATACGAGTTAGGTGAGGAAGGTCAAGTAAGTTGAAAAAAATTCAAGTAATTCCTGGGAAAGCTCAGTTTTCACTTATGAACCAAGGCCAAGAGCTGCAAACTTGGTAAAACCCAGGTAATAATTCCTAGTACAGTAGAGTTAACAGTTTTTAGTTAATTAATTTAGTAGTATGGGGATTGAACCCAGAGGTATTCTGCCTCTGAGCTATGCCCCCAACCCTATTAAAAAAAAATTTTTTTTTTTGAATCTTGAAACAGGGTCTAAGTTGCTGAGGTTGGCTGCAAACCTGCAATCTTTCCATCTCAGCCTTCTAAGTACTGTGATTACAGGTGTGTACCACGATGTCTAGCCAGTGAACAATTTTAAGCTAAATAAAGTACTATACCTGGGAAGACTTTCTGCTTTCATAACTGGGCCAAAGACTACTTTAAACTATGAGCAATGGCCCTGGCAGGTTATTCATCTGTATCAGCTACATTAATTATACTCTAATAAAGTGTAGTTGTTGTTTTATAAAAAACAGATATTCTTATTTATTTGGAATTCTCAAGTGACAATTGTTTTTCCACCCTCCAAAAAAAAAAAAATCTTGCCTTGAAATTCTATTTTGAAAAACAGGGAAAAAATAATGTACTAAAAATGAAACCAGAATAATACTTTGGTAGATTACCTGTGGATTTGGGGGTAGGGAAATAGTGTGGGAGAATAAGGGGAAGGCAGAAAAAGAAAGGCAGGAGGAATTCAAGGAGAAATGGAAACTTTTGAGTATGATGGATATAAATTATCTTGATTGTAGTGATGGTTTCACCGGTTTATATCAAAGTTTGTCAAATTATTTTTTATTATTATTATTATTATTATTATTATTATTATTATTATTATTATTATTTTGGTGGTACTGGGGTTCCTGGAAGCCCTTCTACCTCCGGGCTACACTCCCAGACCCAATTTTACATTTTTATTTGGAAACAGGGTCTCCTAAGCCAGCGCGCGCGGCTGGCTTCGAACCTGCGCGATCCTCCTGTCTCTGCCTCCCAAGCGCGGGGATTACAAGCGTGCGCCACCACGCCCGGCCGAATTGTTTATTATTTTTAAATTTACTAACTTATTTTTGTGGTTACTGGGGATGGAACCCAGGAGCATTCTACCTTCCAGCTACACCCCAGCCCTAGTTTTTATTCTTTATTTTTCTGAAACAGCGTCTCACTGAGTTGCAAAGGGCCTAAGGAGCTGAGGCTGTCTGTGAACCGCGATCCTCCTGTCTCAGCCCCCTGAATGCTGAGATTATAAGTGTGAGCCACCATGTATGGCTCTAGTTATTTACTTTAAATATGTGGTTTAATGTATGACAACTGTACCCCAACAAAACAAAATCCAGGAAATACACTCAAGTTCTTTCTTGTTCTCTTACCCACATGGTATTCCCCAGCTCCCTATACTTTAGTACCCAGTACTCTATGAAAATAAATAGTTTGAAAACTTAATTTTAAGACTTCCCTATACTCAGCTGGGTGTGGTGGCATATGCTTGTAATCACAGTACTTGGGAGGCTGAGACAGGAGTATCTCACGTTTGAGAACAGCCTCAGCTATTTAGTGAAGTCATCTCCAACTTAGTGAGATCCTGTTTCAAAATAAAGAATAAAAAACAGGGCTGTGGGTATCGCTCGGTGGTAGAATGCCCCTGGGTCCAAGCCCCAGTACTTTGAAAAAAAATTTTTTTCCCTCTACTAATAACATACAAGATATTGTATTGGTCACTATTCTGATCTTCATTTGTTTACAAACTTTTCTTGAAAAGAGCAACGATAAAAAATTCAGAGAAATCAGAAAAACAAATGCTTAAAAATTATGGGACTGAATAATTGATCTTTGATATTTATGTATAAGATTAAACATGTACAGAAAATGCTATGTAAATTAAACTACTACAAAAAATTACTTCGATATACTTGCTTTGTTTAAAAAATATCATATATTAAGCTAAATAGCATTAAAGTAGCTGGAAAGATGTCAAAATGAGAAAAAAATTCTTCTTTAGTAGTAAAGTATAATACGTTTCAGTATAACTCTGAAACAAATATAAATGATCCATATCATTAAATATTGAGAGCAAGCTTTTTTTTTTATTTTTTAAACCAAGTCAGAATGCTACCAATCAGTAAGAGATGCTAGCTGTTCATATACTCACGACTCCCAACATCCTCTACAAAAGTCGTGTCCACAGGGCATGTCCACTGGGTCTTCAAACACAGAAATGCTGCACATACAAATGTCACACTGGAGAAGAACAACAATGACTTCAGAGTCATATTTTGGAGAGGGAACAATACATTCATTTTGTTTATTAGTATAAAGGCAAAAATTTTAGTACAGTAATTACAAATTTAGAAAGTTAAATATTTCAAGGTTATGAGGCTAGCTGGATGTTAAAAGTGCCTATCTTTCATTAACAAATACCATGACTACCACGTTATAAACAAATGTGGGATTTAAATGTTTTAATGCAAAAGTCAAATTCCATATAGGGATTAATCAGCATTTGTACATTCGGAAAAGAAAATATAAGAAACAAATCATTACAAAAATCTAAGACAAAGATTCCATTGAGTGATGCAAAATAACCACTTTAATAGCATGTCCTTAACCCTGCATATACTCTGGACAGTCTATAAAAGGTAACCTTGTGTTTTTAAAATAGCAACTGAAGATCTTAAGAGTAACAATATAAGGCTTTTTAAAGCAAGGAATCCTGCTGAAAAACTATGTATCGTCTCAAAAATGACTGGACTAGAGGCAAATTTTATGTTACAGCTGAGGAGATATAGGATTCTGTTTCTAAAATGGCCAAGAAAAACAAGGAGTGCTTTCATATTAATCATAAATTTCTAGTGGCTAAACCATTCAAGAAACATCAAAACTTCCTACACAGCACACCATGCTATGCCAATTAAAAACCCCCCACAAGGGGAGTACTGTTCCTTAATAAAAACGAAACATTATGGAGATGCATCTAAATGCAAAACTCTAAAAACTTTGCTGAAACAAATATATGATCATCAATATACTGCAAATGTTAAAATCAGTAGTTTTCAAGAAATTATAGATTTTTGTAGTTTTGATTTAAAGTATATATCATAGATTCAATTTTTAATATTTAGAATGGGGTATTTAAACATACTAAAGCTTTTAGGTAAAAATATAGTAAATGATTTCCATAAACTGTTTTGTGTTTTGATGAGCAAAGAAAATCTTTCAATCTATAGTTTAGAGATCAGAAAAAATATTCTGTGATAATATTTACCAAAGCATGAAATTAATTGAACCTTTAAAGAAAGGTACAAGATTCAATTACAAGAATACAACCAGATGCACTATAAAATAATATAAAAGATGAAACACAAAGCTATGAGAAGTACACTGTATACTAAACCATACCAAACTGGTGTCTAAATCCCCAGGAGATAAACTGATTTCATCAGGAGAGGTGACAGAAGAACGGGTAGTCCTTGGAGTTCTTGGAGAAGGGAGCGTGTCCCAGGCATTATACCCACTTGGTGGTGGAGTTGGCATTTGAACACCCGAACGTTGGCAACAATTCTCTGGATTAGACATCCAAGCTTCAAGTAATTTCTCCCTGTCCCAGTCTTTAAGAAAAATGAAATTGATATCTCTCAAAGACCAGAAACTATGGTAAAATTTAAAAGCTGCATAAAGCAAAAGAAACAGTGAGGATAAATTTAAAAGATATGTCATCTAAGGAAAAATGTAGTATTTATATAAGTCATAACTGCGACTGAATAATAACTATGTTCAATTTATTAACATTTTTAAACAGAATTTAAACTGCTTTATATCCTAATGGGCTTAAAACAGTATAAATATGTACAATAAGTTCAAAACTATCAATAGTTTTGAACAAAACAGATGATACATTACTATTAGAATTTATTAAATTTTTATTGGTGTAAATTTTAATTTAGCCTTTTTACTTTTTATATGTAATTGGCCTCATTAGTATAAGTTGCAAAATGATTGTAGTCACTATAAACATGTCAAAATATCAATAGCAGGTCCTAAAAAATCATGAGATTAACAGCGTGAAAGCAGAAAGGACTTCCCACAGAATCTGGGTTATAAACAGAGTTTTAGTAAATTAGGTATAAATTCTGTATTACTTAAGCTGAAATCTGACTTAACTAAAAAAGGCTAATTTTCATAATGTGCTTTTATTTTTATTTATAGTCTCATATCATATCATATTGACAATGATATACCTGCACACAGCACTTGGTTCCTCCTCCTTAGCTCCCCATTTCCCACCTTCCCAATAGTGTACTGAGATTGACGCTGGTATATATACATAGTTGATGGTAGTATATCTGGAGCCCCTCTGGTATCCCAATTACTCCCTAGTTTGCACATATTAGAGAAGACATATGACCCTTCACTTTCTGTGATTAGCTTATTTCACTTAACATAATGTTCTCCAGGTCTTCCCATTTTCTTGCATATAACTTTTTTTGTTGTTATTGTTACTGGGGATGGAACCCAGGGGCATTGTACTGCTGAGCTACACCAGCAGTGTGATTTTTTATTCCTTATTTTGAAACATGGTCTCACTAAGTTGTGGAGACTCACTAAGTAGCTGAGGTTGTCCGTGAACCATGATCCTCCCCGTCTTCGCCTCCTAAGTACAGGGATAATAATCATGTGCCACCACACTCGGCTACTTAAAAAAACCATTGTTTTACCATGAACACTTAAAAAATGGCCAAGTGAATCATGACCATGATAAAGTCTAAAGCCATAAAAAACTAACCCTATAAAAACAATATATCCAATATTTTGCTAGGTGTTTTACACACATCATTTAATTTATTCCTCCCAGCAAACTTTTCAGTCATTATTTAGGTGAAGAAACTAAGACCTTGTAAGTTTATATAATTTGCCCAAGTTGACATAGAGACTTAAAATCTCCTCTGTGTTCTTTCCAGTATTACAAACTATTTCTCAAGTATACTAAAAGGGGTAAACTTATTCACTGTAGATCCTTTCTATAAAATCTGAGAACTCAAAATACAGTTAGCTGGGTATGGTGTCGTACAACTCTAATCCCAGAACCTGGGAGGCTAAGACAGGAGATTGCCTATTCAAGGCCAGCCTGAGAAACTTAGGCCCTCATCAACTTAGCAAGATCTTGCTTCAAAATTTAAAAATGAGTCCAGGTGTGGTGGTGCACGCTTGTAATCCCAGCATTTGGGAGGCTGAGACAGGAGGATCACATAGGTTCGAAGCCGGCCTCAGCTACTTAGTGAGTCTCTCAGTAACTTAGTAAGATCCTGTTTCTAAATAAAGTATAAAATAGGTCTGGGAATATAGCCTGGAGGTAGAAAAGCCCCTGGGTTCTGACCTCAGTAACACACACACACACACACACACACACACACACACACACACACTTAAAAAATGAAACAGGCAGGGCTTGGGGGTGGGTAGCTCAGATGTAGAATGTTCTGGGTTTCATTCTCCAGTACCACAACAAAACACAAACAGCTATGGGAAATTTCTATATAAGTGTTTTTGAACTATATTAAAGCAATGTATTTGGCAGTTTAACAGGGTAAGCATGATTTAGACATGCAATGAAGATTAATGTTGTGTGTTTTCAGTCAAGAAAACCACAAGTGCAAAAACTTAAATAGTTCTGTAAAACTGCAGTCTAGGATGTTGTGGTTTGGGAAGATGGGAAGTAACACAGGAAATACGGGTTAGATTACATAAGGGAAGAAAAATCTAATTACTGAAAAGAATTGCACAGGAACAGACTTCAGAAAATGTATCCTGATAACCATCAATGTTCTGATAAATCATTACTTTTAAGATCATGGCCTGTGTGCAATATGTCTCTTTTTGTGGTTCTGCAAACTATCTTCTAAATTCTGCATATTTCAAATAGTGTGGTAGAGAGCTGGGTGTGGTGGTGCATATTGATAATCCCAGTACTTAGGAGACTGAGACAGGAATATCTCAGGTTCAAAAACAGCCTCAGCAAGTAGTGAGACATTTATCAGCCTAGCTCAGGAGCACAATGTCCCTCCATTCAATCCCCAGCCACACACACTGCAGGAGAAATAGGCACTTTCTATCTGTATGGAAAGTTAATATGTAAATGTAAAATAGGCATTTATATTTCTTTAAAAGGTCTATGAGTTTTGTTTCCAAAATATATGACATAGAATTTGGCAACGTTTTAGCTGGGCCTGGTAGTGCACAACTGTAATACCAGTTTTTGGGAGACTGGTTCAAAGCCAGCCTTAGCAATTTAGTAAGACCTTGTTTCCAAATAAAAAATAAATTAAGGCTGGGGGTGTAACATAGAGGTAGAATGTCCCTGGGTTGAACCCCAGCAGTACCATCACCACCAAAAAATAAGTAGATTAAATAATTAATTTTTAAAAAACAAATCTTTGGAGGCCAAAACAGGAGGATCAGAGGTTTGAGGCCAGTACATGGTAACTTACTATAACTTTGCTTCAAAATAAAAAGTAAAGAAGGGCTGGGGAGTATAGCACAGAAGTAGAACACCTCTAGGTTCAATTCTCAGTACCCCCACCTCCTCACATAATTAGCAAATAGGCTGGGTACAGTAAAGCGTGCCCATAACCCTAGTCCCTTGAAAGCTGAGACAGGAGGATTGCAGGTTCAAAGTCGGCCTCAACAATTTAGCAAGGCCCTTAGCTACTTAGCGAGATCCTGTTTCAAAATAAAAAATAAGATAGGGCTCTGGGTGCAGTTGAGGTTGATCTCTGGTATTGTACACGTGCATGTGCGCATGTGCGCGCGCGCGCGCACACACACACACACACACACACACACAAGGTGATAAATAAACCTACTGAAACTAAACCAAGAGGATACAGAAAACTTAAACAGAAAAATAACAGGCAGAGAGTGAGAGAGAGAGAAGAGAGAGAGAGAGAGAGAGAGAGAGAGAGAGAGACAGACAGACAGACAGACAGACAGACAGAGACAGACAGCAATAAAGAGCCTTCCTGCAAAGAAAAGTCCAGCACCAGACAGATTCCTGGCTAAATTCTGTAAAACCTTTAAAGAAGAACTAAGCCCAATGTTCCTCAAATTATTCATGGAAAAAAAAGAGATGGAATAATTCTAAACAAATTCTACAAAGACAGTATCACCTTGATATCAAAACTGAATAAAGATACCTCAAGGAAAGAAAATTCAATCCCCAGTACTCAAACACACATACACAAAATGTAATTCACCATATAAATAGAACCAAGGATAAAACTCAAATGATCATCATAATAGATGCAGAAAAAGTATTTGAAAAAATCACCGGGCGTGGTCCCACAAACTTATAATCACAGTACTTGGGATGCTGAGACAGGAGGATCGCAGGTTCATGGACAGCCTCAGCTACTTAGTGAGGCCCTCTGCAACTTAATGAGACCCTGTTTCAAAATAAAATAGGGCTACTATTTATAGGTGTGTAGCATGGAGGCAGAATGCCCCTGGGTTCAATCCCCAGTTCCTCAAAAACAACAACAAAAAGTATTTGACAAAAATCCAACACCCTTCAAATTAAAAATACCAAAAAAACTAAGGATAGAAGAAATTTATTGCAACAATATGAAGACAATATACGATAAACCCAAAGCAAACATTATACTGAATGGGTAAAAATGAAAGTGTTCCCTTTATAATCAGTAACAAACTGAACATAGTGGTACAAGCCTGTAATCCTAGTACTTTGGAGGCTGAGACAGGATTGCAGGTTTGAGGCCAGACTCAGCACCTTAGTGAGGCCTGTTTCAAAATAAATAAAATAGGGCTGGGGGTAAAACAATAAAATAAAACCGGGAATAAGGCAAGTATACCCACTATCGCCATTCCTATTTAATATAGTTCTTGAAATCTTAGCCAGAAAAATTTGGCAAGAGAAGAAAGAAACACTGAAATTATCTCTGTTTGGAGATGACATGATTCTATATTTAGAAGATCAAAAAAAAAAAAACTCAATCAGAAGACTTCTAGAGCTGATAAATTCAGCAAAATAGTAGCTGAGTACAAAATCACTTTACAAAATTCAACAGTTTTTTTTTTACACATCAACCATGAATCCACTGAAAAAGAAACATGGAAAACAATTCCATTCACAATAGTCTAGAGGAAAAAAAAAAAGAAGTAACTTTGACCAAGGATGCAAAGGACTGCCACAATGAAAATTATAGACACTAAAGAAAGAAATGAGCCGGGCATAGTGGTGCATGACTGTAATCCCAGTACTTGGGAGGTTGAAACAGGAGGAATGCAGGTTCAAGAACGGCCTTAGCAAGTAGTGAGACTCTTACCAACCTAGAGAGACCTTGTTTCAAAATAAAAATAAATTAGTGCTGAGGGTATAGGTTGGAGTTAGAATGCAACTGGGTTCAATCCCCAGTAACACAATAATATACATACATACATACATACATACATACATACATACATACAATGATAAAGAAATGGAAGAGGACCTCAAAAGATGGAAAGATCTCCCATGTCTTTGTCAAAATTGTCATACTACCATAAGTAATCCACAGATTTGATGCAATCTCTATCAAAATACCAATGATATTCTTTACAGTACTAGAAAAAAAAAGTCCTAAAATTCATATGGAAAACAAAAGACCCAGAATAGTAGAAACAGTTCTGAGCAATAAGAACCATACTAGAAGCATCACAGTACCTTAAGTTATTATACTAAAGAGTTACAGTAATAAAAACAGCATGCTGCTGACATAAAAACACAGACCAATGGAATAGAAGAAACATGAATCTGCATACTTACAGCCAGATGATTTTCAACAAAGGAGTCAAAAACATATACTGGAGAAAAGACAGCCTTTCAACAAATGTTGCGGGAAAACTGAATATCCTTATGTAAAAGATTGAAATTAGACCCCAACCTCTCACACTGCACTACAGTCAACTCAGGATGGTTAAAACCCTAGAAATTAGACCAGAAATGCTGCAATTACTTGAACACTGGACCAACTCTTCAACATACAGACACTGGTAAAGACTTCCTCAATAAGTCCCCAAAGCTTGAGAAAAAATATCAAAAACCAGTAAGTGGACTAGCATCAAACAAAAATGCTTTTGTGCAGCAAAGGAAACAAACAAGAGTCTTAAGAGAAAGCCTACAGAATGGGAGAAAATCTTTGCCAGCTACTCCTCTGATAGAGGACTAATAACTAGAGTATACAAAGAACTTAAAAAACTTAACACTAAAAAACCCAAATAATCCCATTTTTTTTTAAAGGGGGGCAAATGAATTTAATACTTTAAAGAAAATGGAAATGGCTAATAAAAGGCAGGTGTGGTGGCTCACACCTGCAATCCCAGTATTTGGGAAGCTGAAACAGGAGGATCACAGGTTTGAAACCGGCTTCAGCAACTTAGAGAGGCTCTCAACAACTTAGTGAGACCCTGTTTCCAAACAAAAAATAAAATAAGGCTGGGGTATAGCTCAGAGGTAGAATGCCCCTGGGTTCAATCTCCTCCTACATGTGCACAATACAAACATGAAATAGCCAATAAATACATAAAAAATGTTCAATATCATTAGCAATCAGGGAAATGCAAATCAAAGCTATACTTAGATTCTACGTTAATTGAGAACGGCAATAATCAAGAATACAAACAATAGCCGGGCATGGTGGCGTGCGCTTGTAATCCCAGCATTCGGGAGGCTGAGATTGGAGGATCGCAGTTCGCGAACAGCCTCAGCTACCCCTTTGCAACCCACTGAGACTCAGTTTCAAAATAAAGAATAAAAAATAGGGCTGGGGCTGTAGCTCGGAGGTAGAAGGCCTCTGGGTTCCATCTCCAGTACGGCAAAAAAAAAAAAAAAAAAAAAAAAAAAAAAAAAAAAAAAAAAAAAAGAATACAAACAATATATTGACTTACATTCAATCAACAATTTAACTCTAGTGAAGTGTCACGTCATTTGTGGGAAAATGCTGATGGAACTAGAGAATACTATGCTGAGATCAGCCAGTCTCAGAAAGTCAAAGACCATATGTTTTCTCTCACTTTAAAGCTAGAGAGAAAAGAGCAAATAAAAAGGACTTCAGATAAATCAGACAAACAGTGTAAGAGTAGAAGGAGATTAGAGGAGAACAGTGTAAAGGGGCAAAAGGAGGCCTGATGAAGGAAACAGTTCAAATAACACTGTGTCCATTTAAGAAGGTATCCACTATCAGCACTAACATGTATGGGGAAGGGGTGAGTGACAGGACCAGGAGGGAAATAAAAAGCGCTCTGTGAATGTATATTTTTGCATCATTTTGAATCTCGCTATGATGAATAATTACAATTAAAATATATTAAGATACTAGAGAAATTCTTGTATTTCAATTATCATCTATTTACTGAAGTATTACAAAAACCTATTTCCTGCCCAAATGATTCTGAGCTCTAGACAATTTCTCCATTTGGTTTTCTCAAAGTCACTGCTTGCCACACAGTAAAGAACTAATTAGTAAGTGACTGAATTTCTGCTGAAGCCAAGGACATGATAAGCATCACTCATCAGGAGTGTTACACAGGAGTGCTGGGCAACATAATTAAACCAGACAGAAGATAAGAAAAAGGTGGGGGCAGAACTACCATGACTTACAAATGATATAATCACCCTTCTTATAATCCTAAAAAAAACTATGAGGGATGGTCTGGATATAATAAATGCTTCTTTTCTGGCAATTTTGAAGTAGCACCTAGCAGACCAACCCTCCTCCTATAAAATATAAATCACAACTATTTGAAGACAGTAGAGAGCAATCAAAAGCAGGTGGAAATTGAAGAGACAACTCTTGGCCAAATGAAGAGGCACTGCATGGGTGTGCGCTTCTCCACATTGCTGCCTGTGGGGAGATCTCGTGTGGCACCCAGACAGTAACCTGGAATTATATTAGTTTGAAGAAATGAGATTGGACTCAGGGTGACCAGAGCACCTGGAAAATGAGGGAGGATATTCTAGAAAAATCCAGATATGCTGGATGAAGACTTTCCAAATCTTTGACCAGGGCCTGAATTATGTGTGTGGGGGACATATTCCAAGCAGTGATAACAAGAGAACAGAGACTCAGATGCTGCCCACTGCAAGGGAGACACAGAAGTGTGAATAAAATCAAGAAATAAATATCAAGACTCAGAAGAGTGTAACAGAAGCCAGCATCTCTTCAAATATATCCTTTGGGGACTAAACCTAGGACCTTAAGCCTACAACGCAAATGTTCTACCACTGAGCCACACCTGTACTCCAACATATCATTTCATTATTTGGTGTTCTAATGCAGTGCTGGGGATAGGACCCAAGGTCATTCACATGCTAGCCAAGCACTCTACCACTAAGCCACACTCCTGCCCCCCAAGCCCTCCCAGTGTATCATATCAAATATGAAGTTCAAATACAAGACAAAAGTTCAAAATTAAAGACACAAGTCCCAATTACAGATATTTGAAAAAATGGAAAAATGTAAGAAAATGTAATCAGTACAGACCAATACTGAAATGATTCACATAGAATTAGTAACCATCAAAGACTTAAATAATAACTTTATACTGGAGATCATAAAAAATGTGTAAACAATGAAAAGACAACAAAACTCAGTAAAATAATAAAAACTAAAAAAAGAACCAAATGGAAGTTTAAGAACTAAAAAACAATATCTTAAAAAATAAATCACAAGGATCAGCTTGAGTTTAGATATAAAAATGAGATCAGAGGAAAAATTTGGTGAGCTTAAAATAATACTAATAAAAAGACCCAATCTAAAGAACAGAGAAAGAAGATGAATTTATTTTGAATACATATGGCATTTAAAGGAAAATTTATAACACTATAATATTTATGATATACATAGTTTATTTATAGCATAAAAGATGAGGCAATGGATCCATAAATAGTTATAGTGATCTTATATTTTATGTGACATAGTCTAAAAAAGAAAGAATACAGTAGTCCAGAGAACAGGCATTTTAAAAAAAATTCAAACAAGAATAAATAAAATCCCAACAGATAATTAAAATCGAATTCTAAAATTATTCAAGCAATTCAAAATAGAACAGAGAATAAGTAACAGAGGAAGAAAATCCAGAAAAGAGAAATGAGAGGAGGGGGAAAAATGTGAAATGAAAGACCTAAATCCAATTATAGCAATAATTTCATTAAAAATAAATGAACTGCTGGGCAAGATGGCACGTACCCGTAATCATAAAACTTTAGAGGCTGAAACAGGAGGATCACAGGTTCAGGGCCAGCCTCAGAAACTTAGTGAGGTTCTCAGCTACTTAGCAAGACCCTGCTTCAAAATTAAAAGTAAGATAGGGCTGAGGATGTAGCTCAGAGGTAGAACACCCCTCTGTTCAATTCCTAATAATACAAAACTAGCTAGCTAGGTAGCTGGCTAACTAACTATACTAAGAGTTCAATTGAAAAAGCTGAGTGTATTAGAAGACATAGGGAAAAATAAAAAATAATAAAGCAAGTAAGCAAAGCTGGCTACAGTGGCATACATCTATAATCTCAGTGCTTGGGAGGCTAAGACAGGAGTATTGCAGGTTCAAGACCAGCCTCAGCACCTTAGCAAGAAAGACCTTAGCAACTTAAAGAGACCCTGTTTCAAAACAAAAACACGAGCCAGGCGGGTGTGGTGGTGCACACTTGTAATCCCAGCTTGGGAGGCGGAGACAGGAGGATCACGCTCAAAGCCAGCCATGCTGGCTTAAGAGACCCTGTTTCCAAATTTAAAAAAGTATAAAAATAGGTCTGGGAGTGTAGCCTGGAGGTAGAAGGGTTTCCAGGAACCTCAGTACCACCAAAACAAAAACAAAAACAAAACAAAAACAAAAAAGCACCAAACAATTAAAAAGGGCTGGGTATGTAGCTCAGAGGTAGAATGCTCCTGGATTCAACCCTAAGTATCCCCCCACCCCAAACAACCTCAACCAAATAAAAAAGGACATATATAAATGTTTATTCATGAATGGAAAATTTACCATCCCTCTATTACAACCAGGCAATAGAAAATAGTAAAAACACCAACAATTTATATAAGTATCATTGATGTTAATAAAACTCTACATTAAACAAGTGCAGAATACATTTTCTTTTTTTTTTTTTTTTTTCTTTTTTGGTGCTGGAGGTTGCACCCATTTACACCTCTGGCCCTATTTTATTTTATTTTGAAATAGAGTCTAAGTTGTGAAGGGTCTTATTAAGTTGCCCAGACTGGCCAGGAACCTGTGATCCTCCTGTCTCTCAAGTATTGAGATTATAAGCATGCACCACTCAACCCAGTTTAGAATACATTATTTTCAAATGCACATGGTACAGTCATCAAGAGAGATCATATATTAGGCTATTAAGCAAGTCTCAAAGAAATATTAAGCAAATTTTAAAAAAATTCTAAGAGATTGAAATTTTACTTAGTGGACTGAAGTGGAAATAATAGGATATCCAGAAAAACCTTAAATATTTGGAAATTGAACTATATCCTTCTAAATGACACATGAATCAAAGAAGAGAAATTTAAACATGTTAAATGAATGATAATGACAATACAATGTACAATTTTTTCACCTTAACAAAAAAATAGTATAAGAGATAAAAAATGACAAATCACAAAAAGAAATAGATGTCCAAACAACATGAAAATGTATTAGCCTTCACTTGTAACTTAGAATGCAGAATGTGGATTAAGAGCATATTCTTTGAGATACAATTTCTTTTTTTTTTTCTTTTTCTTTTTTTTGTGGGTCTGGGGATGGTACCCAGAGGCATTTGACCTCTGAGCTACACCCTGCCCTATTTTTTTTTTTTTTTGGTGGTACTGGGGTTCCTGGAAGCCCTTCTACCTCCAGGCTACACTCCCAGACCTATTTTATTTTTGGAAACAGGGTCTCTTAAGCCAGAGCAGCTGGCTTCGAACCTGTGTGATCCTCCTGTCTCTGCCTCCCAAGCGCGGGGAATACAAGCGTGCGCCACCACGCCTGGCTTCTATTTTTTGTTCTTTATTTTGAAACAGGGTCTCACTAAGTTGCAGAGGGCCTCACTAAGTAGCTGAGGCTGTCTGCGAACCACGATCCTCTGGTCTCAGCCTCCCGAATGCTGGGATTATGAGCATGCACCACCACTCCCGGCTCGAGATATCATTTCATTGATAAGAATTTATCCCAAGTAAATAAATTGATAGCTGTACATAGATATGCTTTAATGAACTATTTACGACAAAATGAAAAAGAATGGTACAAATAATCCAGCCACGCATATTGGCGCACATTTGTAATTCCAGTACTTGGGAGGCTCAGACAGGAGGATCCTCAGCTACTTAGTGATGCTTCTACAACTTAGTGAGACCCTGTTGCAAAATAAAAAATCAAGAAGAGGGCTCGGGGTGTAGCTCAGAGGCAGAATGCCCCCAAATTTAATCCCTAGTACTGCAAGAAAAAAAAAAGATACAAATAATCAACAATGAAGTAGAGCATGTTAGGAAGATTATGTAGCCATATATTTATTTATATTAAAAAGCTTTATATCATGTATTAATTTTAAAAAGCTTATTACAAAACAGCATACAGCATATGCTGATTAACCCTCCTACTATTAAAGACAACGTCATTTCCCTTTGTCTTTGTCTTAGTTGATACTCTTTCATATAGGTAACCTGTGAATGAAGATCTCAAATTCCAGATATGCTACTTATGTAACAATATGAATGAGAAAAATAAAAATGAATTATCTCTGCTTTGTAATTCTTTCAATTCTAAATGTTTGTAAAGCATTTAGTATAGGGTCTGTAATAAGGAAATCAGTAATGGTACTGAGAAGTACTATAACCTCTTATAATTTTTTTCTTTTTGGTGGAAGTGTTACTGGACATTAAGCCTAAGAGCATTCTACCTCTGAGCTACACCCCAGCCTTATTTATTATTTACTTTGAAACAATGTCACACTACGCTGCTGAAGGTCTTGCTAAATTGCTAAGACCAGCCTCCAACTTTCGATCCTTCTGTCTCAGCCACCACTACATCTAGCCTGAATGTTTTATTCTTATTTTGAAACAGGGTCTCACTAGGTTGATGAGTCTCACTACTTGCGGAAGCTGTCTTCGCACCTACCATCCTCCTGTCTCAGCCTCCCAAGTACTGGGATTACAGGCATGAGTAATCATGACTGGCTCTTAGAAATTTTTAAAAATAAATTGTTCACAAACTAATTCAAGAGCAAGTTCCACCTCCCAAATTTATATTGGTATATCCAAATAATCTTCTTACATATAGTCATTAAAAGTGGTAATTACTGGGCCGGGTGTAGTGGCACACGCTTGTAATCCCTGCGCTTGGGAGGCCGAGACAGGAGGATCGCACAGGTTCGAAGCCAGCCTCAGCTACTTAGTGAGGCTCTCAGCAACTTAGACCCTGTTTCCAAATAAAGTATAAAAAAGGTCTGGGAGTATGGTCTGGAGGTAGAAAGCCTCTGGGTTCCACCCCAGTACTACCAAAAAAAAAAAAAAAAAAAAAAAAAAAAGTGGTAATTACTGTTGAAGGATGTGCTAGGAGGAAAATTCTAGCAAAAATGAATTTATATCATGTAAAAATATACTAAATATTATCAAATCATGAGGCACATAAGTAAAAATTTTCTTATGACAAAATTCTTTTTCAGAAAAATAAAGGAAAAACTAATATAATACATATGTACAGATAAAATTTGCTAAATTTTAGTCTTATCTTCTATAAATATTTTCAGCATATTTTTTGCTTTGATTCGATCACATCAGTCCATTTAGCAAGTATTTACTGAATGCTAATTTTATTATGCTAATTTTATGAATGCTAATTTTATGTTTTATCAGGCAATGAAGATATAATGGTAGAAAAACCCAGGTACAATTCTGTCTTCATGGAACTTGCAGTTAGTAAGAAGAAAGGATAATAATAAAATACACATACACACAAAAGTCACCACTTACAGAAGTGCCATGGACAAGAGGTAGAGAATCCCAGTCAAGGAGGCCAGGGAGGGTGACCTTGGGGAAATGGCATGGAGTGAACATCTAAAAATATGTGGGAATTAACCAGGCAAAAGAAGGAAAACAAAGACATTTTAGACCGAGGAGACATATCATGTTCAAAGGCCTTGTGGCAGAAAGGAAGGTGGCACCCTTATCAAATGAAAAAGGGCAATATACCTGCAACGTGGAGAACAGAGGGGGAGCTTTGTGTGAGATAAGTCTGGAGAAACTGACAGGCTCAGCCGTGCAGGACTTTTTATAAACACTTCCATCTTTAGTGTAGGAGTAATAGAGAGTCAATGAAAAGTTGGACTTGGGAACGGGAAGGACAGGCTGTTATGATTAGATTTGAAAAGATTATTCTGACTAAAGTACAGAAAAACAAAACAAACTGGATAGGGAATGAATAGAAAGATGGTAGACTAGGAAAAGCTATTGTTTAGTATAAGTGAGAGATAACAGCTGCTAGGGCTATGTGGTGGTTGTAGAAAATGAAGACAAAGGGTGAAGTTTAAGATTTTGGGACAGTTCAGTAATGACAGGGTAAAGGGTCTGATGGTGGGAAATGTCAAAGTTGATGTCCCAGATTTCTGCTTTGAATACCCAGTTGTTTGGCGGGTGCTCCTCTCGGTAGACATAGGGAATATCAGAGAACCGGGTAATGTTTGGAAAAGCATGGGTTTAGCTTGAAACATGATTAAGTTTATGGTATATTTTAAACATATTGGAGGGGCTCTTAAAAAGACAGTTATACCTAAGATATGGAGCTCAAAATAAAGATGTAATCCAGAGGGAAAAATATATGCTTATGAAAATTTTGAGAGAAGATAACATTTCCTAGGGAGAGAGTAGAAGAAGAAGAAATAGATAACCAATATTCAATCTTCAACTGCCTATAAAAGATGATGTACTTCCCAAAGTCACTAAAAACAATGCTTCCAAATAAATTTATTCTAAGTATAAGCAAATTAGTCTTGGTCTCAAATTTTATGTTTTATTTATTTTTCATTAGGTAGCACTCAATTATATAAGTTACATTTATTGCTGGGAGAAACTCAAGAAAATGTGTTTCTAACACAATCTTTCTTAAAATTCAATAGTACTTAGAAAATACTGCCAACATTTCCACCTTTTGCTTAATCTGAAGCAATCTCAAAACGAACACTTTGGAACTAAATTTGACAACAGATAGTATAATAATCATATCTATTTTCCTGTGTAAAGCTGAACTGTTATCAAGGATATAATTTATACCTTTCACATAGCTCAGTTCTGAAACACAACCTGTCATGGCTTTATGAGCAATTATAGTAAACAGCTGGGTATTACTTTACTCAATAACATAATTTATCTTTGTAAACATTGTTAATTATTAAATGTCACTGATATTATTTTAACAATATAGAAGACATGTTTATTTTAAAATTCACACTACCTTATATTTTATACCTTAATGGGAGAAATGAAGTATGGAATTAATATTTTAGTAAGTTATTAAAAATGCTACCACAGAATAGACAAACCAAATTAAAAATTTTGATTAGATTTCACTTTATGAGAATTGGGTCCTATTATATGAAAAAAAGAATTTAGAAAAATATCAATGAAGTAAAAATGGAATTGATCACTTAGTAATACTTGGTAACACAATGTATAAAAATAGGAATAAAATGTTTTTATTATAGTGAAATTACTGGTAAAGTTAATTTTGGATTCTAAATGATACTGTACTTTATAAGTTAGGATATACCATATTACCTAACTGAACATAGATACCTGTGGCAGAGATGGTTATCTGTTCATAAAAATGTTTTGTTGTAGAATTGTTGCTTGCAGTCAGGTATAACAACATGGTCAGCTATTGTCCAAAAATATTAAATGGAAAATTCCAGAAATAAATAATTCATGTTTTAAATTGCATGCCATTCTGAGTAGTGTGATGAAATCTTGCACCATCCTGCTCATAACATGAGTCATACCTTCCAGTGAAATCTGGCTAAGGGAGTACATGCAGGAGTGATGTATGCCACTCCCAGGACCTAGGTCAAAAGGTTTCCCACAATCACTCTTCAATGTTCTTTCCCTTTCTGGTGGGTTGCGTGGAATGGAGATAATCCCCCGGGCAAACTCAGAAGCCACTTTGTCTAAGGTGGTAAAGTTTCAGGAAGAGTCCTTGAATGACTCTGTAGAGTAGAGCCGCAATTCTACCTAGTCAAAATAGAAATGCTTTGACTATTACATGATTAAAAATGCTTATTGGGCAGGTGTGGTGGCTCACACTTGTAATCCCAGTACTTGGGAAACTGAGACAAGAGGATTGTGGATTTGCGGCCAGCCTCAGCTACTTAGTGAAGCCCTCTGCAACTTAGTGAGACCCTGTTCCAAAAATAAAGAGTTAAAAATAGGGCTGGGTTGTAGTTCAGAGGTATAATGCCCCAGGGTTCAATTCCCAGTACTGCAAAAACAAAACAAAACAAAACAAAAAAAACCTTATTGTGTTTGATCTCATACTTTTGTTTCAGAAGCCATTTGACCTTTAACTAGTCTAGTAGCCCCCATTTATCCAAAGGAGTTATGTTCCAAGACTTGTAGTGGCTGCCTGAAATTATGAATAAGACTAAATTCACACACACACACACACACACACACACACACACACACACACACACACACACACTCTCTCTCTCTCTCTCTCTCTCTCTCACAAACACATACACTTTATTCTATAAATACATACCTATGAAGTTGAATTTATAAAACTAGTAATAACTAATGATAATATAGAACAATTAATAATGATAATATAGAACAATACTAAAATTGCCAGCAACACTTGTGCATTAGTGACATTACTAAGTAAAACAAGGATTACTTGAAGTTACAGGCGCTGGGATACTGTGATAGTTGAACTGACAATGGAGACGGCTACTAAATGACTAACAGGCAGTAGCATAAACAGTGTAAACCATAGACAAAGGTATGATTCATGTCATGAACAGGACGGTGCACAACTTTATCCCAATATTCAGAATGGTATACAATTTAAAACCTATAAATGTGCCTGCAATTTTCCATTTAATATTTTTGGACCATGGTTGACACATGGGTAAGTGAAATCAGGGAATGTGAAACTGGAAACAAGAGGAGACTACTGTACAGCTGTGAGGCTACGTTTGTGATTAACAGTTTCCATTTTCTATCAGTTCTACATATATTTAATACACACTCTGTGTTTAAAAGCTCCAGCAAAAGATAAGAGTATGCCTTCCAGTGCTATGAACACTGCCCAGAAGAAATAAAATTTAAGGTACTTTGTATTTTTGCATGGTTTTTAAATCTGTAAACATTATTATAGACTAAAAAGAAAATTTTTGTGTCTAAATTATATGAATTCCTAAATTTGGCTTTCAGACTGAGAATTTACTTCAAAGTTTATAAAGATGACAATACAAAAGCATAATGTTATAACAAAAAGGTAAATTTTAAGTGTGTGTGTGTGTGTGTGTGTGTGTGTGTGTGTTGTGTGTGTTTGAAAATAATAGCTCAGAGCCAGGAATGGTGGTGCATGCTTGTAATTCCAGTACTTGGGAGGCTGACACGGGAGGATCACAAATCACAGCCGACTTAATGAGGCTTTCTGAAACTTGGTGAAAGCTTGATTCAAAATAAAGACTAAAAAATAGGGTTGAGGGTGTAGTTAGGTGGTAGAATACCCCTGGGTTCAATCCCCAGCACTGCATAATAATAATAATAATAATAATAATAATAATAATAATAATAATAGCAGCTCATGTATATTACTCATTAATTCCACAACTACTTTCTGAGAGATATTGTAGAAACAAAACATTAACAGCTGCCATTAAGGAGTTCCCCCATTAACAGAGAGGAAAAGTAAATAAGATTACAATAGTCCATTCTAAGCATATAACACATATATGCATGGAATATAATGTGAATAGACAGGCAGAGGCCCAGTGAGAATCTGGAAGAAATACTCAGAAAAGGTTTCCTAGAAGAGACTGTTAAGGACAAGCTGGAGTGGGTAAGGTAAAGAAATGGGGAAACTAAAAGTGCAGGTACAGAAGCCTGCGTTGTTAAGTCTGGAAAGCCGTGAAGGGTTTCCAAGGAGGGAATGACATGCTCACATTGCCATTTTGAAAGAACATTCTAATGGCAATATGAAAAAATTAGGTGGGTGAAAGACAAATCATAACACTGGACTCTGAGTACTACAATTCAAATGAAGAATAATGAGAGCCTGGATTTAAATTGGTGGCTGTGGAAAGGAAAGAATGAAGGAAGGTGAACAGAGGCTGAGATATCTGTGTGTGTGTGTGTGTGTGTGTGTGTGTGTGTGTGTGTGTGTGTGTGTGTTCCTGTGGATGGATCCCAGGGGCTTTCTACCTCTGGGCTATACTCCCAGATCTATTTTATATATTTTGTTTGGAAACAGGGTCTCATTAAGTTGTTGACAGCCTCACTAAGTAGATGAGGCTGGCTTCAAACCTGCACGGTCCTCCTGTCTCAGCCTCCCAAGTACTGGGATTACAAATATGCGCCACCATGCCCAGATCCCAGGCTATTTTTATATATTTTTATATATACTAAAATTTAGGAGCCACTGATAGATAAAGTATAAAAACAGTGCAAATTCTAGAACTATGAAAACATGAATATTGAAGAGATTGATTCTAGAGGTTTAAATAAATTATTAACAATGGTGAACAACAGATAATAAAATATCTGGTGAACAACAGATAATAAAATAGGGAGTTTAAATTTTCTTCTGATCAAAATATTACATAAACATTTTGGAAGGTAGTATTATATTTTAGATACATGATAAAGATTTCTACTTAAAATAGTTAGAGGCTCAAAACAACTGGAATACAATAATCATTTACTTTTCTTTTAGCTAGTTAATTTATTTATTTGTTTATTTATTTTGTGATACCGGGGATTAAACCCAGGGGCCTTCTACCTTCAAACTATATCCCCAACCCTACTTTTAAAATTTATTTGGAAACAGGGTCTTACTCAAACCTGCAATCCCCTCTTCTCAGTCTCACAAGTACTGAGATTATAGGTGTGTGCCACCACACCAGCTTCTAGGTTTTATTTAAAAAAAAAAAACTCAACATTGTCTTTTTCTTTTTAAAAATGTTTTTAAATTTCAAAATACTATTTTTAAACACCAGCCAATTTGTCTGTATTGAGTGTGCAATGAGATGGTCCAATCTAGTACCTGACAACATCTAGAAAGCTATTTTAAGAATCACAGAGCTGGGTGTGGTGGTACATACCTGTAATCCCAGTACTTGGGAGGCTGAGACAGGATTGCAGGTTTATTGCCAGCCTCAGTAACTTAGTGAGGCCCTCTGCAACTCAAGTGAGACCTTGTTTCAAAATAAAAAACAAAATAGGGCTGGGGTATAGTTCAGGGGTAGAATGCCTGGGTTCAATCTCTAGTACCAACCAACCAACCAACCAACCAACCAACCAACCAACCAACCAGCTTAGCACTTAGGAAAACTTTCCTAAGTAAATGTGGTTATGTCTTAAAAAAAAAAAAAAAAAAGAATCCTTAAGATGAATAGCATAGTCTTTAATGCCATTTTGTGTGTATAGTGGTTAAGAATCTTTTACATAAAAACACAACTGAAAAAAACTAATGATACAATTCTTAGGCGTTTATTGAATTACTACAATGTTGTAAGTAAATGACTTTAGCAAAAATTACTGGTGAAACCAGAATTAGCAAAATGAATTCTAACAACTAGTCAGGTTCAAATCAAATATATTTCTGAAAAGCAACTGTAAGTTGATTTAGGAACTCAATCTGAAAACAAAATACTTAATTTCCCTCTGATTTACAGCCATTTTATGATTCAAAATATGTTATGAGGATAATGACTACTGGAGTAATCACTGCCCCCAAACACCTTAGGCCTGTTTAAGAAGCCATTTTGTTTTATATTAAAATACCAAACAGCCATCATTTAACTCTGAAAAGTTCCCAAAGACAATAGTGTGATTAGAAGCATATGACATTCTTTCATTACCATGAGCTCGAAGTAAAGCTTCAGCAGTAAAGAGAGGAGCCTGAAGCATGTCTGCAGTTTCCACAATAAGCATATCTTTCAATCTACGAAGATCCTGAGGCCTTAATCCTTCATATGGCTTTGAAAAGAAGAGAAAGTTACATTGACTCTTACAGGCTTAAAGTATGTCAGAATACTTATAGACAAATATATATGATTATAATTTATTTAACTTTTCAGTTTCAATTCAGTTATGGAAGTTCAAAAGGCTTTTTAAGGTTCTACTATCATAGACTTCAAACCACCTTTTCTCCAAGTCTCTTTAAGCTGGAAAGCTGATGCTGGGACTTACGTACCTCATTATCCTAACAATAAAAATATTACACTATAATGGCAAGACTATCATATCTTATAGTTTTGCAAATCTGGATTATATTAAAAGCATTTGAAATAAAAACTTATAATTAAACTAAGAAATAATAATTATTGCAGTTTTCATGTTATTATTGTTATTGTGTGTACTGAGGATTGAATCCAGGAACATTTTACCCTGTATCTCTTTTAGCCCTTTTAATTTTTTGCTTTAAAACAGGGTCTTACTAGGTTGCCGAGGATCTTGCTAAGTTGCTGAGGCTGGCCTCAAACCTGTGATCACTCATATTTCAGCCTCCCAAATACTAGGATTATAGGTGTGTGTGCATCACTATGCCTGGCTCTCTTGTTGTGTTTATCCTGTCTGTTCGCTTTGCATTATCAATTGTGTGTGAATATATGTGTGTCCACTTTAAGGTACAGTTTCATTCTTTGAAAAATCAAAGTAACTAGTTTATTTCTTTCAGTAAACACAGAAAAAAAGATCACAATTTTAAAAAGCAGTAGAAATTCCCATATATTTTTATTAGAGAAACAACACTTAGGATATCCTCTGGCAGAATTTATAATAGTTCTCAAAGAATTCTGGGCAGTTAAACAAATCTTACTCTCATAGTTAAATTACAGATATTTTAGAATTAGATGCTGTTTTTATTTTTTGCTTTTTTTAGTATGTCGGTAATAAGTTCATCAGTTCTTACTTAATTCCATGTGGCTAATACTATTCACCAAGGTTAATTTCTGAGTTGATAGGATCAACTTTCTGATCCTCAGACATCTTGCAGGACACACACACACACACACACACACACACACACACACACACACACACAATGAGTGTATCAAAGACAGAAAAAAAGAACAAACTTGACTACATAAAAATCTGCCAAGATTTAAACAAAAAATGTATGTTGGTTTTAATATATAGAAATTTGTGATAATCAGTAAGCTTTTTTTTTGGGGGGGGTACTGGGAATGGAACCCAAGGGCATTTTACCTCAAGCTACACCTCCAGCCCTAATTTATTCTTTTCATTTTGAAACAGGGCCTTCCTTATTAAGTTGCTGGGGCTGGCTGTGAATCTGCAATCATCCAATCTCAGCCTCCCAAGTACTGGAATTACAAGCATGTACCACCAAACCCAGCAATCAGTAAGCTTTTCAAGCTATAAAACACACACCCTTAAAGATATAATAAAAATACCTTAATAAAGCCGGGTGTGTTGGTGCACATTTGTAATCCCAGTACTTGTGAGGCTGAGACAGGAAGGATCACAGGTTCTCTGCCGGCCTCAGCTACTTAGTGAGGCCTTCAGCAACTTAGTGGGACTGTGTTTCCAATAAAGATTAAAAAATGGCGAGGGGTATAGCTTGGAGGTAGAATGCCCTTGGATTCAATCCCCAGTACCTCAAAAAAAATCTTTTAATAGTTAAATCTATAGTACTCATTTTAGTTATAGAAGTGATACATTATGTATGTAACAATGTGTATACAACATGGTATGACTTTGGAGTGACCATGGACATAGCCACTCCATTTCATTTTTTTTTCTTTTCTTTTTTTTGTGGTACTGGGAGTGGAAACCAGGGGTATTCTACCTCCCAGCTACACCCCCAGCCCTATTTTTTTTTTTTTTTTCAGTACAGGGGATGGAACCCAGGGGCATTCTACCTCTGAGCTACATCACCAGCCCTATTTTTAATTCTTTATTTTGAAACAGGGTCTCACTGAATTGCAAAGGGCCTCACTAAATAGCTGAGGCTATCCTTGAACTGTGATCCTCCTGTCTTGGCCTCCCAAATGCTGGGATTACAAGCGTGTGCCACCAGGCCCGGCTTTAATTCTTTATTTTGAAACAGGGTCTCACTGAATTGCAAACTGCCTCACTAAGTAGCTGAGGCTGGCCATGAACCTCTATCCTCCTGTCTCAGTCTCCCAAATGTACACAACATGTAAATAACAATCTATTACACTGTTTCTAGAAAATATGTTTCAAGTCCAGACTTGGGATTCCTTGGTACCTCTCCTTGCCTCAGCATGAGAGTATTTTTTTTTTAATATTCCCAATGCCAGCAATTGTATATTTCCTGAACTCATTTTCAAAATGTTCTTTTTCAGATTAATAAAGATTTTACTTTATTCATGTTGAGCTAATTAAATAGAAAAAATGGTAAATTTAATTATGACTTCAAAGATTAGTACAACTAATGAAAAATAGCTTTCCTTGCAATTCTGATATAATATTTGGGATTTTTTTTCTTAGATACTAAGAAAGAAGGAATAATATAAAGCAACTTGAACAGAGTTTTTTTTTAATGCATGTAGTTTTATACTGAAATTGGTAATAATGTAAGAAAAATAGATGAAGGACAAAGACATATTGGCTTCATGAACACAGAGCATATTCACTCTGGGTCTCTGTAATTAGGTCATGTGATGCATTTCAGTACATTGCTCAGCCCCAAGTGGGCACTTGCTCTCTCTTCTGAGGGAAGGATTAAACGAAGGTGCCTTTCTTGCAAAGATAAACTGCTACTATTTTCAGATTAAATTCAAACCAGCAATAACCTTCAAAGGATTCAGTACTGATATAAAGAGAAAAGGAAACAAAATGAAAAAGAAACAGTGAATAAAATATCTGTTCTGTTTCAGTGCATACCAGTGCTACCCAAAGACCACTGCAGAGTGAGAAACAGCCTAGCACACAAACAGAACTACTCTGATACCATGTAAAAAAAAAAAAAAAAAAGTGACAGTTTTTTCAAAAATTGTTTCAGAAAGACAGCCACAAAGTGAAGTTATAAAAGGAGTCTTTGTTTTGAACAATGAAAATAGAACTCCCCACTGACTGTAGAGGTAAAAGGCTCGTTTTTTTGAGTACTTATTTTCCCAAATACACTGTTGACTGTTAAAATTTTTAAAAGATGTGAAAGACACTTAGAGAGGACAGAGTGTATTTTTAATTTCCCTTAATACCAATCTGGGATTAAGAGAGGAAAAAGTAGCCAGCGAAAGTCATTCCATTATCCTTTCTCATTATTCAGCTATCCTTGCCAAGGTATCATCAAGACTTAGGCTACTCTAACCTACAACTTCATTTAACAGGAAGGCAAATGCTACTACAGGGTGTAGTGGGTTAAGCCTGCTCACCAGGGTAGCCAGTTAAGGCAACATCCAACAATGTGAGTTCTTTGTCAGCCAAAGAACCTTGAGCCTTCTTGAGTTACAGACAGGGGGAGGGAAGAGTTTTAAGATGGACTTTACAGCAGCATACTGCATACTTTCCCTTCATTTTACTCAGAGGCTATCATACAGTCTCCACAGGCATCATTCTTGTTTTTATTGCTTTATAGCAGTTACTACTCTCTGAAATTATATGCTAATTTACTTCATATATATGTATATATGAAGTATGCTTGCAATCCCAGCATTCTGGAGGATGAGACTGGAGGATCGTGGTTTGTGGACAGCCTCAGCTACTTAGTGAGGGCCTTCTCAACTCAGTGAGACCCTCCTTCAAAAATAAAAACACTAAACCAGGTGTGGTGGCGCACGTGTATAATCACAGCATTTGGGAGGCTGAGACAGGAGGATCGAGGTTCATAGCCAGTCTCAGCTATTTAGTGAGGCACTTTGCAACTCAGTAAGACCTTTATTCAAAATAAAGAATAAAAAAATAGGGCTGGGGGTATAGTTTGGAGGTGGAATGCCCCTGAGTTCCATCGCCAGTACTGCCAAAATAAATAAATAATAAAAAAATAAAACAAAATAAAGAGTAAAAAATAGGGCTGGGGTGTTGCTCAGAAGTACAGTGCCCGTGAGTTCCACCCCAGTACCGCCAATGTAATCTGTATTTAAAATGCTCTATAACAGCTTCTTCTCTTTTTTGTGGTAATGAGGATTGGATCCAGGGGCATTCTACCCATGAGTTACATTCCCAGCTCTATTTTGTATTCTTTTTTTTTTTTTTTTTTTTTTTTTTTTGAGACAGGGTCTCACTAAATTGCAGAAGGCCTCAAAAAGTAGTTGAGGCTAGCGGAGAACCTGAGATCATCCTGTCTCAGCCTCCTAAGTACTGGAATTACAAGTGTGTGCCACCATACCTGACTGCTCTGTAACATTTTTAATTTAACATAATAATTTATTATAGCTCTGCTAAATTCACTTAAAAAATAACTATTCTACTAACTTTTGTCTTCTCCAAGATGTTAAGTTCTACTAATTACTAATATAATTATAAACTAAATTAAAATGATTTCTTGGAGAAAAACTAAGTCATAAATAATAATAATAATAATAATAATAATTATTATTATAATTATTATTATTATTTTGATGGTACTGGGGTTCCTGGAAGCCCTTCTACCTCCGGGCTACACTCCCAGACCTATTTTATATTTTTATTTAGAAACAGGGTCTCCTAAGCGCGGCTGGCTTCGAACCTGTGCAATCCTCCTGTCTCTGCCTCCCAAGAGCAGGGATTATAAACGTGCACCACCACGCCTGGCCATAAATTATTTTAAGTATATCAATATTACTGCTAGAATATTCTTGCTCAAATGTTGCCTTCTGACCAAATAATTATTATATTAGCAATTTCTAACAAATATGCCTGTAATCCCAGTACTTGGGAGGCTGAGACATAGAATTGCAGGCTTAAGATCCTTCTCCACAACTCAGAGCAATACTCTCAGCAACTGAGTGAGCTTCTGTTTCAAAATAAAAAAAATTAAAAAGGGCCAGAGGTGTACCATGAAAGTAGAATACTCCTAGATCCAATCCCTGGTACCAAAACACCCCCCCCACACACACACACACACAAAACCAATTTATTTTTGAGCCAGGCATGGTGGAGTATGCTTTTCCAAGTACTTGGGAGGGTGAGACAGGAGGATCTCAGATTCACAGCCAGTCTCAGAAATTTAATGAGCTCTCTGCAACTTAGTGAAACCCTGTTTCAAAATAAAAAATAAAATAGGTCTGGGGGTGTAGCCCAGAGGTAGAAAGCCCCTGGGTACCACCCCCAGTATCACACACACAAAAAAAGAAATTTGTGTTTGACTTAAAAATCATAGATTGTCAAATGGTAGGAAATATAGCAAAAAGAAAATGCTAGGATTTAAACTTAGAAGAATCAAGTACAATTTTCTTGGATCCTGACGAGTTTTTCAACTATTTTCTGGTTTATCTTCCTCATTAAAATGGGGGGAGTCAGGTGTGGTGGCACACACTTGTGGATTACACAGTTCACAGATAGCCTCAGCTACTTAGTGAGGCCTTTTGCAACTCAGTGAGACTCTGTTTCAAAATAAAGAATAAAAAATAGGCTGAGGGTGTAGCTGAGGTAGAATGCACCTGGGTTCTATCCCTAGAACTGAAAAAAAAAAAAAAAATGAGAGGGGGCACATATATCATTCAAGGTGTGGATTTAATAGCCATGTGAAAGGGTCAAAATATTTTGGGCCCTTTCTATTTCTTTGTGTATTTAAACTGAAGAGCATGTTTATAAAATAACCTAAAGACACAAAAAAGTAAATAAATATAATTTTAACTCCAAGAAACTCAGTTCTTTTGGTAAATAAAGGGAATATAAAAGCTCAAAAATGATTAGGAATTCAAGGGAAAAATAAAACATGATCAAATGAACAAAAACCAACCAGTATAATACCTTTTGAAATCAAGTTAGCCCTGAAAAATAAGGAACCAGAATCATTTTGGGAGGAAAAAAATGTCTTATATTATGACTTAAGAACTATCAACAAATGCCTACTATTTGCAAGCAGTGTTAAAAACTGAAACTACTCTGTTGAATAAAGCAGATGCAATTCTAGCCTTAATGGAACTGACAATAGGAAAGGCAATAAATATGTAAATAAATACTATAATATGTGATAGTTTTTTTTGGTGTGTGTGTGGTACTGGGGGTGGAACCCAGGGGCTTTTCTACCTCTCGGTTATACTCCCAGACCTATTTTATACTTTGTTTGGAAACGGTCTCACTAAGTTGCTGAGAGCCTCACTTAGTAGCTGAGGCTGGCTTTGAACCTGTGCGATCCTCCTGTCTCAACCTCCCAAGCGCAGGGATTACAAGCGTGCACCACCATGCCCAGCATGATAGGTCTTTTGAAAAATAAATGGGTACAAAGTGTCAGATATACAGGAAAAAAAGGTTTTTAATTATATTGCATAGCAGAATGACTATAGTCAACAATGCTATGTATTTCTAAACATCTAACATAGTAATTCCAAATTTTCACCATAAAAAATTATAAAGTTGCAGCTCAGTAATATTTAGCACGCATGAGACCCTGGGTTCAATTGCTAGCACCAAAAAATAAACAAAATTCATAGTTAAATGTGGTGATGTTTATATTAACTGGCTTGAATTTTTATTTAATCTTCCTACATTGTATGTATATATAAAGCATAATGTAGCCCTAAATGTTCATCATTATGATTTGTCAGTCGAAATATTAATAATGAAATAAGAATTAAAAATAATATAAATAAATTATATAAAGAATAATAGGAGAAAAGGATGTTTATTTTAGATAGAACGGCCCAAGATTGTCTCTCTGGGCCCAAAGAAAATAATTGGGAGGAGATTTCAGGTATAGGAAAGAGCAAATACAAAAGCTTTGATACAGTCTAAATATTATAATTAAAATGTGCTGGGGAAATACATTTTGAGATGATGGTGGAGAGGTAGGCTGTAGAGGCCTTCATCTGTTTGCTATTTCATGAACAAATAGTTCAGAGTTTATTCTAAGTACAATGATAAGTTGCTCTTATTGTTTGGGTATGTTTAAAGCTTGGTCCTCAGTGTGGTGATAATGGTGTGGAACCATTAAGAAGTAGGGTTTAAGGCTGGGCATGGTGGTGTACACTTGTAATCCCAGCATTCAGGAGCGGAGACCGGAGGGTCGTGGTTCAATGACAGCCTCTACTACTTAGCAAGGCCCTTTGCAACTCAGTGAGATCCTGTTTCAAAAATAAAGAGATTAAAAAATAGAGCTGGGTATGTAGCTTGGAAGTAGAATGTCCCTGGGTTCCATCCCTAGTACCACAAAAAAAGAAAAAAAAAAAAAAAAAAAAGAAAAAAGAAGTAGGGCTTAATGGAAGGTCCTTAGGTCAATCAGGGGCATGCTCTCGAAAGGGACTCCAGTCTTTTTCAGCTTCTTGTTTTAAGATATCTTTTTTCTCAACCATTCTCTTTTCTGCTTCTTGTTTTAAGATATCTTTTCTCTCACCCATTCTCTATTATTTGCCATGGCCCCTTGTCAGAACCTAATATTTGGACTTTCAGCCTCCAAAACCATGAGCTAAGAAAACCTATTTGCTTTATAAAATTAGCCTTCTAGTATTTCATTATACAAAACAGACTAATACAGTCACTAAATGATTTAAGTGCTATATATCTAAAAATGTCACTCTGGTGCCCGAGTACAAAATAAATTTTAAAGCTGGGCATGGTGGTGTTCACGCTTGTAATCTCAGTACATGGGAGGCTGAGACAGAGGATCTGGTTCACAGCCAGCCTCAGCAACTTAGTAAGACCCTGTTTGAAAAAAATAAATTAAATAAAACTGGAATGGGGGTGTAATTCAGAGGCAGAAGCCTCTGGGTTTAATCCTACACACACACACACACACACACACACACACACACACACACGCGCGAGAGAGAGATTTTAAAGGGACCAGAATCCTACACACACACACACACACACACACACACACACACACACACACACACACACACGATTTTAAAGGGACCAGAACAGAGACAAGGAGATCAGTAAGAAAACCTCTGACAATTGCTCAGATAAGAAGTAAGTGTGGAAGTGTGGTAAGGGCCTGGGGTAGGCATAGGGATTGGGAAGAGCAATCAGATTCAGGTTATAAGGTAGGTAAAATTAACAGGAACCGGATTATTTGGATGTGATAGTTAAAAGTGTGAGGAATCAAGGGCATCTGTCACCTTTATGACTGAACAACTCAGTTATATGGACAGAATGTTTATTGAGATACAGGACCCAGAAGAGACTCCTTAGTGTCCTTGAAGTCAAGGGAAGAGTGTTTCACTAAGAAAGGTCAAATATGTCCTTTGATGCTGAGAAATTCAAGAGGAGAGAAAAGTACTACCAAATTTGGCAACATGTAACTCCCAAGGTAAGAGTAGTTTGTCATAGTAGAAGGGAAGAAAGTCATAATGAAGTGGGTCGAAGAGTGAACAGTAGATGGAGAAGTTGGTATGTATAGATAATTATTATGTTTTGTTTTTCTTACGAAGACTACAGATAAAAGGCATCAGCAGAAGTTGGGAAAGGCTGAGCAAGAGTGGTGCATGGTTGATTTCTTATTGATTTGTTTTTATGATGGGAATTACCAAAGCACATTTGTTGATAAAAGCAATCAGAAAGAAAGGAAGACTAATGAACAGGAAGAATAGAGCCTTACAGGAGTAGGAGTAGATAGGACTTATATTAGATATCAGCACCTCCTTTTATATGTAAGTAAACATGATCACTTGTTAGAGAAAATACCCGATACTCCAGCTTCATAAATGTACTTATTGCTATAGGTAAATATGAAGATATTTAGCATATTATAAAGATGGCCACACAGGTTTAAAGAAGAAAAACAAAATTTAATCTAAAACCTAAAATTAGTTTTGACACATCTTTTAACTAGAAATATTTAACTTAAAAAAATAAAAACCTTACCTCACGTTTGTCTAATGCAGCATACTCAGCTTCTATTTCTTCAGCCTCAGGATCCCTTGAAAATACCATTTGAGATTCCAGGTTGAGAGCCAAATCTTTGTGGTGTTGCTTTTCAGCACAATCACAAGGAGTATCTTTGTTTTCATTTTCGGCAAACAAGTCTCCTCCATGTTTTACTAAAAGCTAAAAAATATTTTCTTCAAAAAACATGCAACCACAGATTTAAATAACAAGTTATTTCAGGCTCTTTATTAAAAAATAAACATATAATAGGACAGACATAACAAAAATGCATCAATATGTACAGTATGTATTTGAATGATAATAAAATGTACTTATAGTTACATGTCTTATTTTTAATACTAGACATTCTTGTTTTTCTTAGCAATAAGATTAATCCCTTTGCTTTAAAACAATAAAATAGTAATTCTTAATAAAAATGATGAACTTTTTATGCAGCCCATAAATAAAAGCTTTACTTAAAAATAAAACTGTAAGCCAGGTGTGGTGGCACAAACTTGTAATCTCAGTATTTGTAAGGCTGAGACAGGAGAATTGCAGGTCAAAGTCAGCCTCAGCAATTTAGCAAGGCCCTCTGCAGTTAATGAGACCTTATTTCAAAATAAGAAATAAAATCAGGCTGGGAGTAAAACTTGGAGGTAGAATGTCTCTGGGTTCAATTCCCAGCACCAAAAACCCAACCAACCAACCAACCAACCAACCAACCAACCAACCAACCAACCAATCAACTGTAGCTGGGTGTGGTATTCTTGTAACCCTAGCACTTGGGAGGTTGAGACAGGAGGATCTCAGCCTGTACAAGTAGTAAGATTCTCATCAACCTAGCAATATAGCCCAGCGTGGTGGTGCACGCTTGTAATCCCAGAATTCGGGAGGCTGAGACCCGAGGATCACAGTTCACAGACAGCCTCAGCTACTTAGTGAGGCCCTCTGCAACTCAATGAGATCCGGTTTCAAAATATAGAATAAAAAATAGGGCCGGGGCTGTAGCTCGGAGGTCAGATGCCCCTGGGTTCCATCCCCAGATCCAGGGGAAAAAAATAATAAAAATAAATAAAAAATAAAAAATAAAACAAATAAAATAAGGCTGGGGGTATAGCTCGGAGGAAGAATGCCCCTGGGTTCAATCCTATGTATGTATGTATATATGTGCGCATGTATAAATAAATAAAATTGTTAGCCAGGCATGGTGATGCACTCCTGTAATCTCAGTACTTAGGAGGCTGAGACAAGTGACCACAGGTTTGCCACCAACCTCAGTACCTTAGCAAGACCCCTCCCCCACAACTTAGTAAGACCCTGTTTCAAAATAAAAAATAAAATAGGGCTGGGGGTGTAGTTCAGAGGTAGAATACCCCAGGTTCAATCCCCAGAACCACCATATGAATGAAAGAATGTTTATGGTTATTTAATGCAAGACACTGCTAGTACTGTTTCTTGAATTACTTATAGTTGGGTACATGGCAGACAAAAATTTTCACTTGTATCATTCACTGACCTGTGAAACACTGAAATGAAACTGGGATGAGCAAGTCACTGAGGCAAAGCTATTTTAAATATTCCTCAAAGTTAGTGATGGAAATAGTTACCGATGAACAAGTTGAGAAAGTATTTTATCACACAATCTCTCTGGCTCAAAGACATGAACTTACTTACTATTGAGGTTTCTGCTGGTTTTGTGTCATTTTTAAGAGACAAAGATTCAGGATTCCCTGTTGTGAGCCAGGCACGGTGGTCCATGATTATAACCCTAGTACTTGGGAAGCTGAGACAGAAGGGTCATGGGTTTGAGGACAGCTTTAGCAACCTAGCAAGACTCTCAGCAACCAAGTGATACCCTGCTTCAAAACAAAAATACAAAGGGCTGGGGAATTCGGCTTGGAGGTAGGATGTCTCTCCGTTCTATCCTCATACACACACACACACACACACACACACACACACACGAGAAAAGGAAAAGAAAGATTATCTACTGTGGAGACATTAGGAAGGACATAAAAATCTTTGACAACTCTGAAAAACAGTGTGATAATCATAGATTATAATATAGTAATAGTCCCCATATATTGCTTTCTAGGTGCCAAGCAGTACACTAAGCAATTTAAATATACATTCCCATATAATATTCCACACCCAGGTAATGAGCATCTCAGAAAAGTAAAGAACTTCAAGAATTTACCCACCTAGAAAGCAGAAGAACTGGATTTCTACACTAGATGGACCAAGTTTTTACTGAGGAATTCAAGTAATGTATAACATTATTATGCTTTTAGTTGTCAACTCTGTTAGTGACAATTCCAAATCTGTTTTCTCTTTTCTTTTTTTGGTAGTGGGATTGAACCCAGAGATATTCATCTCTGAGGTTTTAGACCCCCTACCCCTATTTTATTTTTTATTTTAAACAGGGTCTCATTCCATGCTGAGGATCTAAGTTGCTGAGACAAGCATTGCATCTGTAATGCTCCTGTCTGTTTTCCAAGTACTGGGATTCCAGGTATGAGTCACCACATATAGCTCTGGTCTATATTCTTTATTCTCAAACATTAAGTCCTCATTTTCAATAGTTTGCTGTCATAGTTTGGACCTAAAATGTCTCCTGAAAAGTCCATGTGTTGGAAGCCTGGCCACCAATGCATCTAGGTTCAGAGGCAGGCATGACTGGAAGAAGTGGGTCACTGGGGCAAGGCCTTGGGGACTGTGTATGTCCCTGGTTCCCCAATCCTTTCCTGCTGCTATGAGCAGCTTTCACCTGCCACTCTGCTGCCTTGATGTTTCTGCCTAGGAGCCAGCCAACCATGAGCTGACTTCTCAAACTGTGAGCCAAAATTAAGAAGTATTTTGGTCACAACAATTAAAAGCTAATTAACACACCTGCCTACTACTATTTCATTTGGATAATGCAAGACCTAAATATCCATCCTTTTTTTTTTTTTTTTTATGTGCCAGTTGAAGCCTTTATTAGCTGGCCAGCAGTGGTACCCTTAGTCTAGAAATCTGACTGGAGGGGCGGGTGGACTCGCCAGGAGTAGGGATTTATAAGTGAGAAAATCACGAGCATGTAATCCATCTATTATGCTAAAACAAACAAGCAGGTTTACAGAAGCAGAAACTGTGCTGTTTTGGTCAGGTACTGAGTGATGCCTGGGCTCAACCTAAGGTAAGACCTTTGGAAGAGATCCTTTGTTTACCACAAATCATAGGAATTTCAGGTGGGGAGACAGGCCATTATGATTTTGTAAGTATGGGGCCTATTGAGTACTACTGCCTAGGAAGGAACAGGCCTTATGGGCTATTGTGATTAAAAGTGTGACCTATTAGGGGCTTTTCTCAAAGAAAAAGCAGAACTTTCAGGGTGAAGATAATGAAGTTTCTAAATTTTCAAACTATATTTTTTCTTCTTTCTTTCCAGTTTGCCTCCTTTTTACTTTTGCTATTACATTCCCCGCTGGATTTTGTTTCACACAAAACAAATCTTTGGTTTATACCGTATTTTGGTCTTCCATGATGGCCAGATTATTATACTGAATTTGGGGTACCATTAATTTTATTGCCTGTATGTGTTTTTTTATATACCTAGTCAGACAGTTGATGAGACAGGGTCCAATGAACATGATTAGGGAGACTACTAGCCCAGAGCCTAAAAAGAGCAAAAGACATGGACGCCATCCATGTAACCCTGTCTACAGAACACCTAGCTGACTGTTTCATCTTATTCTGTACAATATCAGATTATTGGCACAGAATGCCCTGGGTTCCAATCCCCAGTACCACAAAATAAAACAAATAACAACAACAACAACAACAAAAAAAACTCAAGGTGCTGAAAATAAATAATCACATAAACTCTTCAGTCTAATCTGTGAATGGTTTTTATGGGTTTCCAATGGAGAGTGAAATGCTGATAGCTGCCAAAGTGTCATTTATATTAAATTCTCATTTTATAATTTTTTTGGTGGGTCTGAGGCTGGAACCGAGGGGCATTTGACCTCCGAGCTACACCCTCCCTGCCCTATTTTTTATTCTTTATCTTGAAACAGGGCCTCACTAAGTAGCTGAGGCTGTTCTGTCTCAGCCTCCCAACTGCTGAAATTACAAGCGTGCACCACCCCACCCGACTCTTCATTTTATAATTTTAATGAAGTTTTATTTTGTGTGGTGGGTACCTATAAGTAGGTGTGTGTGTGTGTGTGTGTGTGTGTGTGTGTGCGTGCGCGCGCGTGCGCACGCTAGTGGATATTGAATCCAGAAGGGTTCTACTTCTGATATACACTCCCAGTTCTATTTTATTTTTTATTTTGAAACAGGGTCTCACTAAATTGCAGAGGGCCTCACAACGTTGCTGAGGCTGGCTATGAACCTGCAATTCGGCTGTCTCAGCCTTCCAAGTACTGGGATTACAAGCATGTACCATCATGCCTGGCTCTACCTAGTATCTTTTTAAGTTCTTGGTATAATTAAATCATACAAGCCTTGTATGTATTTGCTAGCTGTGCTGGGGAATGGACCCACGGCTTCAACCATGCCAACAAGAAAGTGCTCTACCTCTGAATTATATTCCCAGTTCTTTTTATTTTGAAACAGGGTTTTGCTGAGCTACCCAGGTTAGCCTGGAATTTGTGATCCTCCTGACTCAGCCTCTGGAGTAGCTGGGATTACAGGTGTGTGCCTCTCTACCTGGCTATTTTAAATGTTAAAAATAAGCTTGTGAGCGGGCGTGGTGGCGCACGCTTGTAATGCCTGTGCTTGGGAGGCTGAGACAGGAGGATCACACAGGTTTGGAGCCAGCCTTAGCTGGCTTAAGAGACCCAGTTTCCAAATAAAATATAAAAATAGGCTTAGGAGTGTAGCCCGGAGGCAGAAGGCCCCTGGATTCCATCCCCAGTACCACACACACACACACACACACACACACACACACACACACACACACACACAAAAGAAAAAGCAAAGCTTTTGAAGTGTGGAGCCACTTTTGCTTTGCTTTCCTAGTTTTGTGCATTGTTCTGGGGTCTATCACAATCTAATGCTCATGAGCCAAATCCACTGCTGCCTGTTTCTGCATAGTTCATGAATTAGAAATATTTTGGGGGGTACAAATTATTATTATTTTTTATTTATTTTTATTGGTGCATTGTAATCATACATCACATTGGAATACAAGACTTGAGAGGATATACAAGCACACATCATCCAATTAGCCCTCATCCAGTCCCCATCCCATTCCCTCCCCCTCCTTTGATCCCATGCTTGTTTGGTGATTAACTTTGATATTTTTATTTGGAAACAGGGTCTCTTAAGGCAGCAAGACTGGCTTCGAACCTGCACGATCCTCCTGTCTCCATCTTCCAAGCATGGGGATTATAAGTGTGCGCCACCAGGCACGGTTAGCTTTGAAATTTTTAAATGGTAAAAAATCAAATAAATATTTTATTTTCCTTATAATTCAAAGAATTTCAAATGGCAGTGTTTATAAATGGTTAATGAAACATTGCCGCCGGGCATGGTGGTGTATGCTTGTAATCTTCGCGCTTGGGAGGCCAAGACAGGAGGATCGCCCAGGTTCGAAGCCAGACATGATGGCTTAAAAGACCCCGTTTCCCAATTTAAAGAAGTATAAAAATAGGTCTGGGAGTGTAGCCTGGAGGTAGAAGGGTTTCCAGGAACCCCAGTACCATCAAAAAAAAAAAAAAAAAAAAAAAAAAGAAAGAAAGAAAGAAAAGAAGAAAAAAAGAAACATTGACACACTTTGTTTATGTATTGTCTGTGGCTGTTTTCTGGTTACAATAGCAGAGTTGCCTGAAATGTTTACTATCTAGGCTTCCACAGAAAAAAGTTTCTTATTCCTAAATACATCTTTGCTATATGAAAAAATCAGCACTAGAGGGACTCTATCATTTACCCTTAATAAATGTTTATAAAGCAAGCATTTCCAATTTTCAAACAATTTAAGATTACTAGTATACTATTCTTTGTATTATTTCATCCAATAAATAATTTTGAATAATTTGTACATGTGAAATTTCAGCATTTCCTGTTCAAGAAGTTCTAAAATGTGAAGAATAAACATCTTTATGTTGGTATTAGAGAATGGGCATAGAGATTAAAAGGGGAGGCTGACTAAAAAGAGTGTTATTGGTTTGATGAGAGGAAGAGAGAGAGAGAGAAAGGGAGAGAGGGAGAGAAACAAAGAAAAAAGCTGGGGATGGTGGCTCATGCTTGTAATCCCAGCACTTGGGAGGCTGAGACAGGAGGATTGCACAGGTTTGAAGCCAGCCTCAGGTACTTAGTGAGACCCTGTTCCCAAATGAAGTATAAAATAGGTCTGGGAGTATAGCCTAGAGGTAGAAAGCCCCTGGGTTCCATTCCTGATAGACAGATAGATAGATAGATAGATAGGGAGAGGGAGGGAAAGAGGGAGAGAGAAAGGGAGGGAGGGAGGGAGAGAGAGGGGGAGGGAGGGAGAGGGAGAGAAACAGTAAAAGAAAGGCTAGATATCAAGACTGGTTATGTGGAATGGAAGATGGTTATGTGGGATGGGAGGGTTTTTTTGCCATCTGCAGAAGAATTCTGGAACTGAAAACAAATTCAACAAAGAATCTGGATACTAAGTCAACTTATAAAATTCAATAGCTTTTCTATATATATTATCCATGAATCCACTGAAAAAACAGTGGGAAAAACAATTTCATTCATAAATGTCTCTAAAACAATAAATTATTTAAGTATCGCCCTACCTGCCCTTCCCTCCCAACCTCATCTCTCCTACTGGTATGAATGCTTGTTTATAAATCTCACATTAATAAAAATTTAGATGTTGAAAACAACTTGGGTAAAAAACCTCTACAGTGAGAATTATATAACACTGAAGGAAAAAAAGAAAAAAACTGAAGAAGACCTTAGAAGATGGAAAGAAATCTCTCCCATCCCCAGATTCCTGGCAGACAGATAAGCATCCTCAAAATGGCCATACTACCAAAAACAATCTACAGATTCAGTGCAATCCCTATCAAAATACCAATAACATTCTTCACAGAACTAGAAAAACCAGTCCTAAAATTCACATGGAAAAACAAAAGATCTGGAATAGCCAAAGCAATTCTGAGCAGTAAGAACTATGCTAAAGCCGGGCATAATGACACACACCTGTAATCCCAGCGCTTGGGAGGCTGAGACAGGAGGATTGCGCAGGTCCGAAGCCAGCCTGAGCTACTTAGTGAGGCTCTCAGCAACTCAGTGAGACCCTGTTTCCAAATGAAGTATAAAATAGGTCTGGGAGTATAGCCTAGAGTAGAAAAGCCCCTGAGTTCCATCCCTAGTACCACACATACACACACAAAAAGAACTATGCTACAGGTATCAAAACACCTGATTTCAAATTATACTACAGAGCTAGAGTAACAAGAACAGCATGTTATTGTCATAAAAACACACACACAGATCAATGGAATAGATGATACAGACATAAATCAGCACACTCAGCCAGTTGATTTTCAACAAAGTGCCAAAAACATATGCTGGGGAAAGACAGCCTTTTCAAGAAACGGTGCTGGAAAAACTGGATATCCATACGTAGAAGACTGAAACTAGTTCTTTCACTCTCACCTACACAGAAGTCAACTCAACATGGACAAAGACCCAGAAATCAGACCCAAACTGTGAAATCATTAGAAGAAATCATAGGACCAATTCTCCAAACATATAAGCACCAGTAGAAACTTTCTTAATAAGATTCCCAAAGCTCAAGAGATAAAGCCAAGAATCAGTAAATGGAATGGCCTCAAATTAAAAAGCTTCTGTGTACAAAGGACAAAATCAAGGGTCTAAAAAGAGCCTACAGAATGGGAGAAAATCTTTCCCAGCTACTCCCCTGATAGAGGACTAATATCTAGAATATATAAAGAGCCTGAAAAACTTAACACTAAAAAAAACAACAACCCAATAATGGGCAACAGAACTGAATAAACAGTTGTCAAAATAAGCAATATAATTGTGCAATAAAGAAATGAAAAACATTAAGCATCACCAGTAATCGGGGAAATGCAAAGCAAAACTACACTGAGATTCTACCATTCTCGTATTCAGAATGGCAATGATCAGGAATAGAAAGTTGGGCATGGTGGTGCATTCCTGTAATCCCAGTACTTGGGAGGCTGAGAAAGGAGAATCATAGGTTCAAGGCCACCCTCAGCAACTTTAGTGAGACCCTGTTTCCAAATATAATATAAAAATAAGGCTGGGAGTATAACTTGGAGGTAGAATGCCCCTGCGTTCAATCCCCAGTACCAAAAGAAACAAACAAAAAATACAAACAAAATCAAATCCTGGAGAGGATGTAAGGAATAGGAACCCTAATACATTGTTGGTGGAATTGTAAATTACTACTACCATTATGAAAATCAGTTGAAAAGATTCCTCAAAAAACGAGGACTAGAACCACCATATGACCCAACTTACCATTCCTTGCTATCTTTCCTAAAGAATTAATGTCAGAATACTATTGTGATGCATGCATATCCATATTTATACCAGCACAATTCATAAAACCAACTCAGGTATCAGTAAACATAAATTGATAAAGAAAATGTGGTATATACACATAATGGAATTCTAGTCATAAAAAAGCACAAAATTATGTCATTTGCAGTAAAGTGGATAGAACTAGAGATTTTTAAGCTAAGTGAAATAAGTCAGTCTCAGAAAGTCAAAGGTGGTATGTTTTCTTTCATCACTGGGAGAGAAAAAGGGGAAACATAAGGGACTTGAGATAATGCAGAGAGATCTATAGAGTAGTTGAAGGGGTTATGGGTGAGAGTTAGGGTGAAGAAGAGGGAGGCCTACAAAAGGAAGTAGTTCAAATAATACTATGGTAATATGTGAAGGTATTACTACCCATCTCACTAACTTGTATGGGGTGGGGAGAAGGGTAGGATGTGCAGGGACATATACAAAGAGTTATGTGTATGTATTTTTTTTTCTTTTGCGGTACCAGGGATGGAACCCAGGGGCATTCTACTTCTGAGATACACCCCCAGCCCTATTTTTTTAGTCTTTTTTTATTTTTGAAACAGGGTTTCACTGAATTGCAAAGAGTCTCACTAAGTAGCTGAGGCTGTCCGCGAACTGCGATCCTCTGGTCTCCGCCTCCCAAATGCTGGGATTACAAGCGTGAGCCACCACACCTGGCCTAGTATGTATATTTTTAACACATTGAACCTCACTATGATGTACAATTCCAATGCACCAATAAAGTAATTTTTAAAAAAGACTGGTTATGTTTGCCATTAAGAGAAATAAGAGAGGCAGGAGGAAAAACTAGTGTTATAAAAGAAGATTGAGCAGTTCAAAAAGTGCTGAATTTGAGAGTCTGTTGGAATATTTATATGAAGAAGTCAACTAGGCAGCAGTAATGTATTTGAAATTTCAGAGGGTAGGCATCACAGACATAGATATCAATGCAACTGTGTACACATCCAGTTATACCTTCACAACTGAAGGTTTCCAGAAGAAGTCTACAATTAAGGGCCTTTAATTTTATTGTGTGTGTGTGTGTGTGTGTGTGTGTTTGTGTGTGTGTGTATATTATGGAACACAACTATTATAGGAAGAAAAGGGGGTTTTAAATTTCATTTCTTTGGTTCAAGATAATGAGCCACAGGAAACTATTTCAATTATTAAATGTAAATATGAAATTATCAAATGATGATTTCATCCGTTCTATCCTTAAAGAAAAACATTTTCAATAATTACAGAAGATGTATTTTTCTTTCTGTTTGCAGTACTGAGGATGGAACCATGCCTAGCTAAAGATTGCAGGTTTGAGAGCAGTCTCAATAAGTAGTGAGACTCTCAGCTACCTAGTGAGACCCTATCTCAAAATAAAAATAAATTAAAGCTAAGAGTGTAGCTCAGAGTCAATCTCCAGTACGACATAAATACATAAATATCTGGTGACACTCTGTCACTCAACTCAAACTTTTATATCATGCTTGGTACTAAAGAACACTATGAAATTAAAAACTATTATACAACTGTTAATTATTATTGGTATTATTTTTATGACCATAGACCATAAGCAATAATGTAGAGAAATAAATTTAGAAAAAAATATTCAAATTACTCATGATAGTAAGTTTTGAGAAGTCTAAGCTTTTTATGTTCATCAATGTAGCAAGACATCATCAGAAGAAAAATGCAAATTAATATTCTAAGTACTACACTAATACAGGAGGCTATATATTAAAACGTATTTTTTTATGCACATGTACTAGGGAAATACAATAAGGTCTCTGGGAATGAGTTATAATATATGCATCCCTGGGAAACTCTATTATAGTTTAAATAATAGTAAACACAATCAGAAGTCATTAAGAGCTTAAGGCTGGGCAAGACTATAGTCAAAACACAGAGATTAAAGATTAGCTTCATATGGGTAAAATATATGCTAAATTTGTTGATGAATACTAGAATAAATATAAAGTATTCATAAAGCTCTAATTGGAATGTTTTATATTAAGTCAGGAAATCTTTTGAATATAGAAAAATGTAAAGTAATTAAATGCTGCTTATTAAAAAATTTAAATAATTCTTTGTTCATACACAAATTTATCTGTATCAATGTAAATATTATCTATGGGAAAAGGGGGAGTGAAAAGGAACACAAAGGGAAACACACAAAATGCTGTGGGTATGTATGTTTTTGTCACCCAAAGCCTCAGTATGATATATAATTACAACACACCAATTAAAAAGTCATTAAATGGTATGACTTATGTACAGTGATATGCTGATAGATCAAACAGTATATGCACACATATACACTCACACTTACATACAAATCAAATCGTCCATCTTCCAGAGTATACAGAATAAGCCGGGTACTAATTTACCACACTGAACAAAAAATAATAGTAAAAGCACCACAATTATTCAATTATTCATAACAAGCACATCATTGTCAATATGATTCAAAGTCAACAAATACTAAAGCAATGTTTATTGGCAAATTTTGGAAGCAAAGCAGCATTTTTTTTTTTTTTTTTTTTTTTGGTACTAAGGATGGAATCTAGGGCCATTCTACCTCTGAGTTATACCCTTGGGGCTATTTTTTTATAGTCTTTTAAAACATTTTTTAAAATTTATAAACAGTGAGACTGCAGTGCTGCGACTGGAGCCTCGGCGCGGAGTGGCACGGGTGCCATCTTCCCTTGCAGCACCAGGCCCCAGAGAGGAGGGGGACTCAGAACGGAGCTCAGAGCCAGAGAGGAGATAGGCCAGCCTCACGGCCGAGGACACGGCATCAGCACCATACTGCCAACAGCAGCAGCGAACTCACCAGATGGCACCAGACCAACGCACTCAACAGCCCACCAGGCTTCAGAGAGGAGCAGCAGACAGCGAGCCGAGGTGAGACGCTGCGTAACAGCCGGGCGGAACTCGGCAGATTTTTCAGTGCAGGGAGCGTCTAAAGCTCCCAGGGGCTGGGCTCAGCAAACCCTGCAGGAACTCAGAGTGGAGCTCAAAAACAGAGAAGAAATACTCCAGCCTCACAGCCAAGGGCGTGGCAGTGGTGCCATATTGCCACCTGCGGCGGAGGAAGCAGCGAATTCACCAGAGTCCACTACAGTTCCATCAGCGCACTCAACAACAGTGAGTCAAATTGCGGCCCCTAGAGGAGAAATCCCAGTACTGCACTCCCAGGGATTTGACCCAGCAGGGGAGTGGCGGTGGCAGAGATATCACACCATAGTCACAACTCCCCGCAGGAGAACACCCAACCTGGCACCCCCCCATGGTCTAAAGCAGCCTTGATTGACGCCCTGGGTCTGAGATTTTGCGATACAACCCAGTAAAGGAGTAGTGGTGTCTGAGATACCACAGACTCGAGATCCAGAGCACCCTAAGTGAAGTCATAGTGACCCAGAGAAGAACCCAGAGAAGGCACAAACTTCCGAAATCATGGGAAAGAGGAATAAAAATGGAGCAATGAATGCCCACAACCCCACAACATCAGAACCCGATAAAACAGAAATTCAGAGATTTCTAGAAGATCGAATCAGGAAAATAACTATAGAAATAATAGAGGTGTTTCGAAAAGAATTCAGAGAGAGCCAAAAAGAGATAAAGGATGCAATCAGTAAAGTAAAGGCCTCAATTCAAAGTAAAAACAACTGATTAGACCACATGGAGAATAGAATCTCACTCCTAGAAGATGGTCACTCCAAAAATGAACGCATAGATTCTAATTTAGAAAAAAATATCCGACAGCAGGAATCTGACATTGAAGAAATATGGGCCCATTTTAAGAGAGCTAACCTAAGAATAATTGGAATAGAGGAGGGAAAAGAAGGTGAAACCAAAGGGATCAACAATCTCTTCAAGGAAGTAATAGCAGAAAATTTTCCAAACATAGAGCAAGAGGTCGATACACAGGTCCAGGAAACTTATAGAACTCCCATTAGAGAGGATTAGAGAAGAGGATCCCCACGCCACATAATTGTCAAAATGACCAATGTGGAAGCCAAGCAGAGAATCTTAAAGGCAACAAAAACAAAGGGCCAACTGACATTCAGAGGCAAGCCAATTAGAATCACTCCAGACTTCCCAAACCAAGTTATGAGAGCCAGAAGGGCTTGGAGTAACATATTCCAAACTCTGAAAGAAAACAACTTCCAGCCAAAAATTTCCTACCCAGCAAAACTTTCTATCAAATTAGATGGGGAAATAAGAAGCTTCCATGACAAACAGAAACTGAAGGAATTTATGTCTTCAAAACCAGCGCTAGAGAAAATATTCAAAGAGATTAACTACAAAGAAGAAATAGGTAACACACACCAGAACCAGAGAAACAAGATTTTCCACTCAACAGACAACTAAGATTGGTTATCTTTGGAGATTCATTATTTATGTTAGTCTTTTACCTATTTCTAAATTGTATTGTTTGCTTTTATTGTTGCTAATTTTTAGGATTTCTATTTGAATATTAATATACCTTCAGATATAGCATTTGGAAATATTTTATCCCATTCTATCAGTAACTTTTAACACTGTCTACATTGTCTTTGGATATACAATACTTTTTTTTTATTTTTTAGGGAGTTTGTATACTCTTCTGTTGCCTGTGCCATTGAAATCATATCCAAGAAATCACTGCCAATTTCAATGTTGTGAGGTTTTATGACCCAGATTTTCTCCTAAAAGTTTATAGTCTTAAGATTTATATTTAGGTCTTTTATCTATTTTGAGTTAATATTTGTATATGGTGTTAGTTAAGGGTCCAATTTTATTCTTTTTCATGTAATTATTATTTCTCAACAATATTTAGTTAAAAGATTATTATTTCCTCCACCAAATGTTTGTGGAAACCTTGTCAAAAATAACTTGACAATATATGGAAGAATTTATCTCTAGGCTTTTATTTAACTCCAATGGTTTATATATCTGCCTTTATAACAGTACTACACTGTTTCAATTATTGTAGCTTTATAAGGTTTGAAATCAGAAAATATACATCTTCTAGCTTTGTTCTTTTTCAAGATCATTTTGGGTATCTAGAGTCCATACTCCATATTAAGATAGATTGTTTTCTGAAAAATAAATAAATAAATGTATGATAGTTTCACCTAAAAAAAAAGAAAAAAATATACTCTGGTAAGAAAGAAAGCAAAAAGAAATATTGAAATGTTATCTTTAAGTCATCAAATGCTTGGTATCAGACAAATGAAACTGTTATGTGAGATTATCATTGTTAATTTTGGATAAATTGCTATAATACTAGATGTCAATCACTAAGCCAAGCATGGGAAGGAGGGATGGGGAGGGAATGGGGTGGGGATTGGGTAGGGGCTAACTGGGCGATGTGTGCATGTATATCTACAAAAGTTTTTTTATTATCCCATTATGATGTATGAATACAGTGCACCAATAAAAAAAATTAAAAATAAATAAATAAATTTCTTAAAAAAATTATAAACAGTGTGTCACTGAGTTGCAAAGGGCCTAGCTAAGTAGCTGAGGCTGTTCACGAACTGCAATCCTCTAGTCTCCGCTTCCCGAATGCTGAAATTATAAGCGAGCACCACCATGCCCGGCCTTTGAAAGCAGCATTTTAAAAACATTATTACTATTATCAAAATTAATCCATTTTCTACCCTAATCCACTTGAGAAATATGATTCAGTTCCATAAATAATGGTAAATCTCCAAAGCAGGGATTCTTTCACAAGAGATGAACATAGAGACAATATCCAGAAAGGTATATATAAATTCTCAAAAATTCTACTATTAGTCCTCCCTTGAAAATTCAGAGCATTTTTCTACTGAATCACTATTTAAAGCACTGCTAAAAAAAAAAAAGCCTCAAATTAATGACTGTCACTCACTCACTAGTGAGCAAAGGTAACACAAACACAATTATTGATATAAAACATTCTAAAAGATCAATAAGCATCACTAATAACAGCAGTAAACAAAAAATAAAATCACAAGAACTCTAGAAGTAAAAAAGAATTGACATTTTATATTTACTAAAGAAATCATACACATGGTTGTAATGGATTTATATAAAATAATTCATATTTGTCTATAGATATATTTTTGGCACAGGGGATTGAACCCAGGGCATTCTATCTCTGAGTTATACTCCCACCCCTATTATTTTTTTTATGTATTTTTTTTTGTGTGTGTGGCACTGCGGAGTGAACCCAGGACCATTCTACCTCTGAGCTACATCCTCAGGGTTTTGTTAAATTGTTGAGACTGGCCTTGAACCTGTGATCCTTTTACCTTAGCCTCCTAAGTAGTGGGAAAACATGTGTGCACCACTGTGCAGAGTCATATTTTTTGTACAGTGATGAATTATAACAACAGTAACCAAACATTTAAAATTTTCATATATACATATTTTTATTATCATTAGGATCACTGCTTTCCCAATAATGGTAAACATTTCCAACAAAGCCACATCTTTCTTGTTAAAGCAACAAGAAAATTTTATTTGGAAAGGACCCTGATTCTTTTACAATGACAAAGGGGACAAAAACAGTTAGTTAAAATACTGTTAACAACAAAAATATTGTTAACACAAGCAAAACAAATCGTATTACATATTACCAAGACACAAATTTTATTATGCAGAATATTAAAAGAAAACAGTTTTACCTCTACACAGGCTTTCATCCCTGAGGCAGCAGCGTAGTGAAGGGGTGTGTTTTTTTTGTTATCAACAGCATCAATAGCTGCTCTTTCATATTCGCCCTGGTCAAGTTTTGCTCCTTTCCATCTTAGAATCATCTGCAAACAATCTGCTCTTTTGAAATCATCTTCTACAGGACGTGCTAAGCGTGGATGAAGGGCTCCTTCAGATATCATAATTTGAGGTCCCATACACAACAAATGCATAGATGTTTCATTGTGGACATTCCGTTTATTTGGATTTCCATCTCTACCAAAAAGAAAAGTCCTAAAGTGGAGAGAAAGGATGAAAATCATTTTTCCTTACCTGGAAATACACATAAAAGAAAAAATTTAACAAAAAAGTTCTAGTTCAAAGGTAAAAATGTAATTTTTTAAGTGTTCGGGTTAAGATCGATTGAATGTGTGTGTGTGTGTGTGTGTGTGTGTGTGTGTGTGTGTGTGTGTGTGCTGGCAATTGAACCCATAGATGTTCCACCTTCGAGGTAGACCCTCATTCCTATTTTACTTTTTTTTTTTTTTGGTGGTACTGGGGTTCCTGGAAGCCCTTCTACCTCCAGGCTACACTCCCACGGGCTATACTCCCAGACCTATTTTTTAACATTTTTATGTGGAAACAGGGTCTCTTAAGCCAGCGAGGCTGGCTTCGAACCAGCGCGATCCTCCTGTCTCCGCCTCCCAAGCGCGGGGATTACAAGCGTGCGCCACCACGCCCGGCTACTTTATACTTTTATTGGTACACTGCAATTATATACCATACTGAGGTATAGAGTGATAGGAATACACATGCACATAACTCTGGGAGCATTTTCCTCCAGGTCCTCTTACCCTTCCCCATACATTTCTTTGAGATTGGCATTGGTAATTTAGTGTCTGTTTCTCTGAGGTTACCCCGTTTCCCAATTTCTATTTTAGCTTCCATATATAAGAGAAAACATACAACTATTCGTTTTTTGAGACTGGCTAATTGCACTTAGCATAATATTCTTAAGTGTCATTCATTTCCCTGCAAATGACACAATTTTATCCTTTATGGCTGAGTAATATTCCATTGTGTGCATAGACCAGTTTTGTAATCCATTCATCTGTTGAAAGACACCTAAGCTGGTTCCATAATTTGGTTATTGTGAAAGGAAAATTATCAAGCGCCTATTTTATTTTTTATTTTATTTATTTTTTGGTGGTACTGGGGATTGAACCCAGGAACATTCTACCTCTGAGCTATATTTCCAGCACTATTTTTGATTCTCTATTTTATTTTGAAACAGGGTCTCTTTAAGTTGTGGAGATCTAATTTGCTGAGGCTAGTCTCAAACCTGCAATCCTCCTGTTTTAACTTCCCAAGTACTGAAATTAGAGGCATGTGCCACCATGCCTGGCCTATTTTATTTTTAAAACAGGGTCTCACTAAGTTGCTAAATTGCTGAGGCTGGTTTAAAACCTGCATCATCCTGATTCAGCCTCCCAAGTACTAGGATTATAGGTATGCACCACCATGCTGGGTTATGACTAATTCTTAAATGTTTTAAATATCTTCAGTCTAGAACAATAATACAAAGAAAAATAAACTTAAATATCTTTATAGTACTTGCTAATAAAAGAAAAGGGGAAATGAAAGTTCAGTCCTATCTACTTTGTATACAGACTTACTTAAAAACAATGGTGCCAACTAATATAAAGACAGCAAGTAATGCATAAGACTAAACTTTAAGTCTAGGAAAAATTCTGTACCTGAATGTCAGCAGCTAGCTTTTGAAATAACAAGGCATATACATTATATAGTGCCTTTGTCTACTTGAACTGCTATAACAAAAATACCACAAACAAACTGGTTGGCTAATAAACATTACCAACACCTATTTTTCATAGTTTGGAGATGGGAAGGTTCAAGATCAAGGTTCTACAAGTATGAAACACCACTCTCAGCTGATAGTAGATTTTTATATTGTTTTAAGTCATTATATCTGTGGTTAATTTTTGACAATAGCATTAACAAAGCAATATAGCAAGGAACCCTGAAAATAATAATCAGGGAAGCTGTACAACACAATCTGTATAGCAGACCTCTCCGCAGTGTAAACAAATGTTCTTAAGAAAGGATACTGAGTTCTGACCCTCTGTAATGTAAATATGTCTCTAGGGGAAATGACAGACTAGCATCTCCAGGGTTTTACAATTTAGGAACTATTTCTAGGCACTAAGCCTCACCCATTTCTCAATCTCCTTTAAAAGTATTTCCTGGGAGGTAAATCTCTCTTGAATTCTCAATCTCTATAACTTCCAAGGAACATCTTTTAGCCTAGGTCCTGTTTGTATAAAATCTGTTCAGACTTTCTCTACATGCATATTTCCCCTATGGCTTCACACAGCATTATGGTCTTCTGACATCTGAAGTCCCCTCCAATGGTTTCCCAGAATTGACCAAGCCTATTTAAGCAAAACCAACCCTAATTAGATGTCATTTCACACTAGGCTCCTCACCCCCAGTTAAGATGATCATTCTCTTTTTTGTCCTTACTTAGCATCATATTTATACAATGTATTTCATTCTATCATAGTTGATTTCTTACATATCTGTTCCCTTCTTTCATTGAGTTTATAGTCCTCTAAGGCTGCACTATTACATCCTGTTCTTTCTTGAGTCTTTAGTAGTATCAGATATATAGCAAATACATGCTATAATTTTATTTTTTTTTTTGGTGATACTGAGGATTGAACTCAGGGGCATTCTATCTCTGAGCTCCACCCCAGCACATTTTTTTTTATTCTTTTATTTTGAAACAGTGTCTAAATTGCGGAGGGCCTCACAAATTGCTGAGAGTAACCAAAGACTTGAGTTCCTCCTGTCTCAGCCTTCCAAGTACTGGATTAAGAGCGTGTGCCACTATACCCGGACCATGCTATAATTTTGACAGATGAACTGATGTATATTATACATACTATGATTTAGATGAGCAATATATGCAGTTGGGGGGGGAAGGTCTTTCAAGTCAGCAGTATCTAACATAATTAAGAACATGGCATCTGACTGCTTGGTTCTAATTCCAGTTCTGTCACTTTTTAGCAGTGTGACCCTGGGCTAGTCAAATAACTTCTAACAATTAATATAAGATTTGTACCCTTGGACTGAACAAACCTACTTCTGGAAAGAAAAGCTAGAGGAACATTGAGAGATTCATTACAGTGTTATTTTGAATAAAACATTTTGGAAACCACTTAAATATATGGCAATAAGAGGAAGAATGTCCCTGGGTTCAATCCCCAGTACCACAAAAATTAAAAAAAAGATCTATCCATGAATGTCTATAACTAGGTAGAAATATGAGAAAATAACTTTATTTCCCAATCATATACTAAAAGAAAACATAGAATAATTCTAAAAGTTGTTTAAGGAGGGCAGGAATATGGGTAATTTTGGTTTACACAGCCTTAATGTTGCTTAATAGTTTAAGAAGAGATTATCTTTATATCAATAGTGGTTGATAAAATTAGCATATTTCATTGTATTTATGATTATAGTAGATTATAACTAAAATTTAAACTGTACTCTGCAACTTAGTAAGACCCTGTTTCAAAATAAAGAATAAAAAATAGGGCTGGAGGTGTAACTCAAGAGGTAGAATGCCTGTGGCTTCAATCCATAGTATTGAAGAAAAAACCCCACAAAACAACAACAAAAACCAAAGATAATGAGGATGAAATCAAGAACTTATCACAAAGCAGTGTGGTTAAAAGGTCCTTGACTAGATATCCCTATCATTGTCTACACACGTATGTTCTATTGTAGGGATCAGACAAGCTGAGCTGGTGTCTACAATGAAGTAGCAGACAGGCACTCCAGATTACATGAGGCAGCATGAGATAGTAAATGCTATCAATTTGTTAGAAAGTTAAGCAAGTGCCTATCCAGTGGAACATTCAAGTGTTCATTTGCACTAGGGATTGAAGTGCGAGTGGTTCTACCTCTGAACTACACCCCCACCTCTTATTATTTATGTTGAAACAGGGTCTTGTAAATTGCTGAGGCTGTCCTCCAACCTGTGATCCTCCTGTCATAGACTGCCAAGTACTGGGACTGCAAGCTTGTACCACCACACCTAGCTCAGTGGGATTTTTAAAGTTACCAAAACACAATTAAAATAAAGCTTTTTATTTTATTTTTGTGGTACTGAATCCAGGGGTGTTCTGAACGATTCCTCCATTCATATTTCTATGTTTTATTTTGAAACAGGGTCTCACTAAATTGCAAAGGGCCTTGATAAATTGCTGAGGCTGTCCAAAAGCCTCTTGTCTCAGCCTCCCAAATACTGGGATTACAGGTGTGTATCAGCACACCTGGCTTTTTTTTTTTTTTAATAATGCCCATGAATAAAGACCTTTATCCTTATTCTATATGAAATAATAAAGTATTAAGAAGAGCTAATTCTTTACTCCAAAAGCTATTAATCATTTACAATAATGATTTAATGAAATGCAAAGACAATCTATAGAATGAGAGAAAATATTTAAGCATACATCTGATAAAGGATTAAAAACCAAAATATATAAGAAACCTATACAACTCAATATATTTATATACATATAATCATACTGACTGGTGTGTGTGTGTGCTGTATTAGGAACTGAATATTGAACCTAGGAGTGCTCTACATTTGAGCTATAATCCCACCTTTCTTAATTTTTTGCTAAGTTACCCAGACTGGCCAAGAGCTTGAAATCTTCCTACCTCAGCCTCCCAAGTACTGGGATTAAATGCATGTGTCACCACATCAGGCTTACCATAAGTTTTTAAGTTATTGTTTAATCAAATGCTAAACACATGATAGGAATGAACAGATAGATTTCTGCTTGAGGAAACAAAAATATTGACTAGTTAAGCAAGTCTTAAAATTTTGGTCATAAGACTCTTACAACTAAGCTTTTATTTATGTGGGTTATTTATTAATTAAAAAATAAACCCATTACACATTAACTACACATAACATTTTAAAATGAAAAGATATAGCTGGGATGGTAGCTCACACCAGTAATCCCAGTACTTGGGAGGCTGAGACAGGAGGATCACAGGTTGGAGGACAGCTTTAGCAAGTAGTGAGATTCTAAACATCTAGCAAGACCCTGTTTGAAAATCAAAATAAAATAGGGATGGGGGGTGTAGCTTGGAGCTGCAACTGGGTTCAATCCCAAGTACCACAAAAAAGAAAGAAAAAATAAGAGAGGTGATCTTATATTTTAGAAAATTAACTGAAAAGAGTGGCTTTGTTTTCTATGTTTATATAACTATTTTAATGCCTGGTTTACTAGAAGATAGCGAGATTTTCAAAGGATCCAATCTGTTGTAATATGCTGTTTTGGTTTAAGAAGAATACATGAAGAAAATTCAGAATTACTTTATACAGTTAGAAAAGGAAGTATTTTTAAATTGTCTAAATTTATATATATGTATAATATATATATATTTATATATGTATAATATATATAATATATATCTATAGAATATATATATAATATATATCTATAGAATATATATAGAATATATATCTATAGAATATATATAGAATATATATATATTGGTTTTTAATCCTTTATCAGATGTATGCTTTAATATTTTCTCTCATTCTATAGATATATAATTTATATATATGTATAATATATATATTTATATATATGTATAATGTCTAAATTTCATATATAAGTATGAAATTATGTATTTGATACTATGCCAAAAAAAATCAACTAGTAGTTTCTTAAAGATTTGTTACCTTGTAATATCTGAAACTATATTAATGAATTTTCTGTACTGCTATATTACAATCTGGTCTAGCCTAGATTTTGAATAAATCTTTACCCATGGATAGTTTTTAAAAAACCACACACTGATCTGAAAAATATTGATTCACTGATTTATGTAGACCTTCTAGGTGTTGTCACATTCCATTATATAATATATAAAACAATACTGCATTAATTTATATCACTGTCAATCTCATCACAAAAGTAATCAATGGGAAGCTATCAAGTTGAAAGTAGTGCATACATTTTTTCCAAAATTTTAACATTCACTTAAAAGTCCAAATTTTACCATGTACAGCAAACATTAGCAGTAGTTTCATCCTTGAACTGACAGACTTACTTCATTTTCAAGAAAATGTCAGCCAAGTACCCAAGTCTGAATAATCCATCATTTTTTGTTGTTGTTAGTTGTAAAATGGTGTTCTATGAAAAGTGGTTCAACTCACAACTCAAATAGCACAAAAAGCCAGGTATGGTGGCACATATGTATAATCCCAGTACTTAGGAGGATGACACAGAAGAATTGCAGGTTCACAGCTAGCCTCAGCTACTTGGACAGACCCTGTTTCAAAATAAAGACTTAAAAAATAGGGCTGGGGGTGTAGCTTGGAGGTAGAATGCCCCTGGATTCAATCCCCAGTACTGCAAAAAACAAAAACAAAAAACAAAATAAAAGCACAAGAGGTGCTTTACACATATTTCTTAGCTGTCACATACATTATTAAAAAGACATGTAATCAATAATGGAGGTTTTACTGCTTCATAAATTGCATATTAAGTGAAGCTGGTCTTTTTTATTTCTTTTTAACTTCAAGTTCCTAGCAGACTACATGATGACTACAATGATTACTAGAATCAGTTGGTGCCACTGCCTTGATTCTTCTAAAAGTGCCAGCAGTTAGTTTAACTCTCCATTTTTGCATTTTCACTACAAATGCCAATGCAGTGAAAAAGCCAATCGTGTTTTATTGCCAATATAAAAAGTTTTGACCTTTGAAGAGGATATATACCCTTTAAAAGAGGATAAAGGATCTCTTTGCTCTGCCTCTGTTATTCTGGTGTTCTGTCCCTGCTGGTGTTTTTTCCTCTCATAAAATGAACCACATTTATCCATTGAATATGTATTTTCTGTTTTAGATCTTTTGATCTAAAACATACAAAAAAGTCTAAGGTCAAGGAATTCTCAGAGTACAGTTTAAGAATCTCATCAGACTATATTATTTTCTTTGTATGTGTTTTAAAATATTTATTTATTTGTTAGTTTGTTTGTTTTTGCTGTACTGGGAATGGAACCCAGGGGAATTCTAAATCTGAGCTACACCCCCAGCCTTATTTTTTTCATTCTTTATTTTAAAACAGGGTCTTACTGAGTTGCAAAGGGCCTCACTAAGTAGCTGAGGGTGTCCTCGAACTGCAATCCTCCTGTTTAAGCCTCCCAAATGCGGGTTTACAAGTGTGCGCCACCACGCCCAGCTTGTACATGCTTATCTTATTTCATTTTATTTTCACTGGGAGAAGGTATCACTGTGTTGCCCTGACAAGTCTGAAACTTGTGGACTCAAGTGATCCTCCTGCCTCTAGCAAATAGTCTTCCTATTTGCTGGATTATAGATGTGCACCACCACACTCAGCTCTGAACAATTTTTATATTGTTTTCCAACTTAAAAAGTATATTTGTAAATTATACTACAAATGGTCAAAAAATATTTTGCTACTTGATTTCATGTTAAAATATATGCACAGTCTCAGCAATAATAACATTTAAATATATTTTACTTTTTTTTTGGTGGTGGTATTGGGGGTGGAACCCAGGGGCTTTTTTTTTTTTTAACCTCTGGGCTATACTCCCAGACATAGTTTATATTTTATTTGAAAACAGGGTCTCACTAAGTAGCTGAGGCTGGCTTCGAACCTGTGTAATCCTCCAGTCTCAGCCTCCCAAACACTGGGATTACAAGCATGTGCCACTACGCCCAGCTTACATTGGTATTTTTAAAACAAGTTTTAACCATATATGACTTGATGTAAAATATTATAAGGGTTCAATATTAGGAGGCTAAATCAATGACTTCATAATTTTATAGAAAATACTCATAAAATACTCATACTTATAAAATAGTCATGAAAACAAAACAAGAAGTCTTGTTAGAGTACCTTAAGAGTCAGTAACCAACAGTTAATCTACTGAGAAAATACTATATGCCTAGCATTGTATTTATGATATTCACAATCTAGTGGAAGAGCCAAGCTTAATAATGATAGTATGAATTAAAATGAAAGTAGTAGGAGTTTCATAGAATAGATAGTATACTTCAGGCCCAAGTAGCTGAAATTCATAGAAAAGGTAGAAACCAAGTCAGGACTTAAAGGATGGGTAATTAGAGAGAAAGCACACATTTGAGCATCAAACAACAGCAGGAATAAAGCTAAAGGGGAAGGGGTTATTTTCTAGAGGTGGTACGACCAGGAGGGAAGGTAATCAATTAATTTAACTGATGATATGTTAGAAAATAATGAAAGATTAGGCTAACTAGGTAGCCTTCGTAAGAATGTTTTGGAAATCAAGCAGAATTATACAGAAAATAGGGTATTGTTTTAACTTTCTCATGACAGAAAGAACACTGAAAGGAAGATTTAAAAAATAAGCCTGGACATGAGGTTATAAGAGAAACAGACTTGTAAAAAGACCATTTAGAAACCAAATACTTTAAGTACTGGGAGCAGAGGCTGATAAAAGTGAACTAAGTTTGAAGCAATGAGCATGAAAAGAAGTAAATCCAGAAGATAAGATTTAGTGAACTAGTAGCAGGTGCGGTTGAGGGGGCGAGTAGATGAAGTTTGACTTGAAAATATTTAGGATTATAGAGGTGAGAAATTAACAGCATTACAGACATATAACATGAATCGATATAAGAGCCCTATAAGCTCTATGAGATAACCATTTTACAGATAAGGGACCTGAAAGTTTAGAGTAACTAAGTAACTTGGCTTGCTAATAAGTTGCTGAGGCAACTTTGACACTCTGAGATAAGACGCTGTAATCCACTGGTGAAGAGTCCAAAGCCTACAGTCATCTGCTTGAGCAACTAACTTTGCCTCTTACAAGCTCTGAGAGTTCTGACAACTTGTTTAACCTTACTGTACTTCAGTTTTCTCACCTGTAAAATACAAACAATAAACTTCTTCAGAGAATTATAATGAGGATCACAGAGAACACTATTAACAGGGCCTAGAAAATACTAAGCCCTTGAAAGATATTTGTTGTTGTTGTTGTTGTTGTTGTTGTTATTATTATTATTATTATTACTACTACTACTACTACTATTATTTTTTGGTGGTACTGGGAATAGAACCCAGTTATTATATCTACACAATCTGCAGATGTCATTAACATAAGGAAGATCTAATTTTTAATCTAAAAATACAAAATTTCAAACCCGCAAAACTGAAGATAGTATTTATATAGGTTATTTTAGATAATGAAAATGAAAATAAAAAATAGATGGAAAATGAGATAAGAGCAATACATATACAATTTGCAAGTTATAAGCTAATTGTGATGGTACACACTTATAAATCCCAGTACTTGGAAGGCTGAGACAGGAGGATAGTAGGTTCACAGCCAATCTCAGCAACTTAGCAAGGCCCCTCACAACTTTGTGAGACCCTGTGTCAAAATAAAAAAAAAAAATAGCCGGGTGTAGTGACGCATGCTTGTAATCCCAGCATTTGGGAGGCTGAGACTGGAGGATTGGGTTGGCGTATCCTCAGCTATTTAGGAAGGCCCTCTGCAACTTAGTGAGACCCTGTTTCAAAATAAAAAATAGGGCAGGGGGTGTAGCTCAGAGGTCAAATTCCCCTGGGTTTCATCCCCAGACTCGCAAAAAAATAAAAATAAAATAGGGTGGGGGTAATGTTCAGAGGTACCATGTCCTGGGTTCAATTCATAGTATGACAAAAAAAAAAAAAAAAAAAAAAAGGCAAGGTATACTTGATAAAACTGTAGGCCTGGATGAGCTAAATTATCTGACTTGAGGGGGGCAGGGGCATTCTACTACTTCTGCACTATACTTTCAGGACTTTTTTCATTTTGAAACATTTGCTGAGGCTGGCTCTGAACTTATAATTCTTTTGTCTCAGCCTTACAAGTACTGGGAATACAGGCATGCATCACCATGCCTGACTAGATTTTTTTTCCACATTTACAAATTCTGATTATAATGGTATTTCCTTGTATAATGGTCTCCGTAAAACTTCTATTTACTGTGGATAAGATACAACAGTAGTGCTGGAAGTACAAAGAAGGTACCTTTAAAAAGTTATAAAGTAGGCAAAGAAGATAAAATTGCAAAAATACAATGACACTGAGGTAGTGTAGAGCAAAGAAGTGTTTCTAATGGACAAAAATGAGCTGTAAGTCTGGTATGGTGGCACACATCTGTAATCCCAGTACTTGGGAAGCTGAGAAGGAAAGACTGCAGGTTTGAGGCCAGCCTCAGCAGAGTAGTGAGACTCTCACGCAACCTAGTGAGATCTTGTTTCAAAACAATAATAAAAAAGCAAAAATGGGGTATAGCTAGAAAAATGTCCCAATCTCCAGCACCTCACACATACCATAGAAGTTTAAAAAATTGAGGTTCCTGTGGGTTGTGACAATTTAAGAAGATGGATATGGTATACACAAGATCTTAAAGAAAGAGTAAGATTTAGATAACCAAGAAAAGGTGAGAGGAATGTGAGAAAGGGGGACGCTCTTAGCACAGACAGCAGCAGGGACATGGCAAGGAGAAAATCCACAGCATGTTCTGGGGAGACCACAAAGAGCAGTTTGGCCTAAACAGCGATGTGTACACACAAGAAATACAAGGACGAAGGTTAAGTTTTTTTGTCAAATCTAAAGAGATTTGAATACTAGATTAAGAATTAGATTTCAATCTCTAAGAGAGGAAATATTTAGCTAGGTGTGGAGGCACATGCATGTAATCCTAGTACTTGGGAGGCTGAGACAGGAGGACCACAGGTTTGCAGCCAGCCTTGCTATTAAGTGAGGCCCTCTGCAACTCAGTGAGACCCTGTTTCAAAATAAAAAATAAAAAGTAGGCTGGGCATGTTGCTCAGAGGTAGAATGCCCCTGGTTTCCATCTCCAGTACAACAAAAAGAGAGGGGCGGGAGTAGGGGTAGAGGGTAAGGAAGGAAGAAAGGAAAGAGGGAGGGAGAGAGGGAAGGAGGGAGGGAAGGAAGGAGTTTCTCTTCTAGCACTGGACTTCCATAGCTACATAATCTACTTCTAAAAATGTTGAACTTGTTTTACAACTACTGTTCTACCACTTGTTCCTTTCACTTTTATAAGCTAGTAAATATCATATGTAATTTCCATGTAATTGGGCAAGAATCTTTGCTGTCAGTAATGTTTTCTTGTTGAAGAGATATTTTTAAAAGTTCTTAGTATTTTCAGTTTTCAGGAAATGTTTTACCTTTAGAAAAGTCTTAAAGAAACTCAAACCTGATCATGACTAGGCAAGGTAAACACACCAAGTTTTCAACTTAAAATAGCTAGTCAAAACTTATAAGTCTGTCTCTCAGACCTTCCCTGTAATTTTTTGGTAGCCAACAAGCACTTTTTTAGAACTGAAATATAAATACTATATAATAATAAATTAAATACTGTATTTCCTTCAAACTAAACATACCAAGGATCAAAATATATGTACAACAATAAGAATATGTGAACCAACCTCACTACTAACACTTTGGTTTAATTAGTTATAATAAAGAAAATCATACTAAATCATAGTAAAAAAAAAATCCTACCAAATAATTTAGGCATACTCAATTTTAGAAAGTTTAACTCACTGTAATGTCACATAGTATGTACATATGCCTATATAGATTTTCAAATATCATAGTTTGTTTTCTCCTTTTACCAATTCACTTTCAATTAGCTTACAGTAATACTTACCCCAATATTCTATTCATTCCATGTCTAGCAGCATAGTGTAATGGAGTATTGTGCTGGTAGGGCTCCCCATAAGATGTATTTGGATCAAGGGATTCTTTTAGCTGAGGATTGTTTTCATATATTTGGCAAGCCAGGTTTTCATCACCATTGATGAGTGCTTTACGGAATTTGGTGGTTGTATTTCCCATGGTTTATTTGGTTTTCTTTTCTGATAAGCAGTGGTGCTTTCTTCTTTCCTCCTTCAGCCACTTCTTGAATGCTTCAGCAACATGTTTCACATTCTAATGGAGGAAAAGTTATTCAAATTAGATTGTAAAACAGTAATTTACAAAGCAGCATCCTAAGGATACAACTAGAAACACACAAAAAATCTGGGAAGTATATGTAAGGGGTCAAACAATATTTTATGAAATTTACTTTAGCTAACAAAATCTCAAATTTGTAACAGTTACCAAATTAACTTTTTGTTAAACTACAACATCCCCCCTCCCCCAGCACCCGCACAAAGTCTGGTAAGGTTTCATAGGTTGTACTTTGCACTATAATAGTTACCTACATATATGAGCTTTTCAAATTTCCTCTTCAAATGTGCAGAAAATCAACCTGACTGGGTTTTATGGTTGAATGCAACTAAGTTTTTATATAAATCCAGCTGATTTGTGAAATGGTAAAAAAAAAAAAAGTAAAAATTTTTGTTCAAATAAGAATGAAGAATAGGCCTAAAACTACAATAAGGGAAAGTGCTCAGTACTTATAAGAACATGGAGAAATAACTTTTGAAATACCAATATATAGTACTACATAACTTCTTGATACTCAGTTACAGCAAAATAAAAAAATTGATTATACAAAGAACAGTCAGTGCTCATTCTACCTATTAAGATAGTAAATTTACTTCTACAAAAATTTCAAAACAAGGCAGAAACATCAAATGTTTACACATACTCTAATTGGAAAGAAGTTATGATAAAGATCATATGGGCATGTAACACTGAAGCCATGTGAGGTGCATGCAGAAGGTCAAAGAAACAAACACTGAACCTGGAATCTGAGTGCCATATTTGTCAACACCAACTGTCTAATTTTAAACAAGTTATTTGTCCTCTAAAAGCCTTAAGTTTGTACAGCTAGGAAAAGGATGCCTTCTTAGACACAGATATAAGGATTATAAAAGCAACTTTATGTAATGTACTTAAGATAGACCTTGGTTAATATGTTCAAAATATGCTACTTTTATTCTATTCTAATAAATGTTGTTTCTGAATCTACTGTTGAATTATGATTTATATAGCTTGAATGTCCTCCAAAGACATAAGTGGTTAAGGCTTGGTTCTCAGCACATGACACTAGTAGAAGGCAGTATAACCTTTAAGATATAGAGCCTAGTGGAAAGAAGTTAGGTCACCCAGGGGTATTCTACCTCCAGTATATACCCCAACCCTATTTTTAAAGTCTTCATTTTGAAACAGCCTCACTAAGTAGCTGAGGCTGGCTGCAAACCTATGGTCCTCCTGTCTCAGTCTCCCAAGTACTAGGATTACAAATGAGCACCACCACACCGGACTGGCTGAGTTTTAAATACTGACTGATTAACTGATTTTTTTTATTTTTTATTTTTATTTTTTGTTACTGGGCTTGAAACCAGGAGAAGTCTACCTCTGAGCTATTCCCCAGTCCTTTTTATTTTGTTTTTTTTTAATTTGAAACAGGTCTCACCAAGTAGTTAAGACTGTTCTCAAACCTGTGATTAACATGTTTTAGCCTCCCAAGTACAAGTACTGAGCTTACAGGCATGCTCTAACACATATAATTTGATTTTTAAAAAGTTAAATATGTAAGTACATATGTGTAGTTAAAAAAAATTCTGAAAATATAAAGAAAAAGAACCAAAAAAAGAAAGTCTATTGGAAGATAACCACAGTTAGCATTTTGATAACTACCCTATTTCTATGTGTATATGTGTGTGAGTATAAATACATACTTCTATATATATTCACTGTAAATATATACATTAATTGGATCACACTATATAAGTTAAAATTTTTTATTTAATTTTTCAGAGGGTGGCTGAAACTTTAGCCTAAAGAACTACTCCATTATCATTTGCTCTTGAATAAGAAGAGCAAACCCTTCCCTTGTACACTTTCTTCTTATGACAATATACTATAGACACTTCTAGAATTTTTCACGGACAGCCTGGATTTCATTATACTCTTTTTTTTTCATAGAATCTAGGTGTAATGTGTTTATTTTCATTTTTGTTGTGTAGCCTTAGGCATTAAATGTTTATTATTTTTGATAAAAATTATCTATACAAATATGAAAGATAGTATGTGGGTTCTGAAAATAAAAATCATCAGAATTCTGAATTAAAATAAATTTTCTTTGATTGATATTAAAGTATTACTTTAGGAAATGTTCTATAGGAAAAATGACTTGTATCCAAGATTAAACAAAAAAAAATTATTTAAGAAACCAATGGACTTCCGGGAAGATGGCGACCGAGAAAAGCGGGGCTTAAGAGCCCTGCTAACAACTAATCTCCATTACCACAAAATCAGCGCCTTTCATAGCCAGAAAACACCATCACCAGAGAAACAAAATAATCACCAGGCTCCAGAGAGAAAGCGGACTGAGAACAGAGCTCAGAGCCACAGAGGAGATACACCGGCCTCACGCCCGAGACTGCGGCAGCAGCGCCATACTGCCAGCGGCAGCGGCGACTTCACCGGACGGCTACAGCAACCCAAGGTGAGCCGCTGCGGAAAAGCCAGGCGGGATTTCTCGCTGCAGGTAAAATCTAAAGCTCCCAGTGGCTGAGCTCAGCACACGCTGCAGGGATTCAGAGTGGAAATCAAAACCAAGAAGAAATACGCCAGCCTCACGGCCGAGGGCGTAGCAGCGACGCCATATTGCCACCGGCGGCAGCAGCGGAGAATTCACCGAATCCAGTACAGCTACATTTGCGTACTCAAGAACAGTGAGTCAAATTGCGGGCCACAGAGGAGAAATCCCAGTACTGTACTCCCTGGGACTTGACCCAGTGGGGGAGTGGCGGTGGCAGAGATATCACACCATAGGAGAACGTGCAACCTGGCACCCCCCATAGTTTAAAGCAGCCTCTATTGACTCCCTGGGTCGGAGACTCTGTGATACAACCCAGTAAAGGAGTAGTGGGGTCTGAGATACTACTGACTAGAGATCCAGAACACCTTAAGTGAAGTCATAGTGACCCAAGGGAAGAACCCAGAGAAGGCACAAACTTCCGAAATCATGGGAAAGAGGAGTAATACTGGAGCAATGAATGCCCACAACCCCACAACATCAGAACCCGATAAAACAGAAAATCAGAGACTTCTAGAAGATGAAATCAGAAAAATAACTGTAGAAATAATAGAGGTGCTTCGAAAAGAACTCAGAGAGAGCCAAAAAGAGATAAAGGATGCAATTAATGAAGTAAAGGCCTCAATTCAAAGCACAAACAACCGATTAGACCACATGGAGAACAGAATCTCGCTCTTAGAAGATGGTAATTCCAAAAATGAACGCATAGTTTCTAATCTAGAAAAAAATATCCGACAGCAGGAATCTGACATTGAAGAAATATGGGCCCATTTTAAGAGAGCTAACCTAAGAATAATTGGAATAGAGGAGGGAAAAGAAAGTGAAACCAAAGGGATCAACAATCTCTTCAAGGAAGTAATAGCAGAAAAATTTCCAAACATAGAGCAAGAGGTTGATACACAGGTCCAGGAAACTTACAGAACTCCCTTTAGACAGGATCGGAGAAGAGGATCTCCACGCCACATAATTGTCAAAATGACCAATGTGGAAGCTAAGCAGAGAATCTTAAAGGCAACAAATACAAAGGGCCAAGTGACATTCAGAGGCAAGCCAATTAGAATCACTCCAGACTTCCCAAACCAAGTCATGAGAGCCAGAAGGGCTTGGAGTAACATATTCCAAACTCTGAAAGAAAACAACTTCCAGCCAAAAATTTCCTACCCAACAAAACTTTCTATCAAATTAGATGGAAAAATAAGAAGCTTCCATGACAAACAGAAACTGAAGGAATTTATGTCTTCAAAACCAGCGCTAGAGAAAATACTCAAAGAGATTAACTACAAAGAAGAAATAGGTAACACACACCAGAACCAGAGAAACAAGATTTTCCATCAAACAGACAACTAAGACTGGTTATATGTGGAGATTCATTATTTATGTTAGTCTTTTACCTATCTCTAAATGATATTGTTTGCCTTTATTGTTGTTAATTTTTAGGATTTCTAGTTGGAATATTAATATACCTTCAGATACAGCATTTGGAAATGTTTTATCCCATTCTATTAGTAACTTTTAACTTTGTTTAATTTTGGAAAAATGGTGGGGGCTGACTGGGCGATGTGTGCATGTATGTCTACAAAAGTTTGTATCCCACTATGATGTATGAATGCAGTGCACCAATTTAAAAAAAATATTTTATCCCACTCTATTAGTAACTGTTAATTCTGTTTACATTGTCTTTGGATATACAATACTTTTTTTTTATTTTTTAGGGAGTTTGTATACTCTTCTGTTGCCTGTGCCATTGAAATCATAACCAAGAAATCACTGCCAATTTCAATGTTGTGAGGTTTTATGACCCAGATTTTCTCCTAAAAGTTTATAGTCTTAAGATTTATATTTAGGTCTTTTATCTATTTTGAGTTAATATCTGTATATGGGATTAGGTAAGGGTCCAATTTTATTATTTTCCATGTAATTATTATGTTTCAACAATATTTAGTTAAAAGATTATTATTTCCACCACCAAATGTTCGTGGAAACCTTGTCAAAAATAACTTGACAATATAGGGAAGAATTTAGCTCTAGGCTTTTATTTAACTCCAATGGTTTATATATCTGCCTTTAGAATAGTACTACACTGTTTCAATTATTGTAGCTTTATATGGTTTGAAATCAGAAAATATTTATCTTCTAGCTTTGTTCTTTGTCAAGATCGTTTTGGGTATCTAGAGTCCATTTTCCACATTAGGATAGATTTTTTTTCTAAAAAATAAATATATAAATATATGATAGTTTCACCTAAAAAAAATAGAAAAAAAATTCTCTGGTAAGAAAGTAAGTAAAAAGAAATATTGAAATGTTATCTTTAAGTCATCAAAAGCTTGGTATCAGACAAATGAAACTGTTATGTGAGATTATAATTTTTAATTTTGGATAAATTGCTATAATACTAGATGTAAACCACTAAGCCAAGCATGTGAGGGTGGGATGGGAGAGAATGGGGTGGGGTTCGGGTGGGGGCTGACTGGGCGATGTGTGCATGTATGTCTACAAAAGTTTGTATCCCACTATGATGTATGAATGCAGTGCACCAATAAAAAAAAAAAAGAAAAAAAAAAGAAACCAATGTTACCTTAGGGTACTTATTTAAAGTAACAAGATTATTTTTTAAAGAATCAATAATATTCCAAATGTACATTAAACATTACTGTTATTGATAATGAAAGCTTAATGGCACCTAGAAGCTTTTTTGTGGCTTTCAGTTACTTTCAAGCCTGTTTCATTTTTAAAAACTGGATCAATAAGTCTGAAAGTCATCAGAAAACATGCCATTTAAAATTCATATTTATTCTCAAAAGTCTTCCCTAAATATGTTCTTTTACTTTTTCTTAATACAGATACTACTACCTATAGTAATTATTTCCTTTGTTTGAATCAAAACCCTCAGGCAATATTCTCCATGTAATAGGTAATATTACACACACACACACACACACACACAAACACACACCTGAGTTTTTTCTGTATTTCTTTGGGGGTGCTATTATCAGTAGTACTTAAAAATCAAACTCTAAGTGTTCATTTCTAGTATAAATATAGTTGAATTTATATATTAACTTTTTATTCTGTCAACCTGCTAAATTCACTTCTTAGTTCTAGGAGTTTAAAACTAGATTTTGGGGTGGGGGCTGCCAAAGCAAATTCATATAACCTTCAAATACAGGGTCACACTAAATTGCAGAGGACCTCACAAAGTAATTGAGGCTAGCCTGCAATCCTCTAGTCTCAGCCTCCCAACTCCTGAGATTTAAGGGTGCACCACCACGCTCAGCTGTTTTTCTGTTTTAAAATCTAATTTAGGATCTCACATGGCATCTAGTTATTAAGTATTCTCAGTCTTCACTAACAAATGAAGAGTTATAGATTTTTCTCCTCTTTTTTGGTTTTAATACTTTTAAGGAGTCCCTGCCCAGTTATTTTATAGAATGTCTCTCAATTGGAGTTTCACTAATATTTTCTTATATTTAAGATGGATGTTATGCATTCTTCTTTTCAAGAGAATACTGATACAACATAATCTTTGTTTCACTTAAAACTATAAAGTCAGGGAGACTTCCAGGAAGATGGCGACGGAGGAAAGCGTCACTTACAAGTCCCGCTAACAATCCAACTCTACTACCACAAAACCGGCGCCTTTCAGAGCCAGAAAACACCACCAGCAAAGAAATAAAAACGGTAAATACAAGGGACAGAGAAAAAGGGCTGGAAAAACAAGACACCGGAAAAAAACCAGCCCGAAGTGCCGCACCCGCGTGGTGCGGAGCGGCCGGAGCAGCCGGAGCGGCCAGAGCCGCAGCGCGGATTGGGGGGAGCCGCGGAGCAGAGCGGCCTGAGCAGCCGGAGCAACCAGAGCCGAGTCGCGGAACGGCCGGAGCAGCCGGAGCCACGGTTCAGAGCAGTCGAGCAGAGCGGCCAGAACAGCCGAAGCAGCCAGAGACGCAGCGCGGATTGGCTGGAGTGGCGGCGCGGAGTGGCCGAAGCCGCGGAGTGGAGCGGCTGGAGCATCCGGAGCGGAGCGGCCAGAACAGCCGGAGCAGCCAGAGCCACGTTGCGGAATGGCTAGAGCAGCCGGAGTGGCCAGACCCGCGTTGCAGAGCAGCCAGAGCCGCGGTGCAGAGCGGCTGGAGCGGCCAGAGCCGTGGTGCGGAGCAGCCAGAGCCACGGCGCAGAGCGGCCAGAGCGGCGCGGCCTACATCTCCCCTAGCAGCACCAGGCTCCAGAGAGGAGGGAGACTCAAAACAGAACTCAAATCCAGAGAGGAGGTACTCTGGCCTCGTGGCCTAGGATGCAGAAGCAGCGTCTTACTGCTGGCGGCAGCGGCGAGTTCACCGGACGGCCCTAGACCAACCCACTCAACCAGCCACCAGGCGCCTGAGAGGTGGGGTGGACAGCGAGCTGAGGTGAGCAGGTGCTGAACAGCCGGGCAGCAGTCAGCAGTTTTGTTGGTGCAGGGAACATCTAAAGCTCCCAAGGGCCGGGCACAGCACAACTGGCAAGGACTCAGAGCGGAGTTCAAAACCAGAGAAGAAATACGCCGCATCACGGCCGAGGGCATGGAAGTGGTGCCATATTGTCAGTGGCGGCAGCAGTGATTCCACTGAGTTCACTACAGCTCCATCAGTGCACTCAACAACTGTGAGTCAAATTGCGGCCCCTAGGGGCAATAGAAGACCCAGGAACAAGTCCACACACTTTCAGCCAATTGATTTTTGACAAAGGGGCCAAAAACATACACTGGAAAAAAGATAGCCTCTTCAACAAATGGTGTTGGCAAAACTGGTTAACCATATGCAGAAAATTGGATGTTAATCCCACTTTTTCACCCTGTACAAAAGTCAACTCACGATGGATCAAAGACTTGGAAATTAAACCAGAGACTTTGAAGCTCCTTGAAGAGGGCATAGGTCCAACACTACAACACATAGGCACAGACAAACATTTCCTCAACAAGACCCCAAAGGCACAACAAATTAAAAGGAGAATCAATACATGGGATTGCATGAAACTGAAGAGCTTCTGTTCAGCAAAGGAAACTATCAAGAATCTCAATCGAGAGCCAACAGAATGGGAGAAGATTTTTGCCACCTACACCACTGATAGAGGACTAATATCTAGAATATACAGAGAACTCAAGAAACTCAACACTAAGAAAACAAAGCATCCAATAACAAAATGGGCAAATGAACTAAATAGACACTTCACAAAAGAAGAAATTCAAATGGCCAATAAATGTATGAAAAAATGCTCAACATCACTGGCAATCAGAGAGATGCAAATCAAAACTACCCTGAGATTTCACCTAACTCCAACTAGAATGGCCATCATTCAAAACACAAACAACAACAGATGCTGGCGAGGATGTGGAGAAGTAGGAACTCTAAGACATTGTTGGTGGGATTGCAAATTAGTGCAACCACTTTGGAAAACAGTATGGAGAATCCTCAGAAGAATGGGAACAAATCTACCATTTGATCCAGCAATACCACTGTTGGGTATCTACTCAAAAGAAAAGAAACCAAACTACCAAACTAATGCATGTGTATCTATGTTCATAGCTGCACAATTCACCATAGCCAAACTATGGAACCAGCCAAGATGTCCATCAACAGATGAATGGATTACAAAACTGTAGGATATGTATACAATGGAATTTTACTCAGCCATCAAAAAAACCTCAATTACATCATTTTCAGGGAAATGGATGGAACTGGAGGACATTATGCTAAGTGAGATTAGTCTGGCACAAAAAATAAAAAATCAGATGCTTTCCCTAATATGTGAGACTTAGGGAGGAAAGAGGAGCAAACAAGACAACCTAAAGGAGGAGAAATGAGGGGGGAAGAGGAAAATCTCTAAAACTCACAATGTACTTAAACATATCAAAGTCAATCACTAAGCCAAGCAAGGGAGGAAGGGACGGGGAGGGAATGGGGTGGGATTTGGGTAGGGGTTAAATCAGCGATGAGTACATGTTTGTACACACAAGTTTTTTACCCCAATAAGTTGTATGAATATAATGCACCAATAAAAAAAATTTAAAAAAAACCAAAAAACTATAAAGTCCACTAATATAAAACATGTCTTATACTTCTCTACAAAGAAAATTGTTTGTAGCACAAATTTATTATTAATTCATAAAAATCACAGGAACAGAAAGGGCTACATTTAAATTTTCCCAGTATGCATTCCTAGATTTAACCATAAAAGCTCTTAACATTTATGACTTATTGTAACTGCCTTCCACACTAGATCCCTAAAAAGTCTACAATGAATTAAGCCATGAAATGGTCATTGAAATCCTTTGTTAAAAGTATCTGACTTGGTAAGGCTTGGGGCACATGCCTGTAATCCCAGTACCTGGGAGGTTGAGACAGAAGGATGGTAGATTCAACACTAGCCTCAGCAATTTAGCAAGACCCTATTTCCAAATAAAAATATAAAACAGGGCTGGGGGTTCAGAGGTAGAATGGCTCTGAGTACAATCCCCAGTACTCCCCTACTTCCCTCAGAACCCAGTTTCTGGTTCTTGAGAGACATTGTGGTGAATGCCTGTAATTGTAGTCTTGGGAGGCTGAGACAAGATCACAAGTTTGAAGTCAGCCTCAAGAACTTAGTGAGACCCTCAGCAATTTTGTGAGACCCTGCTTGAAAATAAAAAATGCCAGGGGTGTAGCTCATAGGTGAAAACTACGGGGTTTAATCCCTAGTACCAAGAAATTTCATAGAGATGTCAGAGTATCCTTCAAATTTCATAGAGATGTCAGGGTATCATGGATACAGGTTTCCCCCTCCCCATCATGCTAAATAAACATGAGCTTTTTAAAGTTAAAATACTATTAATTTTCCCTCCTTTGTTATTCTTTTAAGAACTGAGATGACAAAGAATAAGGAACTGCCATTTATAAAAAGCTCATAGAGATTTCATGAACAATATCAAAGTATTATCAAGAAAGTACAATAAAATGGATGTGTGGCCAGGCCTGTGATCCCAATTCTTGGAAGGCTGAGACCAGAGTATCTGAGTTTTGAAGCCAGCCTTAGCAAAGCAGGGAGACTCTTAGCAACCTAGTGAGACTCTGTTTCAAAATAAAAAGGGCTAGGTATAGCTTGGAGGTAGAACACCCCCAGGGTTCAATCCCAGTACCACACACATGAAAAGAAAGTACTATAGTAAAATAAAACTGCACACTGAATAAAAAGGATCAATCTGATCAACTGACTATAAAGAAAGACTTTCAGAATTTGATGGCAAACTGGCAAGAGTCTGAGAAATTTACATCCCCCATAAAGTTACTCATTGTTAACAGCTGATCCTATGAACCATCGATCCTCAATATACACCTCTTGATCTTAATCCTATAATAGATTTTAAAAATTTAAACTATATTATACCTTGTTTTAAACAAAAAACTCAATTGTGTGCAAATATTCATACAACTAGAGTACTTTAAATGTCACAAATATTATTAAAATGTTAACTTGTATTTATAAAAAATAAAACAAATAAGAAAAGCAATTTATATTTATTATGCTTATCACTGAAATATTTATTGCTATTGATTTTTAAATGAATTACCATAAATAGAATCCCATAAATATAAAAGAATACATTTAAATAATTTCAGTCTACCTTTCCAAATTTAACACTAAAAGCTTTTGAATATTCATGCATTTTATCTAGTCAATACTTTGCTTTCTTCATTAGATCATGGGGAATCTATTATCCTCTAAATCTAATGCTTCAGTAAGACCAAAATTTATATTACTGAATATACAGTTAGATCACAGCATCTGTAAATAATGTAGGGGTCAGCAAATCTTTTCTATAAAGGGCCAGATAGTAAAAGTAGCTTTGTGTACCATATACTCTTTGTTACAACTACTCAACTCTGCTGTTATAGCTACAAAGCCATAGGTAAACCTTATTTACAAAAACGGGGAAATTTGGACTATGGGTCATTGTTTGCCAACCCCTGGATTGGAGGAAGGAACATAGCACAGCAGAACAGTTTGGGTTGGGACCCCACATCTACTTCCTAACTCTAACATAAATTAGTTAACTTTTCTATACCTTGATTTTCTTCTGGGTAAACTGGGGAGAATACCAAGTTTTTAGAGTTTTTATGACTACATAAATAAAGTAGCTAATACAGTGGTAGGCACATAGGCACATAGTAGGTACTTCATAGGTTGTTCTGTATTTGTTTTTTGTTTTGTTTTGGTGGTGGTACTGGGTATTGAATCCAGGATATTCTACCTCTGAACTATATCCCCAGTCTTTATTTATTTATTTATTTATTTATTTATTTATTTATTTATTTATTTATTTATTTATTGTGGTACTGGGGTTCCTGGAAGCCCTTCTACCTCCGGGTTACACTCCCAGACCAATTTTTACCTTTTATTTGGAAACAGCGTCTCTTAAGCCAGTGCAGCTGACTTCGAACCTGAGTGATCCTCCTGTCTGCCTCCCAAGCGTGGGGATTACAAACAGTATCTCACTAAGTTGCTGGTGCTGGCAAGGAACCTGTGATCCTCGTGTCTTAGCCTCCCAAGATGTAGGATTATAAGCATGTGCCATCATACTTGGCTCTCAATTTAGCGAGGTCCTCCATACCTTAGTCAGACCCTGTTTTAAAATAAAATAATAGCCGGGCGTGGTGGCGCATGCTTGTAATCCCCAGGCTTGGGAGCGGAGACAGGAGGATAGCGCTGGTTCGGACCCAGCCTCGCTGGCTTAAGAGAACCTGTTTCCAAATAAAAAATATAAAATAGGTCTGGGAGTGTAGCCCGGAGGTAGAAGGGCTTCCAGGAACCCCAGTACCACCCAAAAAAATAAAAATAAAAAATAAAATAAAATAATAAAACAGGGCTGTAGTATAGCCCCTGGGTTCCATTCTCAGTACTACAAATACATAAATAAATAAATTTTATAGCTCTTCCTCTAGGTGCCTGACCTTTAACAAGTTAAAAAGAAACTATATATTTTCAACTATATTCTGAACAAAAGTTAATTCCATTTTAATTATTTTTCTAGGTAACTGGCAATAACTGTACTTACAAATACTAAGGGAAAGGGACACAGAATTGATAAGAACGAAGCTAAGGAATATGTGAACTACACACACACACACACACACACACACACACACACACACAGAGTAAGTAAAGAGGTCTTAGTATGAAATGGTGCTTAAAATGAAGTCTAATCAAAGAGATTCGGGGCTTAGCTTTCCAAACAACATAGAGGTTGGAGTCAAATGAATACATTCTTGTTGGCTTTCTGGAAGAAGTTCATGAATATCCATAATTTACAGAAAAACTTCTGAATATTTAAAATACTGGGAAAATTGCCTGGCATGAGAAACACCTTATTTTGTATGTACATTATTGGGGATGGAACCTACAGGCATTCTATCTCAATGCTACACCACCAGCTGAATTTTATTCTTTTATTTTAAAACAGGGCTTAGCCGGGCATGGTGGCGCACACTTGTAATCCCAGAGTTTGGGAGACTGAGACAGGAGGATCGCACACGTTCAAAGCCAGCCTCAGCTACTTAGTGAGGCTCTCAGCAACTTAGTGAGACCCTGTTTCCAAATAAAGTATAAAATAGGTCTGGGAGTATCGCCCGGAGGTAGGAAAGCCCCTGGGTTCCACTCCCCCCACCAAGCCCAGCGCCACACACACACGCACAAAACTAAAACAGGGCTTTATTAAGTTGTGGAGAGCCTCACTATGTTGCTGAGGCTGGCTGTAAACCTGCGATCCTCCTGTCTCAGCTCCCAAGTACTGAGATTATACAAACATTTGCCACCATGCTCAGCTAGAAAAATATTTTACTGAAAAGAGCAACCCTAGTAATACATATTCCAGAATTAAAATTCATTTTGCTGTTACTCCGCTATCTTAATATGGCAGCATTCAAAATAAAATGGCAACATAAGCACAAAAATATTATCATGGTAGTAATAAAAAATTTCATGAGTTTAGCTGCCTGAGATTTTTTAATAAATAGGAAAAGGAAATAACGCAACATACTCTGGCTCCTTTTAGATGCCTTTTAGATCTCCATTGCTTTCACAGTGTAATAAAGGATGTTACAGTTAGTAAAGGAAGAAATGAAAATAGCTGCAAAAGGCAGCAGCTAACTGCTGCTTTTTTGCCAAACTGCCAAGAGAACACTGAAAATAGCTAACATGAGGTCTACAAATGGAAAACTGAAAACTTGGAATACAATTACTCTATTAAAAATCACTCGATTTCCTATTAAAGGATAATTACATATAATGATCATGGCTCTTTACATAAATACATTTTTCAAATATATAAAATGTTTAAGTCAGTATTTAGCCTTCATACATTTGACTTTTCAACTAATCAAAATGTTATGTGCTATACTTTAAGTCCCCCATCAATTTCTTCCAAATTTGAATTCAGAATTTCATATAGTGACTAAAAATCAACATTCCATGCTCTAATGCTATGGTACTGTCAATGAATAGTTTGATTTCAACAACTGTGGCATCTCCGATGAGTCAGCATTGTTTGTTTTGCCCCTATTTAAAACGTAAGTGAAAATGTTAAATTGGAGTGTTTTATTTTGGAATTAAGGAAATCAAGGCTCAAAGTTGATGCATTTTAGATCAAGACAAAAATTACTTAGAAACCAAAAGACAATGAGACAAAACTATTGTGTCTTGCTGCTGAAGAAGAGATCAAAATTCAAATACTTTGAGTATAAGTCTCTATAAACTGATAGTTTTTGCCTATTGGAGTCTGCAAAAAAGGAGACAACATAAAATGACAGACAGTATCTAGATGTAGATACATTTTTGGAGTTTAAAAATCAGCCTTTAGTTGCTGATGAGCATCTTATGAAATCAGATGTCTGAACCTTACACTTATGACTTTTCAGTCTGATGTTCATAGTTTTGAGTAGATCAATTTAAACTCTCTATTGGTAAGATAAAAAGAGTTAAGAAAGCCTTTATGCCACTTGGAGTTGGAACACAGCTGCCTAGCCTTGCAGTCGGCTTTGTTACTAAAAAAGACTACCATTTTTGGAATTCTGACTTCACAGATCCTAATTGCCCAGGCCTGACTCTAACCTAAAACCTAATACTGTCTGATATGCACTGTTACAGTCTCAGCATGAGCTCTGCTGCACTGAAAATAGACACAGGCTCAATGAACACAACTCAGACTATGGGACTGTTATAGATTTAGGCCACTACTCTGTCGGCCTTGAACTATGGAAAACATGAATGGATGTCAGCTGAACTGTCTGGGTCACATCCAAATGCCCAAAGGAAAGGGCTTATTCTCTGATGGGACAATCTGAAATTGGGCTGCTGATCAACTCTGTATTTCTGATATAGTGGCTAACTGCACTGCTAACTTGTGATTCCTGCCAAAGGCTACAAGTTGGGGAAAGCCTATCACAAGGAGCATGACCCCTTGGCCTACTGCAGACAGATTGGATTCTGAACTCCCTCTAGGAGAATGTCTCACTGCTACTGAATTATAAAAAGCTTTCCAGATTAGCAGGAATTTATACGAATGGGCCTAAAACCTGACTCTTCTTTTCGTGTTTCTCTCCTAATACATAATACTTTAGCAAAACAATTTGATTATTAAATGCAGCTCTCCCCAGAAAAGATTGTTTTTTCCTAAGCTACTTACTACATAATTAGTTAAGAAAAACAAGGGGGAGCCATGTAAATCCATTCTGAATTTTTTTGAAAATACAGTGGTTCCTCCTATCCAACTCCTGAATATGCTATAACCTATCTTTTCTGGTTAAATTATAAAAATTGGAGGGGGGCAATGCTGGTGATCAAACCTTGGGCATCACACACTGCTAGGTAAACACTACTACTGAATCTCCTTCCTTTTTTATATTAGATGAAAGATCATTTTAGAATCATAGGCTTACATGATGATACCCATAGTCTATACTGCTAAATAACTCTAGCCTTCAAACTAAGGAAACTGGTTGAGAATCTGGGGAAATTTTTATTATTCCTGTCCCTCAATGCTTTCCTAATGATTCAAAAAACAAACAAACAAACAAAAAAAAAAAACAGGATAAAACATCCTATTACAAAAACAGATTTCAGAAGAAAGTGAGCTATACTAAAGGTTTTATATAATACTTTCAGTTGTATTATAAGATGAACATAGAATTTCTAACATTCTTTGTTTTTAAAGTCAAACATTAAGAAGAGTCTAAAAACCAATGTGGCTTAATGCCATGTCTGTAAAAGTATTTTCTAGTGATGAATAATTTATATAGTGGAGTAATTCCCTCCCTAATCATTTTTCCATAAACTGTTCTGATAATAAAGGAAAATTTTCCTTTAAATCCTCATACAAAATTAACTAAACATAAACTTAAAATAAACTGGTAGTGGTGGTGCACATTTGTAATCTTAGCATTTGGGAGGCTGAGACAGGAGGATTGTGGTTCAAGGACAGCCTCAGCTACTTAGTGAGGCCTTTTGCAACTCAGGGAGACCCTGTTTCAAAATAAAGAATAAAAATTAGGGCTGGGAGTGTCACTTGGAGGTAGAATGCCCCTAGAGTCCATCCCCAGTACCAAAAAAAGAAAAAAAATACTTAAAATAAGTTAAAGAAGGAAGAGATGCAAGCTGAAATGCCCACAATCCATTGCAATGTTGCTTTCATTCACAGCACAAGAATTTAACATTAGGATACTTTATACAGTTATGATTTCATTTGCAACATGACTTCAGTTTTTAATTCACTGATTTTCAGACTCTTTCACATATCAAGTGGTTACAAATTTTTCCATTATATTTTAATAATTTTTATCTAAAAACTGTTATATCCCTTCTCTAGTAAAAAAAAATAATAAACAAATCTAATTATTTCTGGAGAAATTGCCTTCTACCACAATGTCATGGTTTATTAGGACTGGCTCCACTCAAAGAGTGGAGACATTCAATGAAGAACCAATCGTTTTTTTCAACAAAAATAACTAGACAGCCACAAGTACAAAAAAAAAAAAAAAAAACACAACAGAACAAAACAAAAAACCCATACCTTTGGGCTGGGAGTAGAGCTCTACAGTGGTAGAGCTCTTGTCCAGCCTGTGCAAGGCCTATAAACAAACTAAACCAAAATAAACAAAGCATTCCACCCTTGACCTACCTTCTCAGGCCCCCGACTCCTTCATTTCGTGGTCAAGCTTACAAGTTAGCTCACACTTAAACCTGTTTTTATCTTCTTTTATTCCTGCTACAATGAAAGTACACATCCCTTGCAAAGGTATATGTTCTATATATGCTAAGAATCCCTTCCTCATCAAAAACTTCTCCTTTTCAGAAATTTTGTTCTTTCACTGACCTTAACTTATTCCTATGCCTGATTCTCTAGAATCCAGAAAATGATATAGACCTAAATCACCATCACCATATATAGATATCTATATGTATGTATGTATACACGCACAGTATAAATGCTGTGCATTGTGTGTGCGTGTGTATGTATGTTTATGGTATTTACAGAGGCATCCAGATTTTTATACAAAATATAATTAGTATCCCAAAGGCCTCCTTCATACACCCCGTCTCATATGTAGTCAAAATTCTACCTCCCCAAAGTAACTATTATTGTGAATTCAACAATACAGCTTTGCTTTTGTTTTAACTGTTCTTTATCAAATTGCATCATATGGTACATGCTAATCTGTGACATCTTTTATTCAAAATGCACCTCTCCATGTGGTTGGTTTATTATTGGGTTAGTTAGCTTCTTTTTAGCTGTGACCTAAATACCTGACAAGAACAACTTAGAGGAAGAAAGGCTTATTTGGCTCATGGTTTCAGAGGTTCAGTTCATAGTCCTCTGCCTCCAAGGAAAAAAAGATTATAGCAGCAGCACAGAGTGGTGGAGGCAAGTCTTTAACTCAAGCTAGTCAGAAGCAGAGAGATCAAGAGAAAGTGGCGAAGGACAGACACAGTTCTCAAGGCCAGGCCCTTAGTGACCTTCCCCTCCAGCCCAAACCTACTGCCTACAGTTATCACCTAGTTAAGTCTACTCAAATTATTAAACCATCATTGGACTTATCCACTGATGAGAGTAAATCCCCACTTCAACTCCTTCACCTCTGAACACTCCTGCATTACAAGCTTACCTACTTTTCTGGGGGAAATTCCATATCCCAAACATAACAATTAACTTTATTATTTATTTCCATTTGTGACTATACCACAATTTATCCATTTTACTATTGATGGATATTTGGACTGTGCCTAGTTTTTCACTACTAGAAATAATATTGTTATGAATATTCCTATACCTGTCTTTGGCAAATATATATCTATATAAACACACACACACACACACACACACACACACACACACACACACACCAACTTCCTAAGTGATTTCTGTTCTGAAATTCAGATTCCTCTATCAATGCCTACTTAATATCCTTTATTCTAAGTAGAACTGGCCTCTTCAGGGCAATAACAAGTCATCTTAAATCCTCTCATCATACACTCAACAGAAGAGCAAGCACTGAGCTGTGTGTGGTGGTGCACACCTGAAACAGGAGGATTGCAGGTTGGAGGACAGCCTCAGTAAATATTAAGACTCTAATCAACCCTATTTCAAAATGAAAATAAAATAGGGCTGGGAGCGTAGCTCGGAATGCCTATGGGTTCAATGCCCAGACACACACACACACACACACACACACACACACACACACACACAGAGTCAGATCCATTATGAAAATATATGTATTGTGAATATGAACAAATCATACCATCTCTTGGAAACCCCAGCTTTGGCTACCTTCACCTCATCCCTCACCAACTTCAACAGAACCCTAATTAGTTTGTCCATTTCTACTTTTACCCTCCCACCACATAATCAATATTACACAACAGTCAAATAATTACTTTGTTTTTTTAAAACATAATTTGATAGTCTGAAACTGCAAATGAAATAGAATCCAAATCCCTTCCTTGATCATATTGGCACCCTTTAATATACCAATTATTTTTCCATTTATTTATTTATTTGGTTTAAATTTTAGGACCTTTGCATATGCACTTCCTTCTGCCTAACGCACTCTTGGCATTACTCCATCCTCTTTTCCTCTTGGGCTTAAACATCTTCTCATCCTTCCTTTTTTTTTTTTTTTTTTTTTTTTTTTTTTTTGGTGGTACTGGGGTTTCTGGAAGCCCTTCTACCTCCAGGCTACACTCCCAGACCTATTTTATATTTTTGAAACAGGGTCTCTTATGCCAGTGCGGCTGGCTTCAAACCTGCACAATCCTCCTGTCTCTGCCTCCCAAGCGGGGATTACAAGCGTGCGCCACCACGCCTGGCCATCCTTCCTTTTTTTTTTTTTTTTTCCTTAAATAATATGTCCTCAGAGACTTCCTTGTACACCATATCTAAATATATCTTTACTCTTGCCCTCAAGTTATTATCAGTTTGTGTACTTTGTCAAATCATTTGCTGTTTGCTTTATATAAAGGTTTAGTGTTTGTTTATCCCACTAAATTACCAACTTGCTAAGGGCAGATGCTTTGATTCTTTCAGACACTGGTATGAGGCCAGAACTTAGCATATTGGCACATTAAAAATGCCTAATAAATATTTATTGAGAGAATGATTCTTTCCTGAAAGTATTCTCTTTTTCCTCAGAATTCTTGCCACAGTTAATATTTATTTTATGTGTATATGCCATTTTCTATAATTGCTTCAAATTGCTGTATTTTAAAAGCATAATATACAATTAAGCCTTCTCTTAGCCATAGTCCCTTTTCCTCCTTCTCCCAAAAAAACCAATAGACTGAAGTTTGTCTTTTCAAAATTCAGAAAAGCCAAATGTGGTGGCACAGGCCAAGATAGGAGGATTGAAGGTTCAAGGTCATTGTCAGCAACTTAGTGATACCCCTGGCAACTTAGTAAGACCCTGTTTCAAAATAAAAATAAAATCTTGGCCTGGGCATGTGGCTCAGGAGCATGCCCCTGGGTTCAATCCCCAGCATCACAGGCACACTGACTGACTCTGAGACTCTGACTTGACTCTCCGACTCATGCGCGTGCGCGCTCGCGCTGTCTGTCTGTCTGTCTGTCTGTCTCTCTCTCTCTCTCTCTCTCTCTCTCTCTCTCCCTCCCTCCCTCCCTCCCTCTCTCCCTCCCTCTCTCTCTGTCTCTCTTTCTCTCCCTCCCTCCCTCCCTCCCCCCCTTTCTCTCCAAGACAATCTAGTTGTTTATCAGTAGAATAGATAAAAAAGTAAATGTGGTTACTTATACAATGGAATATTATGCAGTAGTTAAACACACACACACAAAATCATATATGAATTCTTTAAAAGAATTCTGTATTTGTCCATTTAAATTGTAAACTTGTAGTGCCAGGAGTGATGCTGCACACTTATAATCCCAGTACATGGGAGGCTGAGACAGAAGGATTGCAGGTTCTGGGCCAGCCTCAGCTACTTGGTGAGACCTCTGCAACTTAGTAAGATCCTGTTTCACCATAAATAATAAAAAATAGGGCTGGGGGTAAAGCTTGAAGGTAGAATGCCCCTGGGTTCAATCCCCAGTACCACAAAACAAACAAAAAAACAAACAAATAAATAATTTTAAACTTGTAGCTGAGCATGGTGGGGCAAGCCTGTAATCTTAGAACTTTCCAGGCTGAGAAAAGAATGCAAGTTAGAGGACAGTCTCAGCAAGTAGTGAGACTCTCATCAACCTAGCAGGATCCTGTTTGAAAATAAAAAATATAAAAAAAGGGCTGGGATGTAGCTCGGAGGTAGAATGCACCAGGGTTCAATCCCCAGTAAAATAAATAAATAAATAAATAAATAAATAAATAAATAAATAGTAAATTTGTGGATAAGAATGGTTTTATAATTCTTTGCATTTCCCACAGAGAAAAAAAAAATTTTTTTGGTGGTACTAGGGATAGAACCTAATGGCATTCTACCTCTAAGCTACACCCCCAGCCCTATATTTTATTCTTTATTTTGAAACAGGGTCTCGCTAAGTTGCAGAGAAAGAGCCTAACTAAATAGCTGAGGCTAGCCGCAAACTGCGATCCTCCTGTCTCAACCTCCCAAATACTGGGATTATAAGCATGCACCATTAGGCCCAGCTGATGATTGTATATATTTTCCAAATCCAAATTTGAGACATACATACACAGAAGACAAATTTAATTCTTGAAATCATATTTCTTTCTTATTTATTTTTTGAGTACTGAGGCTTGAACCCATCAGCAATCTACCAATGAGCTACACCCCAGCCCTATTTTTTTTAAATTATTCTTTATTTTGAAACAGGGCCTAAGTTTTAGAAGGCCTAAGTAGCTGAAGCTGGCCTCGAACCACCAATCCTCCTGTCTCAACCTCCAGGTGTACCACCACAACTGGCTTAAAAGATATTTCTTATAATATTTGAAATTATATTTTCTGGAAGGTATGCTGACTGTATTCATATGCAACAGCATAATGCTGAATATAAGAATAAGCACTTTATATCTACACTCAGTTAATCAATCTATGTATACATATTTTGCTCATTTTATAACAAAAAGTATCAGACAGAATCCAAATCACCATACTTTGGCATGTCAGCACCTAAAAAATTTTACACTAACTTCTTTTTTTTTTTGGTGGGACTGGGGTTCCTGGAAACCTTTCTACCTCTGGGCTACACTCCCAGACCTATTTTTATACGTTTTAAATTTGGAAACAGGGTGTCTTAAGCCAGACGGCTGGCTTCGAACCTGCCCGATCCTGTCTCCGCCTCCCAAGTGTGGGAATTACAAGCATGCACCACCATGCTCAGCCTACACTAACTTCTAAACGATAGTATAAAATCTGAAAGATATGTTGAAAATAACACTTCTTAGCCTGGCATGGTGGCTCACACTTGTAATCCCAGCATTTGGGAAGCCGAAACAGGAAGATTGCAGTTTGCAGACAGACTCAGCTACTACTTAGTAATGCCCTTTGCAACTCAGTGAGACCCTGTTTTAAAATAAAGAATAAAAAACTTAGGGCCGGGGGTGTATCTCAGGGGTAGAATGTCCCTGGGTTCCTCCTCAGTACCGCAAAAAAGAAAACAAAACAACAACAACAAAAAAACACTTCTTCCACATTCCTAATGTTCTTTCCTTTGCAAATAGCCCAACTGTTATAATATTTGTAAGATATCTACTCCAGGGATATTAGCAAATCTGGGAAGAAAAACTGCATCTGCATACTGTTTTGAATTCTCCTGGTTCAGAATTCATGCAAGAAAACCGGCGTGGTGGTGCAAGTTTGTAATCCCAGCACTTGGGAGGCTAAGACAGGAGGATCGCAGTTCGCTGACAGCCTCACCTGTACTTAGTGAGGCCCTTTGCAACTAAGTGAGATCTGTTTCAAAATAAAGAACAAAAAATAAGGCTGGGGGTGTAGCTTGGAGGTTGAATGCCCCTGGATTCCATTCCCAGTACAGAATTTTAAAAAAATGAGGCAAGGAATACAGGTACCTTCAAATCCCAAGAACTATCAAGTTTCTTAAAACATGTTTTAAGCAAGGTAAAGAACATGAGTTTTTCATAGAGTATCATTAACCTTTATGTAAACTTCCCAAACTGTACTTTATAAGCACTGCGATTACAAGCGTGCGCCACCACGCCCAGCTAAATAGCAAAATTTAAATCAACAGATGAGCGTGGTGGCACATACTTGTAATCCCAACACTTGGGAGACTGAGACCTGAATATAGTAGTTCATGGACAGCCTCAGCTACTTTAGCAATACCCTTTGCAACTCAGTGAGACCCTGTTTCAAAAATAAAAACACTAAAAATTAGGGATGGAGGCCAAATGCCCCTGTGTCCCATCCCCAGTACCACCAAAAAAAAAAAAAAAAAAAAAAAAAAAAAATCAAATTGACAGCTAAGCTTTGTTGTTCTTTGAAGAAACACACCTTACAGTTTTAGTATTACAGAAATAAATTGCAGAAAATTGATAGGTCGGGTCCCCCCTCCCTGCAGGCTGATTGGGACTACATGGGACTCTCCAAACGCATGGCTCGTTGGTCCCTTCCCCCATGGCCGGCTGACTCCCTGAGGGTGCTGGGTCTGAATAAAGCAGCAGATTTTGATAACCTCGCTGGTATTTTACCTCCTTCGCAACTCTCTAGCTCCATTTTCAACATTTCATTTGGTGCACGAAACCCGGGAGGATTTTTTTGTATTTTTTTTCCTTTTTTTTTCCTCTTTTTGATCACCGGACTCTCCAACCCACCAGCCACTTGCCCGTAAGGTACCGCACCAATGCTCAGCTTGCAGGCACAGCTTCGCCAGCCGCCACCGCCCAGGAGTGCAGGCTCTGTTTCCTCTGCTGCTTGCAGGCTCCATGCAGGCGCTGCCTAAACCTCTACCTACCTGGCTGCTGCTGGCTGCTTGGGCCCCATGGCCCAGCCTCGGCACCCGCCACACGTTCCCCACAACTGCTCGGGCCCGCTGCGTGCCCGGCAGCCTCGCACCCGCTACTACCAGTCTGGCTCAGGGCTCCTGTCACCACCCAAACCCCACCCAGGGCCACAGATGCTGACACTGGCTGGCACGGCTCTGCTCCGCGCTTTGGCACTAGGTAAGCTTCTTCTCCCCTTGGTCAGTGGGTTCCCACTTTGTCCCTCCCGACTTGGGTTCAATACCAGTCCGCTAGGACCCAAAACCAAGCGCGTGGGGACCCTTGTCTTCTGGTCCATTGGGACCACTCGTCCAAGACTCCGGTGACGACTGAGTTGTCGGTTCGAGAACCCCCATTCCCAGACCTTTAACAGGATTACAGGGGATGCCTGTGTCCTGTTGTTCATTCTTGCCCGCGGACCAATTATGGGGAGCCAAACCTCCATAATCTCACTACTAGGTTTGGCAGGAGAGTTATGCACAGAACAGTTAATGGGGTTGCAGTGGCTTTTAAGATCTTGACCAATCTCAACAACTTTTGTAAGTCATCTGGTAAATGTTCGGAAGTCCTTTAGGTTCAAGCTTTCTTTTGTGTGCGTTTCCGACTCCCCCCCCACCCCCCCACCCCCCACCCCCACCCCCGCTATAGCGCTAAGTCATCCTGGCTAAGGATTCCCACCAGTCATAGTTGCCATCTTGGTCGCCACATGGCAGCATACAGACAACATCTGGTGGTCTTTCTGGGTTACAGGCTTACTCGCAGTCACCTGCACAAGCCTGCAATTTTGCTGAGTCACAGGCACAGTCGCCATTTTGTGGTGACATGTGGGAGCCAGAATTTGATCCAGCTGGGTTACAGGTGTCACTTCTACCCGAGATTTGGATAACATGGCAATTAAAGTTTTTATATCCAGAGAGGAACAGGTGGAGGTGGAGCATACACTCCGACGTCACCAGAAGGCAGATTTGCAGGCTGGAGCCCTAGTAGCTGCCTTGTGGCTGGCGGCAGCAGCTCAGCCCTCTGGAGCGCCACCTAGGGGTGGAGGACAGCACAACAACTACCTCCAAGGGCCTGTCTCAAGTGTGGCAAGGCCATGCCTACCAATGAGACAATGTCTGTCATGTGGCCAAGAGGACCACTGGAACGGTTCCCTTGGAAAAGCGGTGAGCCCCAGGTGCCTCAAAACAGGGGGACCACCCTTCCAGTCTAGGTCCTGCTGCTGGCCCTATTTGGCCTGGACGAAGACTGATAGCTCCTGGACTCCTCAAACTCTATCCTCCTTGTCAGTCCAGGGTAACTCTCAAGGTAGCGGGTGAGCCAATTGCCACGTACTACAGGGTCTCTTTTACAAAACTGCCCTGCCTGAGGCCGAGGCTGAAGAGGTCATTAGCCTAATACATAATTCCCTACATGTGGGTCCTACGTGCTTAAACATTTCCTAAAACCCTTGTTTTATTCTCCTCTCCTGCATCAGCTGATTACTAAAGTCAGTCCCACCTATTCTACTTGTGCTACTGTTTCACCCCAAGGAGGCCTTTACCCCTCTTTTCCTACCCACCAAATAAGAGGTGACACCCTAACAGGTTGGGTAGAGGCTTTTCCCTCAAAAGACGAGACGGCCAGCACGGTGGCCAAAGTTCTATGCTTGGACTCCCTAATTCCTTACAGTCTGATAATGGACCAGATTTTATTTCTAAGGTTACTCAACAGGTGGCACAAGCCCTTGCCATTTCTTGGAAGCTCCACATCTCATATTGACTGCAGTCATCAGGATGAATGGGATTTTTAAAAACCATCTAACAAAACTCTCTCTCTGGAGCTGCAGGTATTGTGGCCTGAACTCCTACCACTGGCTCTAGCCCATATGAGAGCCACCCCTTGAAGCCCCACTTTCATGAGCCCCTTTGAATTGCTGTATGGTCACCTGTTTTGCTTAATCACACTCTCCCTTAGGACTCCCCTCCTTTGACTTCCTATCTCTCTTGTCTTTTCTCAGGCACCTTCTTAGGGAACATGCTAACCAATATCTTCCCCAACCTGGGATGGAAAAGCAGCTCCACACCCAGCAGTCACTTAAGCCAGGGGATCAAGTCCTCCTCAAGTTACTTCAACCAAAACATCTACAATCTACCTCATATCTGGAAAGGTTCCAAGGGCCAGAAGCTACTGGGCTCCTTCCCTTCCGGGCAAGGGCCAATAATTGATGGGCTCCTGTCTTTCCCAGGACCTGCTCTCACAATTTGCCTTTTTTTTTAATAGCTGTCCAGGGTAACCTCCGACTCCTCCTGCAGCCATACTCCCACCTGCCCACTTCCAAAGGACTCAACCTCTCCCGGCCAAGAAGCCCCATACGATGTCCCCTGACAGCAGGAAGTAGCTTGGACTCATTCTCTACCCATTAACACCAAGGCCAGAATGATAGGTCAGGTCCCCCTCCCTCCACATGACCCCTAAGCGCGGGGGCGGGGGGGGGGGAGACAGGAGGTAGAACTCTGAAAGCCAGAAGAGGGGATATCGCGAGACTCCAGGAGTCACAAGACTCCAAACATTGCGAGACATACTCCAGAGGTCACGAGACTACAGATGCCATGAGAGAATCACATGCCTATAAAACATTGGTGCTTCTGCTCCGCCATGTGACTCAGCTGGCCAACTGGGACTATGCACAACTCTCCAAACACATGGCTCGTTGCTCTCTTCCCCCACAGCTGGCTGACTCCCCAAGGGTGCCAAGCTTTTGATAACCTGGCTGGTATTTTACCTCCTTTGCGACTCTCTAGCTCCATTTTCAATGTTTCAATAATGTTGTTAACTTAAAAAATTTAACAAGAGAACTTGAAGAATACATATGCAGAAGTGAACTGTTAAAGCCAAAAGCGCCGTGCGTGGTGGTGCATGCTTGTAATCCTCGTGCTTGGGAGGAGGAGACAAGAGGTTCAGGATCATGCAGGTTCGAAGCCAGCCGTGCTGGCTTAAGAGACCCTGTTTCCACATAAAAAGTGTAGCCCAGAGGTAGAAGGACTTCCAGGAACCCCCATACCACCAAAAAAGAAAAAAAAAAAAAAAAGAAAGAAAGAAAGAAAGAAAGAAAGCCAAAAGCTTAGATTTACAAGGAGATGCTCATAGGAAAAACCTACTCCCATGGTTTATGAACCTTCTGTCAATTCGTTTAAAATCATATATGCATTTTACGATAATGATTAACAGTCTTTGGAAAGACTTTATGGTATACTGAGAAAATTCTTAAGACAAACTTTAGTTAGAATCCTGGCTGTACCACTTATTAGCTTACAAGCTACGTATATATTTTGACATTCAAATCATTGTTTATATGTAGAGGAATTCATTTATAATTCTTTAGCTACTGATACTGAACCTTAGCATTAAGTACATTCTATGGCCATAGCAATAAAATATAACTAAGAGTGAGGGCTTCCTCATGTCTATTACCTGTTGGCAAGGCCAAAGACCCCACTTTAGACTAGAAACTCTTGAATATTAGAAACTAAAATCTGAATTCTATGAATTTGACTTAATGTGTTGGAATTCACTTTATATTCCATCTATCTTAGTGAAGTTATGAAAGACACTACAGGAATATAGCATCCTGTAATACCTAAAAATAGAGATGAAGAATTGAGTTGTAAGCTACCTGTACTTCCCTGCATCCTGAAAAAAATGATAGCAGGACAAACAAAAGTTCTACAATGACTATTTCAAATTGGTAAGTCTGGCCAGGAGTGGCAGCTCACTCTTGTAATCGCAGCATTTGGGAGGCTAAGATAGGAGGATCTCAGTTTGAGGACCTCGTCAGCTACTACTTAGTGAGGCCCTTTGCAACTCAGTGAGACCCTTTTTCAAAATAAAGAATAAAAAATAGGTCTGGGGGTGTAGCTCAGGGGTAGAATGCCCCTGGGTCCCATCCCAAGTATGTGGGGAAAAAAGAGTTGGGAAGTCAGAATGTGATTTAAAACATGATCTAAACCAGGCATGGTAGTGAATGCCTGTAATCCCAGTACTTAGGATGCTGAGACAGGAGGATCTCAGGTCTACATCCAGCCTGGGCAACTTAGGCCCTCTGCAACTTAGTAAGACTTTATTTCAAAATAAAAAATAAAATAGGGCTGGAGGTATAGCTCAGAGTAGAATTCCCCTGGATTCAATAATCCCCAGTAGCCCCCCCACACACACACACACATGATCTAACAACAGGTACAACACAAGAAATGAAAAAGTGAAAGTATATGACTTTCAAGCAAGTACATAAAATTCAAATATTGTTGGGCCAAAAGAAACGGAGAAAGCAAGGTGTTTCTGTAGTATCTAACTGCTCTGATTAAGAGAGTTATTAAGTACTGGCTACACAAAAACTAAACTCTCAAAAATCAAATCAGTACTAAGTACTCTTAAGCTTAAAAAGGGAAACAAGTATTGAAAATAACTATTTTTTTGAAAGAAAGGTTTAGTTATAAATTATGAGATAAAATCATCTAAAAGCAAAATGCATACCAAAATATTATTATGACTTAGGAAACAGCAGTCAATGACAGTAATTAATAAGTCATATACTTTATAAAGATTAAAGTGTGTTTAAGTATTTCCCCAAATAATACATAAACTTAGGAATTATAATTTATGTCAGGGGACATATGTTACAAACAAAACAAAGCAAAAAACACAGTAATTTCAAATACAAACAAGAGAGAGGCATAAAACATACTAATTTTAGGAATAAGAAACAAAAGTTAAGTGTTGAAAGTCAATGACTGTTGCCCTACACTAAAGCCATATAATTTTCAGATGTACTTCTCAAAAGAAAGGTATAATTTTCTAGGCAGATAAACTCATGCAAAAATATTTATCTTCCACTTACCACATTCCATACATTATTCTAAGTGTAGAGGAATACAGCAGAAACAAACTAAAATTGCTGAATAAACTCTATGTTCAATAATGCAAAGTGATTTTGTATTCTGTTTGTTAGTATTAGGAATTGAACTCAGGGGCAGTCTACCTTTGAGCTACATCACCAGCTCTATTGGCTTTGATCTTATTATCCTCCTACCTCAACATCCTAAATTACCCAGGCATGGTGGCGCATGCTTGTAATCCCTGCACTTGGGAGGCGGAGACAGGAGGATTGCGCAGGTTCGAAACCAGCCTCGCTGGCTTAAGAGACCCTGTTTCCAAATAAAAAAAGATAAAAAATAGGTCTGGGAGTGTAGCCCAGAGGTAGAAGGGTTTCCAGGAATCCCAGTATCACCAAAAAAAAAAAATCCTAAGTTACTGGGGTTACAGGTATATGCCACCATGCCAGCTGGACTTTTTTTTTTTTTTTTTTTTTTTTTTTGCGGTACTGAGAATGGAACTCAGGGGCATTCTACCTACTTTTTCTTCTTTATTTTGAAATAGTCTCTCACTGAGTTGCAAAGGGCCTCACTAAGTAGCTGAGGCTGTCTACGAACTGCGCTCCTCCTGTCTCAGCCTCCCAAATGCTGGAATTATAAGCGTCCACCACCATGCCCAGCTATAAAGTATTATTTTAACACATACCATAGCCAGGAAGGAAAGAGTGGGTTGGTATGTTGTAATGTTTAAAAGGATAATGAGAGGCGGCCCTACCAAGGTGACATTTGAGTAAGAGCTGGAGGTGAGGTAGTAAGCCATGCCTGCAGTGTGGAGGGGAGAGAGAACTCTAGGCATACGGAGAGCCAATACACAGAAGCATGTCCTGTGTGTACGGTGCACAGGAGAGGCCAGAGTATTGTAGTGTAGAAAGTGAAGAAGAAAGTAGTAGATATGAAATCAAGAAATTTGGGAGAATGGTAGCAGACAGTCTGTTTAGGTAGGTCCTTGAAGGTCATTGTAAATCACTACACTTACTCTGTGTGAAAAGGTAAGTCACTGGAGGTTTTTAGCAGAGAAGTGAAATAACCTGACTTAAATATAACAGAATTGCCCAGGCTGGCTGGCTGTTGGGAAGACTAATGGGGTTAGGGAAAGACAAGAAGCAAGTAACCATTTAGGAAGTGGCTGCACTAAGCCAAGTAAAAGATGATGGTAGCCTGCACATAGGAGGTAACTCTTCCAACTCTCAATGTACTCTACAGGTTAAGAATAGACAAAATTTACTGACAGACTGCAAATAGTAGTGAGAGAGAAGGAAAAGGTAAGAATGATTCTAAGGTTCTTGGTCTGAAGGACGGAGTTATCATTACTGAAAGGGGGAGACTGGAGCAGGCGAGGTTTGAATGGGAGTGGAAAGATCTGCTTACATTTATTAGATGTTTAATAGCAAAAGAAGAGAAATGAGTGAAGCTGAAGTGAAAGAATACAGTTGGGAGATACAATTAGGAAACTGACACCATACACAAAAAGCTCATAAACACATGAACCTGTAATTTTCCATACATGTTTTTCTAATTTTAAAATGCTGAAATATGAGCCAGTGGTGGTTCACACTTGTAATCTTAGTACTTGAGGCTGAGACAGGAGGATCACGGGTCACGGACAGCCTCAGCTATTTAGTGAGGCCCTCTGCAACTTTGTGAGAGCCTGTTTCAAAATAAAGAATAAAAAACAGGGTTCTTTAGCTCAGAGGTAGAATGCCTGGGTTCAATTCCCGGTACTGGGGGGGAAAAAAAACAAACTGCTGAAGTATTTCACCTGCCTATATAATAAACTATTAAGTTTTAACACACATGTTAAATAGGAGACAAATATCAGGAGCCGGGATTTCAATTAAGGAGACAGAAATATTACAAGCCACATCAAAGACTAAAGGGAATTAACAAGGAAGGTGTTCAGTAAGAAGCATCATGGAGAAGTATCTACAGCTATGTAACTTTTAGGTTGTAAACTGGCACAGAAATATCACAGTATGTGCTATATTTTAAATTGGCCCTTGATGTACAGTTGATGCTACCTAGAGGTTAAGGCAAACAAATTACAAATGGAGTGGTTTCTTTTAAATCATACTCCAGGCAGCCTGCGGATGGAAGACCTCATGAATAAATGATCCTATACCCTATTTCTTCCCACTCGAATCCTTCTTGCACATGATGCTAGATTAATCTATGTGTCTGCAACTATGCATATTAACCTATGTCTATGCAACTTTTAAGAGACATATGTCTATGACTCTTAAGTTTTAGAATTATGACTAATTTCATACATTTTAATCTCTCACTAATCCAGGTTTTCTCCATCAGAGTTCCTCATCCAAAGCACAAAACACACGAGTGCATGTGCACACACAAGCACACAGATACACACACAATGACTTGAGCACTATTTCTTAAATTCTACCAAAGATCATACACAACTAGTACCATTCGAGAGGCATAAGACATAAATTCATTTCATACAATAGATAACAGCACTACCAGCAGCATCTCTGAACTTGTTAGTAATGAAAACTGTCAGACTGAATTTGAAACTCTGAAAGTGGGGCCCAGTATTCTGTATATTAAGAAGCCTTCCAGATAATTCTAATACATGCTAAACTTTGAGAACTTCTAGCTTAGAACATTCTCAAACAGCTCAATTTTTCTCAAGGAATGCCAAATGAATAAGGTTATTAGAGTATAAAAGTCTTATAAATTAAACCTTATTTTTTTTCATTTTTTCTTGTCATATGCATAAAATTTAATCTACATTTCAGAAGGTGAGGGTGTGTGTGTGTGTGTGTATGTGTGCGTGTGTATGTTAGTTATAAGGGATTGAACCAGGGGGGACTCTATATGTCTGGGCTACAACCCCAGCCCTTGGATTTACTTTGTTATTTTTTATTATTATTATTATTATTATTATTATTATTATTATTATTATTTGCAGGTCTGGGGATGGAACCCAGGGGCATTTGACCTCCGAGCTACAATCTCAGCCCTATTTTTCATTCTTTATTTTGAAACAGGGTCTCACTAAGTTGCGGAGAACCTCACTAAGTAGCTGAGGCTGTCTGAGAACCACGATCCTCCAGTCTCAGCCTCCCCAATGCTGGGATTACAAGGGTGCACCATCATGCCCAGCTCTACTTTTTTATTTTTGATATAGGGTCTTGCTAGGTTGCTGAGAGTCTCACTATGTTGCGGATTACCTGCTGAAGCTGTCCTCTAACTATGATCCTCCTGTCTCAGCCTCCCAAGTACTAGGATTACACACATGGTCTCCATAACTGAGCTTCTGAGTAGTTAAAAAGTCAGAAGTAGCCGGGCATGGTGGTGGGTACCTGTAATGCCAGTACTTGGGAGGCTAAGACAGGAGGATCTCAGGTTCAAGGCCACCCTCAGCTACTTAGTGAGGCCCTCCCAATGGAAGTGAGACACTGTTTCAAGATAAAGAAAAAAAAAATCAGAAGCATACTTCCCAAGTTTCCCTGTTTCTCCTCATTAAGTGATATCAACTTATCAATTCAACCTTTATTCTCCATCCCCATTTTCTAGAAAAAGCAATGATTTTCCAATCAGAATATATTATAACTTTTAAAGTAATCTTATGGATGTCATGTCAAATTACAATTTGGATACAGGTAAAATGTAGCCACATTTGGTCACATGGCATGCATACCCGTTTACAAAAGTAAAAAGAAAGCAAAGAATAAAATTATCTAAGTTGCTGCAGGTCTTTGCTAGCCTGGATCCTCCTGTCTCCGCCTCCCAAGCACTAGAAATACTGAAGAAAAAAAAAATGTATGTATGTATGTATGTATCTATCTATCTAAACAGCTGGCTACATAAATTTAAATAAAGAAAAAGGTTGAGAAAATACTCTTTACTTTTGTAACTGCTTTCTGGAAATAAATACATCAAAACCACCAATGCCTAATGACACACCTCAAGAACCTAGAAAAACAGGAACAGTCTAATTTCAAAGCCAGCAGAAGGCAGGAGATAATCACAATCAGAGAAGAAATCAATGAAATAGAGAAAATACAAAGGATCAACAGATCAAATAGCTGGTTCTTTAAAAAAAAAATTAGTAAGATTGACAAACTCCTAGCCAACCTAAACAAAAGAGAATCAACCCAAATGATTAAAATCAGAAATGAAAAGGGAGACATCATCACGACACAGTGAGGAAATTCAGAGGAGCATCAGAAACTACTTTGAAAATTTATATTTCAATAAGTTGACAAACATGAAGAAATCAAAAGAGATCTAGACAAATACAACCTACCTAAATTGAACAGGGAGGAGACAGAAATTCTAAACCGACCAATAGCAAACAAAGAGATAGAAACAGCAATAAAAAGTTTGCCATTAAAGAAAAGTCCAGGTCCAGATAAATTTCTAGCTAAATTCTACAAAATCTTTATAAAAGAACTAAACCTAATACTTCACAAGTTATTCCATTAAAACTAAAGAGATGGAATTTTTCCAAACTCCATGAGGCCAGTATCACATTAATACTAAACCAAATAAAGATACCCCAAGAAAAGAAAGTTACAGACCACTATCACTGATGAACAGAGACAAAAATTCCAAACAAAATAATAGCCATGGGCGTTCAAAACCACATCAAGAAAATTATACACCATGACCAAGTTGGTTTCATCTTAAGAAAGCAAGGCTGGTTCAACATACACAAATCAATACATGTTGTTCATCACATAAATAGAACTAAGAACAAAAATCACATGATCTCAATAGACACTGAAAAAGTATTTGACAAAATCTAAAACCCATTCATGTTAAAAACATGGCAAAAATCAGAACAGAAGGAATGTATCTAAACATCATTAAGGCAATATACAATAAATTCAAAGCCAACATCATATTAAACTACAGAGCTATAGTAGTAAAAAAATAGCATGGTATTATCACAAAAATGGGCACATACACCAATGGAAGAGAATAGAAGAAACAGAAACAAATCCACATACTTATAGCCAACTGATCTTCGACAAAGGGGCCAAACACGTATGCTGGAGAAAAGATGATAGCCTTTTCAAAAATGGTGTTGGAAAACTGGTTATCCATTTGTAGAAAAATTGAACTAAATCCTTTCCTCTCACCCTGCAGAGTCAACTCGAGAGGGATCAAAGATGTGGAAGTCAGACCAGAGACTGTGAAGCTACTAGAGGAGGGCGTAGGTTAAACACTCCAATATATAGGCACAGGTAGAAGAAACTTCTTCAAGACCCCCAAGCTCAGGAAATTAAAACAAGGATTAATAAGTGGGATGGTATTAAACGAAAAAGTTTCTGCACATCAAAGAAAACCAAGAGTCTAAAAAGAAAGCCTACAAAAGATTTTTACCAGCTATCTCTCTGACAGAAGTCTAATATCTAAAATATACAAAGAACTTAAAAGACTTTACACTAGAAAAACAAACAACTAGCCGGGCGTGGTGGCGCATGCTTGTAATCCCCGCGCTTGGGAGGCAGAGACAGGAGGATCGCGCAGGTTCGAAGCCAGCCGCGCGCGCTGGCTTAGGAGACCCTGTTTCCAAATAAAAAAGTATAAAAAATAGGTCTGGGAGTGTAGCCCGGAGGTAGAAGGGCTTCCAGGAACCCCAGTACCACCAAAAAGAAAAAAAAAGAAAAACAAACAACTAAATCAAGAAATGAGCAATTGAATTGAATAGACACTTCACAAAAGAAGAGATACAAATGGCCGATAAATAAAAATATGTTCAACATCATTAGCAATCAGAGAGATGCAAATCAAAACGACACTGAGATTCCATCTAACCCCAATCAGAATTGTAGTCATAAAGAAGTCAAGTGGGAAAATTGGAATTCTTCTATACTGTAGGTGGGATTGCAAACTGGCCCAGCTATTATGGAGATCACTGTGAAGATTCGAGAACTGGGAATGGATCCACCATATGATCCAGCTATCCCACTCCTGGGTATCTTTCCAAAGGAGTTGAAACCAGAGAACTACAGTGATATATGCATACTCATTTTCACAGCAGCACAAATCACAATGGCCAAATTATGGAATCAACCCTGGTATCTGTCAAAAGATTAATGGATTACAGAATTAGGGGAAATGCATACAATGGAATTCTACTCAGCAATTAAGAAGAACAAATTATCTCATTTGCAAGAAAATGGAAAGACCTGGAAAATCTTATTGTTAAGTGAGACTAGTCAATCACATAAAGTGAAGGGTCATGTGTTTTCTCTAATATGCGTATGCTAGGGAATAACTGGGATACAAGAGGGATTTCAGATAATGGAGGAGAAACTTCAGTGCAGCCAGGGAGGAGGTCTAAGGGAAGGAGAAGAGGAAGCCTGAGGTTCATTAATGTAAATACTATCATCGAGTATTCACATGTCTATGAATATACTAATGTCAATCTCAGAACTCTGTTTTGGGATGGAGGAAAATGGGGAGGAGGGGAACCAAGTGCTGTGCACATGTATTTACATTGTCAACATGATTTACATTATGATGTGAGACTATAATGTGCCAATTAACGCACATTAAAAAATGCTTTATTTGCAGGCAATAGCACATGCTCTTTTCTCATTCTTTGTTCTGTATTGTAAATGTGGAAAAAGAACTTTAATAAGACTGTTATCCAGTTATCTATCTAATAACATGGAATGCCATGCCATCATCTTGTTTCCCACTATCCTATCAGTTCAATACTAAATTTCTCCAAAACTAACCTCAAGACTATTCACAATAACTCTTTGATACTTAACATGTAAATTTGTCTGACCAACATTTATCTTCCTGATTATACTCTGCCCAACACTAAAAGTGCCTAAAGAAAGCCAGAGTGAATTTTGTTGATACTTTGTACCCAAGGTAAAAACAATTTTGATTGTACTCTGGTCTTATTCCCAAGGGTTCTGAGGTAAGGTACAAGCAACATACAGATAACAACAGGTCAGGGAGAAAATAAGTCCTATGGAAAGCAGTGTAGAATACTGGGAAAAGGTACAGGTTTAGATTTTGAGGGTTCAATGTCTTAATTCCAGCCTTTTCTTGCCCTCATTTTATAGGATCGAAGCCATAATATTAGCAAACTGCCTCCTACTATCAATATCTAGTGCTTATTTTAAACTCATTGAGAATAGGAAATATGTTTGATACATCTCTGAATTCTCCTGCATTATATTTGCATAGGTATTTTATAAATATTTAACTAATACTAGAATATATTTTAATATATCAGATAAAATTCCATTCCTTCTAGATCCCACCCTCAACTGCATTTTTCCTATTACAATTAGATTACTTTTATCAAAGGACAAATCTGATCTCATCCAATTCTATTTTTAAAATTTCTAAAGGCTCTCAGCCTTAAAGAAAATTCTCTGCCAAGACCAGCACTTATCTCTTCACAAGCTCTTATGTAACTCAGCCCCACCACAGAAAAATTAAAGCTTCTGGAATGTTCTCTCCCCTAACCCATGCTCCTTCCAATAGTCAAACTCCTACACATCATTCAGACCTCAGCTTAAAAGTCATTTTCTCTATCAAGTTCCCTGACCATAGCTCCCCAATCCTCAACTAAGTCAGTCTGCCTAACTTGATCATATACTCAATTTACCATCTAAACAATGCTTTACCGGTTATGTATTTAGTCTTATACCCACTGCTTATCAGAGTTCCTGGCACATACAATACTTTTAAAAGACATTAGTAGCTGGGCATGGTGGCACATGCTTGTAATCCCAGTGCTTGAGAGGCTGAGACAGGAGGATCACATAGGTTTGAAGCCAGCCTCAGCTACTTAGTGAGGCTCTCAGCCACTTAGTAAAACTCTGTTTCCAAATAAAGTAAAAAAATAGGTCTGGGAGTATAGCTTAGAGGTAGAAAAGCCCCTGCGTTCCACCCTCAGTACCACACAAACACACACAAAAAAGGATATTAGTTATTGAACCCCATGATAAAGTCCTGTTACCAATAATTATTTTCAATAATTATGTATCTCTATGTCTGCTTGTAAATAACTTTGAAAATATTAAATATGGTAGACCAATAGGCTAAAGGCAAAAAATTCTAGGATTTTATTCTGCAGACACATTTATTATGATACAGAAAGCAAAATCAGCATTATTTAAAAAAAAAAAACAGAAAAAATATTTTATAAGAACTTGCTATTCTGGGGGCCTCCTTTATCTGGGCCCCATTCACAGAGATATCAGTCAGAAAACTTTACATGACCCTCAGTTAAAACAGAGGCATATATGATGAAAGAAAAAATAGAAAGACGCCACTACCCAGCCTATAATTTCATCTTGGGACCACAAGGTGACAAGCTTGGATGACTAAAGAGAAAGACAATGTGCCTGCATTCTTGATAGTTTCATTCTTGTTAAACCACCACATGGCCCTGGACAGGGCTTTGCTTATTCCTTCTTGTGGTACAAGGATGAACCAAGGGCTAGACCAGCACGCTAAAACTGAACTATATCCTTCTCCACAACCTTTCGTTATGTTTTAAGGGTCTCCTACTCCTGGGCTCGAGTGACCCTTCTTCATCAGCCTCCAGAGTGACTGAGACTAGAAGCACACACCATTACCTACCTATTTGTTTATATAACTCAATTTTAGATTCTGTGGCAGCTGAACATGATTTCTATTTGATAGCAAAGACAATACAAAGTTAGAAAAAAATTAAGAAAAAGTTTGTATAACCTAGACAGATATTTTGAGGATAGGAACATTAGAAGTTAAGGTAAAAAAAAGTTGGACATAAATGATTACATAAAATGTCAAAAGAAGTGAGAGCAGTCAGTCATAAAAAGTAAAAAATCTTATGCTTTCCCTAATATGTGGGAGCTAGGGGAAAAAAGGGTTATAGGAGCAACTCTAGAGAAGGAGAAACCATAGCTGAGCAAATAAGGCAACCTGACTGAGGGGGATGGGAGGGGAAAGAGGGAAATTCCCTACTGTACAAGATGTTCATTCATTAACATATCAAAGTCAATCAGTAAGCCAAACAGGAGGAGGGATGGGGAGGGAATGGGGTAGGAATTGGAGAAGGGCTAAATGAGTGACGTCTGCAGGTATGTCTCTACTATCTTATACCTCGTTAAGATGTAAGACTACAATGCACCAATAAAAAAAGATTAAACAGTTTTTTAAAAAATGTCAAAATACTGCTGGGCATGGTGGCGCATGCTTGTAATCCCAGGGAACAGCCTCAGCTATTTAGTGAGGCCCTCTGCAACTTCATGAGACCCTGTTTCAAATTACAAAGAATAAAAAATAGGACAGGGGGTGTAGCTTGGAGGCAGAATGCCCCTGGGTTCCATCCCCAGACCCACACAAACAAAAAAATGTCAAAATAAAAATTATGAGAGCCGGGCATGGTGGTGCACCCTTGTAATCCCCGCGCGTGGGAGGCTGAGAAAGGAGGATCACACAGGTTCCAAGCCAGCCTCAGCTACTTAGTGAGGCTCTCGGCAACTTAGTGAGACCCTATTTCCAAATAAAATATAAAAATAGATTTGGGAGTATAGTCCGGAGGTAGAAAGCCTCTGGGTTCCACCCCAGTACCACCAAAAAAATAAAAAAATAAATAAGAAATAAGAAAAAAACAGGCCAGGCATGTTGGTGCATACTTGTAATCCCAGTACTTGGGAGGTTGAGACAGGAAGATTGTAGGTTTAAAGCCAGCAACTTAGTAAGGCCCTCTGCAACTTAGTAAGATTCTGTTTCAAAATAAAATATAGCCGGGTGTGGTGGCACACGCTTGTAATCCCCGCGCTTGGGAGGCTGAGACAGGAGGATTGCGCTGGTTCGGAGCCAGCCTCGTTGGCTTAAGAGACCCTGTTTCCACATAAAAAAAAAGTTAAAAAATAGGTCTGGGAGTGTAGCCCATGGGGGTGTATCCCAGAGGTAGAAGGGCTTCCAGGAACCCCAGTACCACCAAAAAATAAATAAATAAAAATAAAATATAAAATAGGCCTAGGCGTATAGTTTGGAGGTAGAATATTCCAGGTTCAATCTCTACTACCACAAAGAATAAGTAAAAATTAAATTAGTATAAACCAGTCTTGGCAGTGCACGCCTATAATCCAAGTACCTGGGAAGTGGATCGCAGGCTTAAGGCCATCCTCAGCAATTTAGGGAGACACTGAGCAACTTGAGACTGTTTTAAAAAGGGGAAGGAGGCTGGGCATAGAACACTCCAGAGTTCAATCCCCAGTACCAAAAAAGCAAAAAATTAAACTGGTATATACTACGTATAAAGATATTTACTGCAATATAGTATTCATTGGAGGAGAGATTACTTAGTTGTCCAAATGAACACAGTTAACAGCTTCAGATATCTACTGCTCCAGAACAAACTATCCCAAACTCAAAACAACAATTATGTTATTTCCCACACTTCTGTCAATTAGATGGAGGTTTTTTGCTGCTGTTACCTGCTGCTCCTCTGCTAGTGCATTCAACTAAGGGGTCAAATAGGTTAGTAGATCCAAGATAGCCTACTTTAATGTCTCCTGTTTGGTGCTGGCTGTAGGCTGGGGCATCTTGGTTCTCCTTTAAGAAAATTCTTATCCTCCAATATGGTAGACCAATTTCCTTGCTAATATTTATACTCTTTGAAGCCTCTAAGTTTTAGCTCCAGAACTCACAGATCACTTCCACCATATTCATTGATCAAAGTTAGTCTCAAGGTTAGCAGAAACTCAAGAGAGAAAGCGATTCCTCTTTTAGATGGAAGCAGCAGGAAAGGCACATTGCAAAGAGGAATACACACCAGAATAAGAAATATTTGTAATTGTTAAACATACTAGCTGGGCGTGGTGGCGCACGTTTATAATCCCAGCGCTTGGGAGGCTGAGACAGGAGGATTGCACTGGTTCAAAACCAGCCTCAGCTACTTAGTGAGGCTCTCAGCAACTTAGTGAGACCCTGTTTCCAACTAAAATATAAAATAGGTCTGTGAGTAGATCTTAGAGATAGAAACGCCCCTGGAGATAGAAAAACCTCTATCCTGGAGATAGAGGTTTCACCCCCAGTACCACAAAAAACAAAAACAAAAGACTATCACAGGGGTATGTGTGTTTGGATGTATATACATATATATAGACAGAGAAACACTGAAATATCTACATAAGTTGATAAAAAGAATAAGGTATTGCTTTACATATTCATGTGGAAATATTTCAAGATATAAGTAAATAAAACAAATTCCAAGGTGTAGAACATTTAATATATTGCCATTTACATGTCAGGAAATCATTTTATCACATACATGTATGTTTGGAATTTACTTAAAAACTGTATACTGATATACACAAAGAAGTCAAGATGCTGGCTCAGAATGCCAGGCAGTGAGGGCATTTTAGAAAAGCTAGCAAAAGGTTTGTTTTGTTTTGTTTTGTTTGCAGGTTTGGGGATGGAACCCAGGGGCATTTGACCTCCGAGCCATACCCCCTGCCCTATTTTTTATTCTTTATTTTGAAACAGGGTCTCACTAAGTTGCAGAGGGCCTCACTAAGTAGCTGAGGCTGTCTGTGAACCGCGATCCTCCGGTCTCAGCCTCCCGAATGCTGGGATTACAAGCGTGCGCCATCACCCCAGGCTCTAGCAAAAGTTTTGGAACATTACGCCCAGAGACAAGGACAATGAATATTGTATGGGGAAAGGTTATACAGTTGTTGGTCCAAGGAGGAACCCTAGATTTATCAAGAGGCACAGGCCAGCAGGCCCAGCAGTCAATGATGCAAGATGGTAGGGGTAGAAACAAATAGGTGATGGTCTCCATAGCAGGGAGAATTGTAGCACACTAAGTAAACAAGTAAAACTGGGCAAATGATAAATACATGCCAAGCCTAGTTCCTTATTACCAGAGAAACACAGGAAGGGGGTAGACTAGAATGAATATGGAGTATTAAGCTGGAATTGAAACTACAGAAACAAATCTATGATTTTACAATACAAACAGGTATAGAAGTAATTTATATGTATATACATATAGCATATATACATATACATATTTGTATATGTAAGCCATATACATATATCCTAATTTTGTCCACCAAGACTTGGAAGCAGTGATACCCAACATCAATATGCACACTAAATTCCCAAATCTTTGTTTTTCAAATATCATCTGACAAAAATAATGTTCCTTGAAGAAATGGCTGATTCCAGGGCTAGAGCAAGCAAAGCACAAGATGAACCAGGAACAGCTTGTTCTGCAAGAAAATCCTAAGGAAAAGCACAATAAATGAGATAGAAACATAATAAATGTGGATGGCAGCCGAGCGTGATGGCGCACACTTGTAATCCCTGCGCTTGGCAGGTGGAGACAGGAGGATTGCACAGGTTCAAAGCCAGCTGCGCTGGCTTAAGAGACCCTGTTTCCAAATAAAAATATGAAATAGGTCTGGGAGTGTAGCCCAGAAGTAGAAGGGTTTCCAGGAACCCCAGCACCACCAAAAAAAACAAAAAAAAAAAATGTGGATGGCAGCCAGCTTGAAGGGGCTCCCACAAGTAAACTGGGGGAAATTTAAAGAGCAAAATAAGTAATAGTAACAAATCATAACACATTGAATATAGTTAAAATCTATGAGAATTTACTGATTTAATATGGAAGAAAAGTACAGTATCAACTACTACATGTAGAAAGAATAACAGAAATAAATAGCGTTGGTCAATCATCATAAAAGAGGTTTAATTGAGATGGGAGTCATCAATGACTTTAGGTTAGTGAGTGGAGGTTTCATTATGAAACAGGATAGTTGCACAATTTTGGAATAAATCTCCATAAATATTAATCAATTACAAAGAACACAAATGTGATCTTATTAACATCAATACTTATGACATGGTTTGATCCTGTATGCCTCTGATGTAACATACTAAGAAGGACAGAGCAATATTTCTGTGGCATTCCTACCAGGAAAGCATCACCTTATTAGGGTAATGAGGAAATACCACACAACTAGGAGGAGGGTCATCATATGAAACTCAGGATCTGTACTTTATAAAACTGCCAAAGACACAAAAGATAGGGAAAACTAAGGCTGAAGAAGTCTAAAAAGATATGACAACTAGCCGGGCGTGGTGAGGCACACTTAAAATCCCAGCACTCAGGAGGCAGAGACCTAAGGATCTCAGACAGCCGCAGCTATTTAGGAAGGCCCTTTGCAACTCAGCGAGACCATGTTTCAAAAAATAAAGACTAAAAAAAAATAAATAAATAAAAATAGGACAGGGGGTATAGCTTAGAGGTACAATGCCCCTGGGTTCCATCTCTAGTACCACACACACACAAAAAAAAAGTATATATGACAACTAAATATAAAAATGTGTTCCTGGAGGACTGAGGATTTTATGTTGGTTGTGTAACACAGTTCCTTGATATAGATAGACAGATATATATATATATATATATATATATATATATTTTTTTTTTTTTTTTTTTTTTTGGTGGTACTGGGGTTCCTGGAAACCCTTCTACCTCCAGGCTACACTCCCAGACCTACTTTTTATACTTTTTTATTTGGAAACAGGGTAACAGGGTCTCTTAAGCCAGCACGGCTGGCTTCGAACCTGTGCGATCTTCCTGTCTCCACCTCCCAAGCACAGGGATTACAAACGTGCACCACCATGCCTGACCCAGTTCCTTGATTTTAAGAAGTAGACACTGGAGGACTGAAGGATGCTGGGGCATGTTCGCACCTTGTTTACAAGGTTTTGGAGAAGACTGGTAATCCATACACATGCACAAATGCATGTATGTATAGAGATAGGGCAAATAATGAAAGAAACACAGTAAAAAAAAATTAACAATGGAAGAAATTTGAGTGAAGAGGATACAGCCATTCTTATGTAGTGTTCTGGCATCTTTTCTATAAGTCTGAATTATTTCAAAATAATTTTTAAATTTTTGAAACAAAGATGTGATATAGAAAATTTTACAGTAAACACAAATCATGTATTGTCTAAAGCCAGGAAATAGAATAAAGATTCTGGTTTCCTGTGTTCATTTACATGACTTCCTTATCACACTGATTAGATGAATGAACAAGAAAGAGAATGTTTTATACCAGGTTTTAAAAAACTAAGAGCATCTCAATATTATAAATGAATTTTTTTCATGGATCTTAAATGAGCAAGGATATATTTTTTTGGTAGCCTCAGCACCCAACACATTTGTAATTTAGTCACTCAGGTTCTTCAGTAGAAATTCTACTCCCAATACTGTTCCAATCAGTGACTTGAATAATACCAAGGATTTTGCTACACTGAAAAGGAAGGACTATGTCAAGTTAAAATATATATATAAGACTGAGAATAGAAAAATATCAAGAACTGCCATTCTTAGAACTAGAGAAGTATTGTCTGCTCAATATTCCTAAAAGCAGAAGATTGCACTACTAGTAAAAGGCTTTAGCCTAAAAAATAATGAAATAACATTTTGGGGTAAAAAAAACAGAACAAATGTTTAGAATACAAAGATGGTTTTGGAAAAGAGTTGATAGTAGATTATGTTTAAAAAGTTAGAAGATGCCGGGCATGGGGGCGCAAACTTGTAATCCCCACGCTTGGGAGGCAGAGACAGGAGGATCACGCAGGTTCAAAGACAGCTGTGCTGGCTTAGGAGACCCTGTTTCCAAAACATATATATTTAAAAAAAATAGGTCTGAGCCGGGCGTGGTGGCGCACGCTTGTAATCCCCGCGCTTGGGAGGCAGAGACAGAAGGATCGCACAGGTTCAAAGCCAGCCGCGCGCGCTAGCTTAGGAGACCCTGTTTCCAAATAAAAATGTAAAAATAGGTATGGGAGTGTAGCCCAGAGGTAGAAGGGCTTCCAGGAACTCCAGTACCACACACAAAAAAAAAAAGGTCTGAGAGTGTAGCCGGGAGGTAGAAGGGTTTCCAGGAACCCCAGTACCACCACCACCACCACCCCAAAAAAAAAAAAAGTTAGAAGATCTGAAAAATTGTTAGACTGAACTGTATCAAACTGCTGACAAACCACTCGTAATAATATTCTAATTTAAATTAAAGAAATAGTACTTGGGAGGCTGAGACAGGAGGATCGGCAGGTTTGTGGACAGCCTCAGCAGCTTACTGAGACTTCCAGTAACCCAGCAACACCCTGTTTCCAAATAAAAAATAAAATAGAGCTGTGGGTGTAATCAGAGGTAAAATGCCTCTGGTTCTGGTTCAATCCCTAGTATCCCTTACACACACACACACACACACACACACACACACACACACACACACACACGCAGAGCTGGCACAAATTAAGCACTAAGTGACATGTTTATTCTTATAGAAAGGATGTGAAACAACTCAGTAATAAGTCGAATGTCTTAAAAATCTATTTGAGAAGCCTATTCAGGAACATGGGCAGACGCATAGTCAAACATCTAGACTAGTAAATTCAATTTACGAAAGGAATCTTAACATATTTATCCTTGTAGATTTAGATAATAGCACAAGACCTTACACCCATGATAGACAATCAATAAAGGTTTATTAAAATGAAAAAAGCATGAAAGTAAGTTATTTGGAAAAGAAAAAAAAAAGACAATCTGAGGCAAAAAATAAATCAGAAGTCCAAAAATTGTTCCCTAAGCAAGTCACTTTGAGAAAAGAAATAAAAGTACCTAAGCATTTGTAGAATGATGCATGGAAACTCCCTTCAGGCTTGTCTCTAATGACTGAGCCCACTTTCAAATCCTTTGGCTGCTATGAACATGGGTATGCCTACATTATTGTAGTTCTCTGATTTCAACCCCTTTGGAAAGATACCCAGAAGTGTTATCGCCAGATCACATGGTGGATCCATTCCCAGATTTTTAAGGAATCTTCACACTGATCTCCAGAGTGGCTGAAATTAGTTTGCACTCCCACTAACAGTGGAAAAGAGTTCCTATTTCCCCACATCCTTGCCAGAATTTATTGTTATTTGATTTCATTATGCTTGTCACTCTAATTGGAGTTAGATGGAATCTCAGTGTAGTTTTGATTTGTATCTCCCAGATGGCTAATGATATTGAACCTATTGGCTCTTTGTATCTCTTCTTTTCTGAAGTGTCTGTTCAATTCAGTTGCCCACTTACTAATTGGGTTGTTTGTTTTGCTAGTGTAGAGTCTTTTTAGCTCTTTGTATATTCTGGATATTAGCCCTCTATCAGAGTGGTAGCTGGTAAAGATCTTCTCCCATTCTGTAGGCTTTCTCTTTAGATTCTTGATAGTTTCCTTTGATGAGTAGAAACTTTTTAATTTGATGCCATCCCACTTGTTAATTCTTGTTTAATTTCCTGCACTTTGGAGGTCTTATTGAGGAAGTTACTACCTGTGTCTATATGTTGGAGTGTTGAACCTCTGCCCTCCTCTAATATCTTCACAGTCTCTGGTCTGATTTTCAGGTCTTTGATCCATCTTAAGTTGATTCCTATGCACGGTGAGAAGTAAGGATTTATAGTTCCATCTTTCTACAAATGGATAGCCAGTTTTCCTAGCACCATTTGTGGGTTCCATCAACAGATGAATGGATTATAAACTTATGGGAAATATACACAATGGAATTCTACTCAGCAGTAAAGAAGAACAAAATCATGTTATTTGCAAGAATATAGAAAGACTTGGAGAACATTATGTTAAATGAGATTAGCCAAGCACAGAAAAAGAAGGGACATAAGTTTTCTCCAATACGCCCAAGCTAGAGAGCATTAGGGATACCAGAGGGACTTTGATAATGAAGGGGAAACCTCAGCAAAGCCAGAAAGGAGGGGTAGGGAAGGAAGAAAGCTGAGGTTAAATAATGGAAAAACTACATTTGAATATGTGTATACATGTAAATATAACATAGTTAACATGGACACGCAGTATTGGGAGGAAGGGAAAAGGGAAAGGGGGTCACCAAGTACTGTGTGAATATATGCCATTGTCAACATGATCCACATTATGATGTGAGATGATAGTGCACCAAAAAAAAAAAAATCCTTAGCTGGGCATGGTGGCGCACACTTGTAATCCCAGCATTTGGGAGGCTGAGATAGGAAGATCACGGTTCACAGACAGCCTCAACTACTTAGTGGAGCTCTTTGCAACTCAGTGAGACCCTGTTTCAAAATAAAGAATAAAAAATAGGGTTAGGGGTGTAGCTTGGAGGTAAAATGCCCCTGGGTTCCATCCCCAGTACTGCAAAAGAAAAAAGAAAAAAAAAATTTAATTTTTTATTCTTTATTTTGAAACAAGATATCACTGAGCTGCAAAGGGCCTAATTAGCTGAGGCTGGGCACAAACTGCCATCCTCCTATCTCAGCCTCCCAAATGCTGAGATTACAACTGTGTACCACCACACCCAGCATGAGGATCTTTTATAACTTCCATTCAGGAAGAATAAGATAAAGTTAAGTCATCATTCTTACAACAGCTGTGTGCTCATGTGCACGCGCGCGCACACACACACACACAAACACACACACACACACACACACACAGCTTGAACCTTTATAAGTTGTAAATACACATTTCACTTTCACAAGTTTGTGTATACACCCACAAAAAGAAAATGAAAACAATTCTTTGAAGTGGGCAGTGCCATAGGAGTAGAGTGGCTAACAAAAGTTACTGCTCAAGTCTTAGTAGCCACCTGTTACAGCCACTTCCTTACAATAGTCTGCATGATTTCAGAACCCTTTCCTATTGTAAATTCAAAATTCTCAGATATGCGAATGAGGGAACAAATGAAATATGAAAATATGGTCCTATCTTTCCCATCCTACTCCAAAGACAAAAAAACAAAAATTAATAGATTTTTTAAAAAAAAAGATTTCTCCAAGTTATTGCCCATCCACTTACTACAGCACCCCATTCTTATTTTAAACTGATTGCTTTTACAGAAAACAAAAGCCACACCCTTAATACACTCAACTGTACAGTGGTTGTCTTCTGTGACAAGTACGTTTCCAGAGACAGTTGAAGCTCTATCTCCTGAGCCTGCTTCACACTAAAATCTGTAAAGTGTAAAGTTACAAAAGGTTCGAATCAATTGCGGAGAGGTTTATGAAAGCAAAACAAGAGAAAACACGAAATACATCTATCTTTCTTAACAAAATGTTTCTTTAAGAAAAACAAATCACAATAGCTACTAGACTACATTATGGAGTCATCTACTGATTAATAACACTGAACATGCAATACACTGAGTAATATTATTTTTAAATGATCAATTGCTTTCTGTGGTTCCTTGAAAAGTAGTAACAGCATGAAGGCACATGACAGCTACTGTCCATAGACAACATTAAAGTTATATTTAATCTAATTTCTGGAAAGTTCTGAAGCAGCAGCTTAAAATGCAAACCAAATCTTAATGAGGAAAAGTCTAGTAAAAAAAACTGAAAATAAACAAAGATATTCAGTTAAAAAAAACTAAGTAGGAAGGTCATTGGCAGCAAGATGTGTAACAGCTGTGGGTGCTTGATACAAATTAGTAAAAGGTTTCTCTGAAATTGAGAATATCATAAAATACAACCTGACATCTTTAAAAATCACTTTAGTGTTAAGATTTTTAAACCCCTGTATGTCTCCAATAACAAAGCAAGAACAATACAAGGATTTTCACATGATGCACATATATTCACATTTGTAAATTACAAACTACATGTAAATTGAAGCACTAAAAATTAACTAAAGGTTATCCAAAACACTCTGGAACATCAGGCTTTTGTTTTCACATCGTTTCTCAGATCTACTAGTAAAGCTCTTCTGGAATGGGTTTGCATTTCAATACAAGACTGTTCAATATGTCATTGCGTGTGGGTAAAGCGTGAGACTAATTCTCAAAACCACCTCGGGAGATGCTTAATTACATATCTAGCTCCAATTTCCTTCGACCCAACCAACAACGTACAGAAAACAGTTCAGACACACACGGTACAGGGAGCGCCCTTTTGTTTTGGTGGCAGAAGCAGCAAAAATAAAGGTTCACTGGAACCATCTGTACTTATCCCCACCCATCACAGCCCTGCCGAGCTCATTCACTCAACACTCGAGCCCCCGTGCTCCGTAGAGCCCGAGGCTTTCCACGTTTCAGAGATGGGGAGGCTGTGTGTTCGGAGTGCTGATGGAAAACGAGGGAGGACACCAATCCTTCGAGGAGAGAGGGACCAGGCGATGCATCTAGAAGGGGAGGACCGGGCGCGTCACAGAAACCCGGAGGATTGCAAAGTCGTCCGGGGATAAGCCCCGCGGGGCAGACGAGAGGATGCTGCCTGTTCAGTGATGGGGACAGAAGGGCAGTGCTCCAGAAGGGGAGAGAGGCACATTCGCGGGAGACACGAGAGGGCGTGAACAGGCCAGCTCTCAAGTCCGAACCCCAAAAGGCTTGAGGCAGCCTCGGACAGACCCGTACGGCGAGGCTGAGACTTACGGTTATTGTCGGGCTGCGGGGAAGGGCCGGCCGGACCCGGCAGGGCTGCAGTTCTGCTCCGCCGCGCGGGTCCCTCCTCTCGCGCGGAGCGGGCGACCTCAGGCACCCTCGCCGCCCCACCCTCCCGGACGGGCGCCCCTAGCTCGCCGGCCCGGGTGCACCCCCCGGCGGGCCGAGGCTGCTGGGGCCGAGGCGGCGCTCCGGGCCGGCGGGAAGCGTCGCGGAGCCGAGGACGCCGCGGCCGAGCTCACACCGGGCGGGCGCCCCCCATCGCCGCCTCGGGCAGTGGAGAGGGGGCGGTGGCTCTAGCCTCCGCCTCACACTCGAGTCCGGCTCATGCTCGCGCCGGCGCGCGCCGCCCCGCCGCCCTCCTCTGCGCCCCGGCCTCGGGCTCTGTCCCCGGCGCTCCCGCCGCCGCGGAGCCCGAGCCGCCCGCCGCCAGCCCCAGTGAGCCTGCAGCCCCAACCAGCGGCGGCAGGAACGGCAGCACCGCGGCCGCGACCCGGAAGCTCTTCGCCGCCAAGAGGCGGCGGTGTGGGGCGTAACCCCGGAAGTGGTTTCTCGCCCCGGTAGCGGCGGGATGGAAAGAGCAGGCCCTTGAGGACCTGGGCGTCCCTTACGTTCTGGAGTGGGTGACGGGGGCGAATGGTGCACAGGCGCGAGAAAAAGGAAGGACAATAAAGAGCGGGTGCCTGAGGTCCTCCGGCTCCGGAGGCCGAGCCCGCGAGCGCCCGCCGCTCCTGGGGGCCGTCGAGGGGCTTTCTGCGCTGGAGGTTGGGCCGGGCTGCTGTGCCTGGAGAAGGGTAGGAGGGGTGAGAACTCGGTGACGGTCTCCGCCTCCCGGTGGCCGTCCCACGCCCGTGAGTTGATGTAGTAGCCAGAGGCGTCGGCCGCCCGCGCGGGAAACCGGGAGAAGCGAGATCCAGACCAGAGCGAGGGAAAGCAGAGACGGGGGACGGAGTCATCTCCACATCTAGTGTCTCCAGGCGAGGAGTTTTATTTATGCGAGGAGTAGTTACAGAGAGGCCAGAGTCACCTTTTGAGCGGAAACTCTTTGAGCGAAGAAGCTCGTGATTTTCCGGGTAATGGACCTTGGTGGGTGGTGGCGGAGAGGAAAGTCCTAGGCAGAGTGTTTGCTGTTGTCATGAGAGGGAAAGCAATGCAATGCACAGTTTCTCATTCTAGCTCCCTCTGCTCCCTCTGTGCCTTTTCCCTGCGTTTAAAGTTTTGTGCTTGCTTTCTTTGCTTGTTCTTCGTGGTGGTTTTAGCTTCACCAGATGTCTTTTATCTACCTTGTTTATATCAGGATCTCAGCTCCATTCCTTTTCGTCTCTTCTGTTTGTTTGCAGACCATCTGACTTACTACAGACATATTACCCTGCCCATGGGTTTTTACGTACCAATAGTATGTCTCCTTTTTGTGGTGCCAGCCAAAAGTGCCACCCCTACATATTTTCAGATGAGCCCAGATAGGTACCCCGCCCATTTTCCCACCGCTCCATTTATGAGTCCTCATTATTTAGGCAGTATATTGTCATTTATGCCTAAGCATTTAGCATAGAGTGAGCCATATAACAAAGGCCATATATTTTCTATAGTCACTTAAACTGTTATTAAAAACTCAGTCTGAACATTTCAAGCTCTAGTTATACCTCTCTTAGTTTTAGCTCAGCTTAATCTCCGCCCGTTTTTATGTGTTTCTGCCTTAGCAGCTTTTGCCTTCCTATATTAGTAGCTTTTATTGACTTAAACGTACTTTCATGTCACTGGAAGAATGTATGTTTCAAATAGTCAAGTATGAATACTTTTTAAAAATTTAGGAATCTTTTAATATTAACATTAAAATAAAAAATTTAAAAAACACTGTTAGCCGGGCTTGGTGGCGCATGCTTGTAATCCCAGCATTTGGGAGGCTGAGACCGCTACTTAGTGAGGCCCTTTGCAACTCAGTGAGACCCTGTTTCAAGTAAAGAATAAAAAATTTGGCAGGGGTTGTAGCTCGGAGGTCAAATGCCTCAGGGTTCCATCCCCAGACCCGCAAAAAAAACAAAACAAAACACTAAACCAGGGTGGTGGTGCTTGTAATCCCCACGCTTGGGAGGCTGAGACAGGAGGATCTCACAGGTTCTAAGCCAGCCTCAGCTACTTAATGAGGCTCTCAGCAATTTAGTGAGACCCTGTTTCCAAATAAAATATAAAAATAGGTCTGGGAGTATAGCCCAGAGGTAGAAAGCCTCTGGGTTCCACCCCAGTACCACCAAAAAAAAAAAAAAAAAAAAAAAACTGTAAATAATGAATACTAACAAAGAACCTTACTAATAATTATTTGGTTAGCATGAGTTGACCAAGACAGGAATTGATTTGCTTTAAATTCTGTTTGGAAAACTAAGAATTACTTGATTCCTCTTTTATGTGCTTAATAGAAAAAAATTGTTTCCATAATTGTGCCTATGTATTATATAGTATCTCCACAACACAGTATCTTTTAGGGGGCTTGCAGTCTTTAAGGAGGTATTCATATATCTCATTCACTTGCATAATTTATGGAAAATAAATGCTTTATTTCTGGATTACTATTTCAAGTCCTTATTCACTTTTAAGGATATTTTATAATTATATTAATTTTTAAGCCCTAAAGGCCAACTCTTACTGGTGAAGTCAAGACCTATGAAAAGTTGAGTCGCTGTTTAGAAAAATTTTACTTTTAACATAAAAGGAATAAAAAGACTATGAGATAACCTTAAATTATAAGATAAGGTTGTGGATACTTAAATGATAAAAATATAATCAAAGTCATCCTTAGCTTGTCTTTTAGGTACTATATTGTCTAGGGTATAAAAGTAAAGATTTTTTTAAAATTGTTTTTCAAAGTGAGTATGTGGAAATAAGTTTTCAGGTTGGAATATAATGTGTTTTTTACTTTGCCACCAGTGTGTCATTTAAATTTAAAGGAATTGTTTTTATTTGTTTTATAAAGCAATGGGAAATCCAGAAAACGTAGAAGATGCATATGTTGCTGTTATTCGTCCAAAGAATACTGCCAGCCTCAATTCTCGGGAATACAGAGCTAAGTCATATGAAGTGAGAAGATTTAATGGCCTTTGATTTCTACCATCAAATGTTATTCTGAACTACCATCTAAGTGTAATGGCTTACCATGTGCTGCAAATTCTTATTGATAAGCTAGTTATTGTAGATCTCTGACCATTACTGTGTCTTTTTTCTGTTGCATTTCTTTTGACCATTTGCTATTTTACATGTGTAGATTATTAGATAGTAAAAAGAACTTGTTTGAGTTTCGTGGGTTTTGGGGTGGTTTTTTTTTTTTTTTTTTTTTTTTTTTGCACTGGGGATTACATCCAAGGGTATTCTACCCCCAGCCCTACATTTTATTTTATTTTTTATCTTAAAACAGGGTTTTGCTAGGTCATTGAGAATCTCACTATATTGCTGAGGCTGTCCTTTAAACTGCAATCCTGTGTCAGCCTCCTAAGTACTGGGATTACAAAATTGCACCACCACACCTGACTTGTTTTTGTTTTGGCATGCGTGCGTGTGTGCGTGTGTGTGTGTGTGTTACTGGAGCTTGAACACCAAGGTATTCTACTGCTGAGCTATGCACCTAGACTCATTTTTTATTTTGAAACATGGTCTCACTAAATTGCTGAGGTTGGTCCCAAACCTGTCTAGCCTCCCAAATACTAGGAGTGTAGGCATGAACCACCATACCTGGCTTGTTTGAGTTTTCTTAAAAGTTATATACTCACATTTTAGTACAATATATGACATGGCTCTCTATATTTAAGAAATGCAAAAGTCAAACTCATTCAATTTAAATATAAACATTGTTCCTGCTTGATTATTTTTTCAAATTATTTTTAACAATTCATTTAAAGTTTCTTTTTACCTAAATTAAGTATTAGTTAAGTTACTTCTCTGTGATCTTGAATGTATTAAATATATTAGTAAACTTATAATTGAGGCAAATACATATATAAACATATATCTAAGTGCATTGCAACAAATTCCAAGCACTGTTAAATATTTGTGATCTAACTTAATTTCTCTAACATTTTGCCTGAACTATTTTTTAAGTCTATCTGAAACCTGTTCAGGAGGCTGCTTCTTCAGCAATGCAAGGACTTACTGTTTGTCGATCTTGACTGCACTGTAGAACCATCTGGGGAATTTTTAAAACTATAAGTATCACCAGACCTGGTGCCTCTTACTTGTAATCCCAGCATTTGGGAGGCTGACACAAGAGGATCTTTGTTCGTTGCCAGCCTCAGCTATTTAGTGAGGCCATCCGCAACTTAGTGAGACCCTGTTTCAAAATAAAGAATAAAAAATAGGGCTAGAGGTGTAGCTCGGAGGTAGAATGCCCCTGGGTTCAATCCCTGGTATAAAAAAAAAAAAAAAAAAAACCTGTGAATATCAGCACTGTAGCCTCCTTCTCATTTAATAGGTCTGAGATGAGTATGGGCATTGATATTATTTTAGAGTTTTGCAAGATATTCTAATATGCAGTTATGGCTGCTGCCAGCTCATTACAGCATTATATGGCAATTACATTTTATTTTAAACTTTGTCTTAATGTGATTTTCCTTGTCTAAGATTTTGTTGCACGAAGTTCCTATTGAAGGACAGAAAAAAAAGAGAAAGAAAGTTTTGTTGGAAACTAAACTTCAAGGCAATAGTGAAATAACACAAGGCATATTGGATTATGTAATAGAAACCACCAAACCAATTTCTCCTGCAAACCAGGGTATCAGAGGTAGGAAACATTTTTTCTTTATTTTCTTAAAACAGTTTTCTTTAAATACTTGCAAAGAAATATGTTTTTTAAATATATGAAAGTTTCTTTTTATATTCTTTTCCATTTGAAAAACTTGCAGAAAAAGGTTTTTCTAGCTATAGCCACGCCCTTTATGAAGTAACTCATCTATTTTTTTTCAAAACTTAAAAAGCATTTTAAGAAATTGCAGTATTAATGATTTGTTCAATAGGAGAAGTGGAGTCTTTTAAAAACTAATAGAGTGTAAGTTACTTTTGCTAAAAGAATAGTTTCCTAGAAAAGTATCTTTAAACTACTACTTTTATTTTTGCTAAAAGAATAGTTTCCTAGAAAAGTATCTTTAAACTACTACTTTTATGTCTCTATAGCAGGAGAGAGGAAACTAATTTTCTCTTCATAACTAAGTGAAAGTTAATATCACCAGATGAAAAAGGAGATTCTAGACGAGCAAATAAGGCGAACTAACTGAAGGGATGGGAGGGAGGAAGAGGAAACTCTCTAAAGCACATGATGTCTTAAACATATCAAAGTCAATCACTAAGCCAAGCATGGGAAGGAGGGTTGGGGAGGGAATGGGGTGGAGATATGGTAAGGGCCAATTGGGTGATGTGTGCATGTGTGTCTCCACCATCTTTTATCCCATCAAGATGTATGACTACAATGCACCAATAAAAAAAATTTAAAAAGAGAAAAAAAAGTCAAAAGAAAATTAATAGAAAAATACCTAGAAGTTACCAGGCAGCAAAGTTACCAAATTTCTTCCTATTTGGTCATAGGAATAAGACCCTTTTCGAAGAGCCAAACTGAATTGTAGAAGTGTTAACCTTGAAAGATTGAAGCCCCATTTAAAATATTAGATAATATATAGACTATGAAAGTGGTTAAAATTAATGATCCATTTTCTCAGCTATATCCTGATAAGCAGAAGAAGCTGTGAAAAGTTAAACTATAAAGTATGTCCAAGATTTAAGGATCATAATTTTAAAAAGTAATCCTTGCTCAGTCAGCAACAGTTGGAAACAGTTGTTAATGAGAGAAAAAGTAGCTCTCCATGCCTACTTTTTTTTTTTGGTAAACTTATTCAGTGTTTTTTTTTTTTTTTCTGTTCATAAATCTGAAAGTAAGTGGTTCATCTGTTTCAGTAAAGAGATTTTTCTGGTGCAGAGATGTAGTTGAATCCTGTGATATATTACTTATTTTGAATATTTATTTTCTAGTAACAATTTAGCTGAACTATAATTTTGTAACTTTTGTAGGTACCATTCACTATATTACACTTTCCTAGGAGGTTAATTCCACAATAGGACCTTAAGGTTTTTGTGAGTTGGGACTCTTAAGCATTGAAACTCATGGTTGTAAGAAGTTTACAGATCTTTGATACATATTCTAAGTCTCACAAAGAACATTCCTTTTTCTTAATTATAATATCCTTTTATTTACTTGTACTGGATATGAACCCAGGGGTATTCTACCTCTGAGCTACAACCCTAGTCCTGTTTTATTTTGAAGCAGGGTTTTGTCAGTGGCTGAGGTTCTAGCTAAGTGTCTGAGTTGAGCCTCAAACCTGTGATCCTCCTGACAGCCTCCCAGGTACACTGTGCCCAACTTCAAATTCTTTTTTTTTTTTTTTTTTTTTTTTTTTTTTTTTTTTTTGTGGTGGTGGTACTAGGGTTCCTGGAAGCCCTTGTACCTCCGGGCTACACTCCCAGACCTATTTTTTATACTTTTTTACTTGGAAACAGGGTCTCTTAAGCCAGCACGGCTGGCTTCGAACCTGCATGATCCTCCTGTCTCTGCCTCCCAAGCGCGGGGATTACAAGCGTGTGCCACCACGCCCGGCTCAAATTCATTTTTGAAATGAAATAATTTAGAAACCAAATTTAGTTTAAAATAAAAAGGAAGGGAAACTGATTAACAATGTGAAAGATTAGGTGTCACAAATTTATCAATCTTTCTACCTTACTCTTGGAATTCTCTGAAAATTTTTCATTCAGACTAGTTCCACTGTTGCCAAATTAGTTATCAGGATTTATCCTGAGTCCAAATCCCTGAAGAGAGAAATGTTACTATCTTATCACATATTTGAGCTGAGATATACAAGTCATAATTTGCTTTAATTAGCCAAGCTCTCCCACTAGGTTCATTTACCTAGAAGGGTGTGGAAGAGGTGTCTGTGTTAATAAAATGTCCCCTGTCCCAGTTATGAATGAGTGGGTTCCCTGAAATATGTCTAGCATAATTTTGCCTTGTATACTTAGTAAAATGTACTGATAACATTTTCAGGCAACTTTTAATAAAGGAAATAAAAAAGAGAAGTTTACTTAGCTGAATAGAAAATTATATTAATGAGCCATACCATATCCTGAATTTCCTCCTATTCAATTGAGATTTTCTAAAACTCAATATAAGTTTTTGTTTTTATTTGTTTTTGTTTGTGTTTTGGTACTAGAGACCAAACTCAGGAGTTCACATAGGCTAAGCACATGCTCTACCAATTAGCTGTATACTAGTCTATATCATATAGTGATATGAGTCTTTAAATAAGCATCATGTGAAAATTACAAATGACTAGTAGCAGTAGGCATGCTTTACATTTTATACAGTACTATATAGTTCATAAAACACTTGTAAAGCACACTTATTCATTAATTTCTTAAATTGGTCCCGTGCATTGGTTTGTGGTCTTTTTTAACATCTATTAATGGAAATACATAAGTTGTCACCTGCTAAGAATGCATTGCCACTGATAGAGGAATTATGACTAGAACCCTCACATCAGTGGGTTTTTTTCTCCCACAAGTGATCTCATAGGCAAAATAGGCAGTTAAACAGTCCATCTTGCCAAATTTGGGGAAGCAGCAACACAGAAAAAATCAAATGAAGGGGAGACCTCAAGCCAGACAACAGAAGCAATGCCTCCAAATGTATTAGAATGTCATTCTGTATCTAACACTGTGGTTGCGTGTGTGTGTGTGTGTGTGTGTGTGTGTGTGTGTGTGTGTGTGTTACTGAGAATTGAGCCCAGAGACATTCTACCTCCTAGCCACACCCCCAAACCGATTTTCTTATTTGGAAACAGAGTTTCACTACTTGCTGAGGCTGTCCTTGAACCTACTATCCTCCTGTCTCAGTCTCTCAGCTACTAAGATTACAAGTGTGTGCCACTAAGCCTGGCTTCTAACACACTTTAAACAAATGTTTATTTTGTAAAATAGTTTGGGGGCCTATAATAGAAAAGGCCTTAGTCACAAATGCTGATACTTTGAAACTATCTTTCTGTTCACAGAAGTCATCCTACCTGCTAGCTGCTCTGTTTCTTAAAGTGAGAAGACTGGAAGGGTTAATATGGCAAAGATATCTAGAGTATAAGGGGTTTTAGAGTACATGATCTATGTTATTATTTATAGCTCCTTTACAACCCAATCACAGTAAACAGACTAAAAACAGTTACAATTCAGAACAAAAGTTTGTAGCTCAGTCAGATTTTAAAAAAAATTCAAATTGGGAATGGAGCTTAAATGTTAAAAGAAGAGCTAGTAACATTTAAGATTTTAAAAGTTGCATATATCACTCTCTTCATTGAACCCAATCTGTAATAAAATTAACACATTTATCACAGCTGAGTGAGAAAGTGTATGTTGACTCTATAGGAGGCCTTGTGAGAATTGCTCAGTCCTTAGCACAACAGTCTTTCTTAGTATTCATAGGAAGCGTCTCTTATAGTGAGTCAAACCACAACCTAAACCTTCTAATTGATTATCTGCAGATGATCCTGTATTACCACAATTATGAGTTTTTATTAGTATATATAATAAAACTGACTAACTTTAGTTCCTTTTACTATCTCTTATTTTGTACTTTTTTTTTGTGTGTGTGGTAGTAGGGATTGAACCCAGGGACGTTCTACCTTCGAGTTACACTCCCAGGCCTAATTTTAAGTCCTCCCCCTTGTTTTCCTTTTATTTTTTTATATTACTAGGGATCAAACCCAGGGCCTTGCCCAGGCTAGACAAATGCTATACCACTCAGCTATATCCCCAGCTTCTAGAAATTTATATTCTAATTTGCAAGATGGCTTACATAATTTAAAGTATTTTTATCTTTGCTAACTTTTTTCCTTAAATGATTAGGAAAACGAGTGGTTCTAATGAAAAAATTTCCTCTGGATGGAGAGAAGATGGGTAGAGAAGCAGCATTATTTATTGTTCCCTCAGTTGTAAAAGGTAAAGTCTAAATGTATCGTATAAATCTTTATATACTTTACACTCTTGATGGGATTGTAAATTAGTACAACCACTGTAGACATTAGTAAGGAAGTTCCTTAAAAGACTAGGAATATAACCACCAAATGACCTAGATTTGTCACTCCTTGGTATCTTTCCAAAATATTAAAGTAAAAATATTAAGTAATACATGCCTACCCATGTTTATAGCCACACAATTAATAATAGTCAAATTATGAAACCAACCACAAATGAATGGATGTGTGTCTATCAGCGGATGAATGGATAAAGAAAATATGGTGTATATACACACAGTGGAGTTTTACTTGGCCATAAAGGACAAATCTTTGTTATTTTCAGGAAAATGACATGGAACTAGAAAATAATGTTAAGTGAGATTAACCAGTCTCAGTAAATCAAGGATCAGCTGGATATGGTGCCACACACCTGTAATCCCAGTGCTTGGAAGGCTAAGATAGGAGGATTACAGGCTAGAGGTCAGCCTCAGCAATTTAATGAGACCCTGTTTCAAAATAATAAAATAGGGCTAGGGGTGGCTTGGAGGTAGAATACCCCTGGATTCAATCTTCAGTACCACAAAAAAAAAAAAGAAAGAAGAAAATCAAAAATTGTTTTTCTCATATGTGGAAGCTAGAAAGTCAAGAGTCATGTTTTCTCATGTGTTGGAAGCTAAGAAAGAAAAGGACAGAGACCAGTAGAATAGTGGAAGGAGGTCAGGGAGGAAGAAAAGGAGGTGTGAAGAAGGAAGCAGATCAAATCATGTTATATTCATATATGAAGATATCACTACCAATTTCACTAGCATGTACAGGGAAGGAAAAGGAGCCAGGGAAACACACCTGGAGATTATCTTTGCATTTATGAACATATCACTTTGAATCTGACTAGAATGTATAATTATATTGTACCAATAAAATTCTAAAAAATAAATAAGCTAGGAAAATAATCTTTATGTACTTTAGATGCTAAGAAAATGTCTATTGAGAACTTAGGAATTTGCATTTATAGATACTGCTATGGAACTTGAAACAAAATTTGTTACTTATCAAAAAATTTGTGTGTGTGTGTGTGTACAGTGCTGGGGATTAAACTCAGGGGCATTCTGTGTCTGGGTTATACCCCCAACCCTATTTTATTTTTTCTTTGCAAATAGGGTCTCACTAGGTTGCTGAGAGCATTGCTAAGTTGTTGATGCTGACTTCAAACTTGTGATCCTCCTGTCCCAGGCTCTCAAGTAAAATGTTTGATTTTAATGTAATATATAACCTTCCTGGCTTAACAGTAATATTTTTGTTTTAGTTTTTACATGTAGAATAGAGAAATAAGGACTGAAGGTATAATTGAAATTAAAACTATTCAGATTAAAATTAGGGATTTTTTTTTTTTTAAGAATATGCTATAGCCGGGCGTGGTGGCGCATGCTTGTAATCCCCGCACTTGGGAGGCAGAGACAGGAGGATCGCGCAGGTTCGAAGCCAGCCGCGCGCGCTGGCTTAGGAGACCCTGTTTCCAAATAAAAATGTAAAAATAGGGAGTGTAGCCCGGAGGTAGAAGGGCTTCCAGGAACCCCAGTACCACCAAAAAAAAAAAAAAAAGAATATGCTATAAATACAACAGAAATAGATAAATATCTATTTAGTATTCTGGAAATAAATCACTTTTTGATCAGAGCATATCATATGCTGAAGATAAGAAAATAGCAATAGTAACCCTAAAATACTCTGCCCAGCGTTATTATTGGTAATATTTAAGGAATGTAGATATAATATGAAAATTAAATTTGAGTCTGGTTCCTAGTGCAGGAAGAATTAAATGATGTATTAGAAGTGAAATCACTTTGTAAACTACACAGTACTGGCCTCACAGAAGATGGTAATAATACTGATGACATCGTAATGACCCACCAAGCCTGTTGCTTCTTGGTGCTTACATGTATTTTATTAGCCACCTATGGCATTACAAATATATTTTCCCAGGCATTCTTGACTTTAAAAGTTCAGTATTTTACATGGTGTTGAAAAATTAATATGGTTTACAGAAAAGAAAGAAACACTTTGTGTAGTCCTCCAAGATTTTAAAGTACTGCATTCACCTAAGTAGACAGTGTCACTGAGCTAACAATCATCACTTGATTCCAGGTCTCCTGATTCCAAATCTAAAACATGTTATACTTAACAAGCTTTTAAAAAACATACTGTATGTGAAGAATGTGGAGTTGTAAAACATACTTAAATGAAGAATGTAGAGTTGCAAACCTTATATAATGGCATAATTCTTCATTTTTCTCTTTCAGATAATACTAAATATGCCTATACTCCAGGATGCCCAATTTTTTACTGTTTACAAGATATTATGCGAGTCTGTAGTGAATCCAGTACTCACTTTGCAACACTTACAGCAAGAATGTTAATAGCCTTGGATAAGTAAGAAACATCATTAAAAATGTTTTTCTTTTTTTTTTTTTTTGTAGGTCTGGGGATGGAACCCAGGGGCATTTGACCTCCGAGCTACACCCCCTGCCCTATTTTTTATTCTTTATTTTGAAACCGGGTCTCACTGAGTTGCAGAGGGCCTCACTAAGTAGCTGAGGCTGTCCGCGAACCATGATCCTCCAGGTCTCAGCCTCCCGAATGCTGGGATTACAAGCATGCACCACCATGCCCGGCTAACAGTGTTTTTAATTAATCAGATATATGTTCATAGTGGCAATTAGTCTGATAGATACAGACACTTTTGAATGAAAATGATATATGTATTAAGAAATGGTAAGTTTCAAGCCCGTCATGGGATCACATGGGCTCCCAGTACTTGGAAGGCCGAGAAAGAAGGATCACAGGTTCATGGCCAGCCTGAGCTACTTAGTGAGGCCCTCTGCAACTTAGTGAGCCCTTGTTTCAAAATAAAAATAAAACTCTAGAGCTGAGGTAGTTCGGAGGTAGAATGCCCTTGGGTTCAATCCCCAGTACCGCATAAAAAAAAGGTAAGTTTTTTAATTATATAAAAATGAAAAACTCCCAAGGTAAGATTAGCTAGTCTGCTTATAGCTTTTAAATTTATTCTTCAGAATAACAAATGATAGAAGTAAATAAATAAAACTAACAAATGCTGGGCGGGTGTGCACCTAATCCCAGTAGTCAAGAGGCTGAAATAAAAGAATCACAAGATTCAAAGCCAGTCTCAGAAACTTAGCGAAACCCTGTTTCAAAATAAAAATAAAATGGGGCCACTAGTATAGTTAAGAATGTCCCTACGTTCAATCCATAGTACCAAACATAATAATAACAACAATGAATGCTGCCCTGACTTAAGAATTAAGATTTTTCTATTATAAAATTAGATTTAATTACTCTTTCAGGAAACAAAGTCATTTAATTTTTCTTGTCTTTGTCTTTTTGTCACAAATAGGGGTCATGTCACCTACATAACAGTGGTTTAAATTTTAGAAGTACTACATATTTTTGAAAGGCATTATTAAAGTAGCATATACCTTTTAAAATTGTTTACTGTGTTCATTAACAAAACTTACATTAATGAAATGCTTAATCAACAATAATTAAAATTATAAGAACCTGAATGTAATATTAGATAGTATGATGTATCAAAATGTGGTAGTTGTCTACCTTTTTCATCTTTACTTTTGAATAGGTACTTCTACTACCTCTTTCTTTGTATTTTTCCAGGTGGTTAGATGAACGTCATGCACAGTCTCACTTTATTCCGGCTTTATTCCGACCTTCTCCTCTTGAGCGAATAAAAACTAATGTCATAAACCCTGCATATGCTGCTGAATCAGGTCAGACAGAAAACTCACTACATATGGGCTACAGTGCACTAGAAATAAAGAGTAAAATGTTAGCTCTTGAGAAAGCAGACACCTGTATTTACAACCCATTGTTTGGATCAGATCTTCAGTATACAAATCGAGTAAGAGTTGAATTTTGACTTTTGTTTCAAAACATATTTCATGTATAATTTTTTATGAGATAAATTCATCTGTTATTATCTACTTAGAGATGTCATTTGTGCTCTGTTTACGTGTATGTGTGTGTGTCAAGTATCTAAAGCTCTTAAGGTATTTTTGTTTCGTTTTTCCTTTCTAGGTAGATAAAGTGGTAATAAATCCATACTTTGGTCTAGGAGCTCCAGATTACTCAAAAATCCAAATTCCCAAACAGGAAAAGTGGCAGAGAAGCATGAGCAGTGTCACAGAAGACAAGTATTGTTTTGGTTTTACTTTACTATTGCTTTTCTTAAAACTGTGTGTGTGTGTGTGTGTGTGTGTGTGTGTGTGTGTGTGTGTGTGTGTGTGTGTGTTAGGTGGTACTGGGGATGGAACCCTTCTACCTCTGGGCTGTACTCCCAAACCTATTTTACATTTTTATTTGGAAAAAGGGTCTCTTAAGCCAGCGAGGCTGGCATCAAACCTGCACGATCATCCTGTCTTCGCCTCCCAAGCGCAGGGATTACAAGCGTGCACCACCATGCCTGGCTAAAACTATATTCTAAGCCCGGCGTGGTGGCGCACACTTATAATCCCAGCATTTGGAAGGCTGAGACAGGAGGATTGCGCAGGTTCAAAGCCAGCCTCAGCTATTTAGTGAGGCCCTTTGCAACTCAGTGTGACCCTGTTTCAAAATAAAGAATAAAAATGTAGGGCTGGGGGTGTTGCTCAGAGGTGGAATGCTCCTGGGTTCCATCTCCAATACTGCAAAAATAAAAAAAAAACCTATATTCTAATATTAAAATAGTTTAAAATGGTATTGTGCAATTATGCAATCTAATTACTAGTTAGATTACAGTGGCTATGTAATATATAGCTTTCAATGGTGTGTCTCATCTGTTTGGAAACAATTTGAATTTCAACAGTGCTGTTTGTTTTGTTTTTTTACTTTGTTTTTAATGATTAGAGAACGACAGTGGGTGGATGATTTTCCTCTCCATCGAAGTGCCTGTGAAGGAGATTTGGAATTACTAAGTCGTCTTCTCAATGAGAAATTTTCCGTCAACCAGTTAGATAGTGACCACTGGGCGCCCATTCATTATGCATGCTGGTAAATGGATTACTTACTCTTCTTTTTAAAGGGAATTAATTCTTAGTTTTAAATATTAAAGACTATTTTAATTACAGACATTTTCTTTGCCATGTTTGCCTCTGAGGTTTCTATTTTGATCTTTTGATTACTGTGCATGTGCCAATGTTCAGAATTGCAAGGTCTGCCTCATGGGAAAAGTACTAGGAGTATTCTTAGGTGTTGCCAAGTCAAACAGTAGGATAGTTACTAACTAGTAAATGTCACTGCAGAACACAGTGCCCTTTACATACCTTTGCAGCTTCTGTTGTTTTTTTATTGGCGTTATGTTAGTTTATCCTTACTATAAAGTATACAGTACTTTAGAGTACTGTATACTATACTATAAAGTGTAATCCAAAGTAAACGACTTTGTATTTGGTTTTGTGTTAGGAAAGTATCCTATTAATTCTTTGTGAAGCTATAGTATCAGGACACCTCCAGAAGCCTTCATTAGAAGAGCCAGGATGCGGTTGGTCAATTCAGAGTATTACAAGACCATAGTGTTTGTGAAGGGGAAGCAAGAAAAGGTTGATGGCAAATCAGATCATTTCTAATGATGTGCTATTTTGCCCTCAAATGTGCCAGATCTAAAACCAAATTTCCCTTCTCCTTCTGTCCTGCCACTCTTTTATTTCCAAACAATGAATTATTCTCCACCAACGCTACAGGTTGCAGCTTTGCATAAATCTTTGCCTGCAACCAGAAGAATGACTTGCTATGTCTGGCACATGCTTTGTATTCCTCTGATAACTTGCTTTGATTACTCCTTGTTCCTCTACCTAGACTATTTTACCTCCCTTCAACACTTTCTTAGTTCTTTCCTATTTATTCATTTATTATTTATTTATTTATGTGGCACTGGGAATTCAACCCGGGGCAGTCTACCTCTGAGCTACACTCTCAGCCTATTTTTTTTTTAAATAGTATCTCAGTAGATCCTTGAGAGCATCACTACTTGCTGAGACTGTACTCAAACCTGCAATCCTCCTGTCTCGGCCTCCCAAGTACTGGGATTACAGGTGATGTGCCACCACGCCCAACTAATTCTTTCCTACTTAAAATATAGTTCAAACTGTTCTTTCAAAACACTTTTCAGTGTTTCTGAAAACAGTGAAATCATATCTCCCTTCTCCAGTATATATATTTATATGTGTATTTACTCTAGGAATTAGTTATATATTATTTGGACTTAACAAATGTAAAGTACCTTTTTTGTTGATTGTTGTCTTGAGTTGTTGCATTAAAGGCATTATGTAGTTTATCCATGTTCAATATCTTGTCTCCCTGATTACATTGCAAACCCTTTGGAGCAGAACCATGGATCTTATATATTTTATGTCTCCCACAATGCCTAATTTAGCACTTACATAAATAATTGTCTTTGGGCTTATTTTGTAGTTCATAATCAGGCCTAAATGTGGAATATTTTTATAAGGTTCTTTATGACTGACTTTCTGATCTAACCTTTGTGTATATGTTTGTGTATTACTGGGGATTGAACCCAGGGTCTCATGTATGCTAAACACAAGCTTTACCACTAAGCTATATTCCCCCGGCCCTTTTTAATCTATTTTTAACTAAAAACTGTATCTCCTTAATTTATAACTTTTGTACTTTGTATAGGGTATTTCTCTGTCATCTGCTCTATCTTGTATTTGAGTATATTTTTCTCTTCATTGATGATAAATAGAAAGTTGAACTGAACTATAATAATTAATCATCATGAGTAACTCAGTAATTCATGTTAGTGTCAATCCATTAATCTTTTGCTCACTGTACTAGAAAAATCTTAGATTTCTTTGAGATTTTTAAAACATTTCAAATGACTTTTTAGGTAAGTCTTTTTTTTTTATAGGTATGGAAAAATTGAAGCCACTCGGATATTATTAGAGAAAGGAAAGTGCAACCCAAACCTTTTAAATGGACAGCTGAGTTCTCCTCTTCATTTTGCTGCTGGAGGAGGACATGCTGAAATAGTACAGATTCTCCTAAACCATCCAGAAGTTGACCGAGTAAGTAATGATATTCATTTGTACACTTGAGAGGTCAGCTGGAAAGTAAAAACAAAATTTCACTTATTTTACAGAATAATATTTAGCTGTCTTTTTCAACATAAATTTATAAAGATTTTATTATGGTAAGATATACTTCATATAAAATTTATAATTTTAGTCACTTTGGGGTGCACCATTCAGTGACATTAAGTATATTCACATTACTGTGCAACTGTTACCACTACTGATCTCTAGAATATACAGAAAATGTTACCTCTTTTCATTTTATATTTTCCAAACATGTCTTAAAAAGGAAAAAGGGTTTTAAATCTATTTTCTAGAATTTGTAGTAACAAATATTTCATAAGGAGAATATAAAGCCATTAATAAAACTTTGTTATCTCTATATCAGAACTTTAAAAAAATACAATTGGTTCGTACTTTCAGTCTTTTATCCTTGCCAATTTTATTTAAGTCTGTAGTACTTACTACATATGGTTAATAATTACTACTTGACAATTTTTTGTGAATTTTTGATTAGCTGAATAACATTTTCCTTAAAATACCTTATATTTATAATGTCTTTTTTTCCTTTTCCCTTCCTGCACATTTGTAGCACATAACAGACCAACAAGGAAGATCCCCATTAAATATTTGTGAAGAAAACAAACAAAATAACTGGGAAGAAGCAGCAAAATTGTTGAAAGAAGCTGTTAACAAACCAGTAAGAATTTTATTTATAAATAGATCCAAACATAATATTTTTTAACTTTATTTATTTGTGTGTGTTTGTAGTACTGGGAATTGAACCCAGGGGCATTCTACCTCTGAGCTACACCCTCAACCCTATTTTATTTTTTTTTTTTAATTTTGAAATAGGTTCTTACTAAGTTACAGAGGCCCTGCAATCCTCCTGTCTCAGCCTCCTAAGTACTGGGATTACAGGTGTGCATCACTGTGCCTAGCTCTGAACATAATATGTAAATTAATAGATAATTTGAAGATCGCAGCAGGAGCAGAAAAAAACAGTTGGATCGCTGCTTTAATACTATAAAACCTCATTGTTATCATTTTTATTCAGATTTATTATTCCTAACAGTTGAACATTTATTCTAGCATAACCAAATGAAACTTGGAAAAATAAATAAGCCCTCTGCAACTTAATGAGACTGTTTTAAAATAAAAAAATAAAATAGGGCTGGGGGTATAGCTCAGAGGTAGAATGCTCCTGAGTTCAATCTCCAGCACCACAAAATAAATTAAATAAGTAAATAAAACTTTCAAGACAGTTAAATTATTCTCTTTTGGGGCTGGGGTGTAGCTAAGTGGTAAAGTGTATGTTTAGCATGCATAAGACCCTGGTCCCCTTCATACACACACACAAAAGTTCATCTAATTTCCAATATAACTCTATAGTCATGCATCATATAACAATAGGACACGTTCTGAGAAATGTGTCATTAGGTGATCTTGTCATTGTGTGGATATCATAGAGTACATTTATATAAACCTAGATGTCACAGCCTACTACTTTATGAGGGTATATGGTATATACTATCATATCTGGTTCTGTCATGGATTGAAACATTAAGTGACACATGAGTGTACTTGACATGTTGATTAAAACAATTCTAATCTATTCATTGAATTATATCCCTCTACTTGTGCCTTTTCAGCAAGTTTGTGTTTGTAAATAGGAGCTTTGCATATCCTGCATTAATTTATTTAGTTTCAGCAAGTTAATGTGTAATATATTCATTTTCCTCTTCACAAAAAGTAAAATAAGTCATTTCCTGGCTCTTTTACTCTGCTAATTCAACCTAACCTTTCCGTCTAATTCCACCCAACCACCCAACATAAATTTATAAATCTAATGCCATGCGCACATACCTGTTAAAATAATGTTGCATTAAAAGACTAAAGTTGAAGTCGGGCGTGGTGGCGCATGCTTATAATCCCAGCACTTGGGAGGCTGAGACAGGAGGATTGCACAGGTTTGAAGCCAGCCTCAGCTACTTAGGCTCTCAGCAACTAACTTAATGAGACCCTGTTTCCAAATAAAGTTTTAAAAAATAGGTCTGGGAGTATAGCCTGGAGGTAGAAAAGCCCTTGGGTTCCACCCCCAGTGCCACAATAAACAAACAAACAAACAAACAAACAAATAAATAAATAAATAAATGTATGTTGGCCGGGCGTGGTGGCACACGCTTGTAATCCCAGCATTTGGGAGGCTGAAACAGGAGGATCTGAGTTTGCAGACAGCCTCAGCTACTACTTAGGCCACTCAGTGAGTGAGACCCTGTTTCAAAATCAAGAATAAAAAATTGGGCTGGGAGTGTAGCTTGGAGGTAGAATGCCTCTGAGTTCCATCCCCAGTGCCGCAAATAAATAAATAAATAAATAAATAAATAAATAAATAAATAAATAAATAAATAAATAAGTAAGTAAGTAAGTAAGTAAGTAAGTAAAATAGAATAAAGTTTAGGCCAGGTGTGGTGGTGCATACCTGTAATTCCAGTACTTGGAAGGATCACAGGTTCAAGGATAACCTCAGCAAGTAGTGAGACTCTCATCAATCTAGCAAGACCCTGTTGCAAAATAAAAAATAAAATAGGGCTGGGGATATAGCCTGGACATAGATGGCCCCTGGGTTTCATCCCTAGTACCACTCACACACAAAAAGAACAAAGTTTAATTACAATCAGTAGTAACATTAAGATGGAGAAAAGGGCTAGGAATGTGGATCAGAGGTGGAACACCTGCCTCAATTCCCAGCACTGTTAAAAAAAAAAGAGAAGATGAAGAAGTAATAAAGTGATAATTAGAAGAAACCTGGTTATGCCTAAACATTATAAACATTATAGTGTTAATAAAACTATCATTAATTTTAAAACTGAAAACTTAATTTTTATTTTTTATTTTTGGTGGTACTGGAGGTAGAACCCAGAGGCTTTCTACCTCCGGGCTATACTCCCAGACCTTTTTTACATTTTATTTGGAAACAGGGTCTCACTAGGTTGCTGAGAGCCTCACTAAGTAGCTGAGGCTGGCTTCGAATCTGTGCGATCCTCCTGTCTCAGCCTCCCAAGCGCGGGGATTACAAGCGTGCGCCACCTCGCCCGGCAAACTAAAAACTTTTAAACCAGATAAAACGTTTATATCATCAGATAAAGGAAAGCTTTATCCTTTACCAGTAGTTGTAACCTGTATTTCTTAGCCTTTCTAGATATTAACCATCAACCAGGCAATAAGAGTATTTGTTGAGTAGGTCTGAGCTTAACACCATAAAATGCTCTTGAAAAAGAATATATATCTCTGCACTTAGGGAGTATCACTCAAGTGTGTGCATACTTACACACACACATACACTCAGACTCATCCACCAGATATTCTGAAACATTTTTCAAAATTCTCTTTCAAGAGAATAATCTATAGTAAAGGAAAGAGATAAGCAGTAGAGGCCCCCTTATGCTATACTTCATTACAATTGATTTTCTTTTTTTTTTTTTTTTTTTTTTTTTTTTGGTGGTACTGGGGGTGGAACCCAGAGGCTTTCTACCTCTGGGCTACACTCCCAGACATTTTTTAACAGGGTCTCACTAAGTAGCTGAGGCTGGCTTCGAACCTGTGCGATCCTCCTGTCTCTGCCTTCCAAGCGCAGGGATTACAAGCCTGCACCACCACGCCCGGCTACAATTGATTTTCTAACCATGTAGTTATATAACATTTTTATTTCTGGCTTTTTTTTTTTTTTTTTTTTTTTTGGTGGTACTGGGGTTCCTGGAAACCCTTCTACCTCTGGGCTACTCCCCCAGATTTATTTATTTTTTTATTTGAAAACGGTCTCTTAAGCCAGCACAACTGGCTTCAAACCTGCGTGATCCTCCTGTCTCCGCCTTCCAAGCGCGGGGATTACAAGCATGCGCCACCATGCCTGACTTTCTGGCATAATTTTTATATTGTGAATGGATACAATAAAAGGAATCAGGTACTTCAACAAAATGAATTGGCCTACAGGTCATTTAAGAGGATTAGCTACATCCCATAACAATAAAAATCTATTGAGAATGCCACTTATTGCTGGGATTTTCTGAACTAGAGGACAGAGACTAATTCAAAATCTATTGTTCAGCGGGGTATGGTGGCACATGCTTGTAATCCCAGATTTGGGAGACTGAGAACAGTAGGATAGCAGATTTTAGCTAGCTTCAAGTTAGCAAGGCCCTCCACAACTTAGACCCTGTTTCTTTTTCTTTTTATTATTTGTTTTGTTTTTTGCAGTACTGGGAATTGAACTTGGGGCATTCTACCTCCAAGTTATACCCCCAGCCCTGTTTTTTATTCTTTACTTTGAAATAGGGTCTCACTAATTTGTGGAGGGCCTCACTGAGTAGTTGAGGCTGGCTGCAAACCTGTGATAATTCTGTCTTGGCCTCCCAAATACTGGGATTATAAGCGTGTGCCACCACACCTGGCTGAGACTCTGTTTCAAAATTTTAAAATAAATAAAATAGGACTGGAGGTGTACCTCACAGGTAGAATTCCCTGGGTTCAATCCCCAGTACTATACACACATACTCACAAAAATTACTCCATTGCTAATTTAATAAATAAATAAATAATCTATTGTTCAACAACTTTTGCCTGAAGAGTCTTCTGTTACAGACTACTCAGTACAAGTTGTTGCTTTTCCATACATCTTCAGTATTATTTATAGCCTAACAGACATTAGTACTTGACTAATACTGGATTTAGTAACCAAGTCTAAATTCCCCATATGATATTTATATGTTAAAGGTTGAAATGTGAAAGACTTCTTAAAAGAATTTGAAGTTCAGTTTTTTCTTTTATGGTGGTACTGGGAATTGAACCCAGGGGCATTTTAGCTCTAAGCTATACCCTGCCCTGCTTTTTATTTTGTAACAGGGTCCTGCTAGGTTGCTGGGGCTGTCCTTGAACCTTGAGATCATCCTGTCTCAGCTCCAAAAGTACTATCATTATAGGTGTGTGCCACCACACTGAGCTCAATTATTTTTTTATTTTTTTATTTTTTTTGGTGGTACTGGAGTTTCTGGAAACACTTCTACCTCCGGGCTACACTCCCAGACCTATTCTGTTTTATATTTTTTATTTGGAAACAGGGTCTCTTAAGCCAACGAGGCTGGCTTCAAACCAGCATGATCCTCCTGTCTCCGCCTCCCAAACCTGGGGATTACAAGCGTGCACCACCTAGCCCAGCTCAATATTTTTTTAAAAAAGCCATTTTCTAGGCCGGGCATGGTGGCACACGCTTGTAATCCCCGCGCTTGGGAGGCGGAGACAGGAGGATCGCGCAGGTTCGTAGTCAGCCTTGCTGGCTTAAGAGACCCTGTTTCCAAATAAATAAAAAAAAGGGCTGGGAGTGTAGCCCAGAGGGAGAAGGGCTTCCAGGAACCCCAGTACCACCAAAAATAAGTAAATAAATAAATAAACAAATAAATAAATAAATATAAAAAGCCATTTTCTTTAATTTTCCAAACTTATTTGACATGGAACATTCAGAAGAAAATAACATATAAATAATGGAAGTTAAGTGTTTTTAAATTTTGTTTACAAGTTCTCATTTGAAGTTGTTTTTCTAATATTTTCCATATTAGCAATCTATACTAAGGTTGTAAAATTCAAAGTGATGTATCTTCTTGGATCGTGGTAGGCAGTTTTTAAGCAGTTTGCATAATTTGTCATCATTCTTTGTCCTAGTATGAAAAAGTTCGAATATACAGAATGGATGGATCATACCGTTCTGTTGAACTGAAGCATGGAAATAATACCACTGTACAGCAAATAATGGAAGGGATGCGTCTCTCTCAAGAAACCCAGCAGTATTTCACTATTTGGATCTGCTCAGAAAACCTCAGTAAGAAAGTTTTAATCTTGTGGCTTAAACCTTATTATTACACTTTGAGAGTGGGTTGTTAAACTTCAGTATATCATATATATATATATTATTGACTTGCAGATTTTAAAATAATACATTATTATTTTTTATATAAATTACCCATGTTTAAACTACTAAAATAGTTAACACTCTAGGCCCCCTTCTCTGCTTCATGTATTTTGTAAATAGTGAAAACTAAAACTTGTCTTCTCTGGCAGTTGCATTTGATTTGAATCCTTAAATGTAGTGTTCATATAACTCATGCTTATTTTCAGTGCTCATCTCAAAATAGTACAAATGTTCTTTTCCTTCACATTAGTTGTGTGTGTGTGTGTGTGTGTGTGTGTGTGTGTGTGTGTGTGTGTTAGTAAGTTACTAGGGATTGAACCCAGAGACGTTCTACCTCCCAGGTCATACCTCCAGTTCTTTTTATTTGTTTTTCTTTTTGAAACAGGGTCTCATTAGGTTGCTGAATCTCCCTACATTGCTGAGGCTGTCCTCCAACCAAGAATCCCCTAGTCTCCCAAGTACTGGGATTACAGGCATGCATAACCATCATAATAAACCCAGCGTGGTGGTGCATGCTTGTAATCCCAGCATTCACTTGTAATCCCAGCATTCCAGAGGCAGAGACCTAAGGATCAAGGTTCTCTGAAAACCTCAGCTACTTAGTGAGGCCATTTGCAACTCAGTGAGACCCTGTTTTGAAAAATAAAAAGACTAAAAAATAAGGATGGGTGTGTAGCTTAGAGGTAGAATGCCCTTGGGTTTCATCCCCAGTACCGCAAAAAAAAAAAAAAAAATCAACATAATAATCTTTAACTGATTTTTAAATATTTAACTGATTGATAGGGTTGTTATCTATTACTTCAAAATATTTAACTGATTGATAGGGTTGTTATCTATTGGTTCCATTGTATTTTTAACACCAAATTATACTGATTGTGTCATAATTAAGTAGGCTATAATGGAATTAAGAATTTCCTGTGCATTTTATTTAAGAATTATTCTTCCAATGTGGGTGGTGCATGCCTGTAACTCTAGTACTTTGGAGGCTGAGACAGGAGAATTGCAAGTTAATGGCCAGCCTCAGCAACTTAGTGAGTCCCTCTGCAACTAGTGAGAATCTGTTTCAAAATAAAATAGGACTGTGGGTATATCTCAGAGGTAGAATGCCCCTGGATTCAATCCTGAGTACAAAAAAAGAATTATTTTTATATTTATATTCTAATATTTATAGTTAGCCACATATTGGGTAATAATAATGATTAAGAATTTGAATTTTGTGTGTGTTCAGAACATAAGAGCAGATAGTTTAATACAAAGTTTGTATGCATTGATATAATTGATTTATTTTTATATTATCATTTATAAAAGGAAAGATGTTTTTCAGGCCTTCAGCTCAAGCCTTATCATAAACCCTTGCAACATGTTCGTGATTGGCCAGAAATACTTGCTGAGTTGACTAATTTGGATCCCCAAAGGGAAACACCACAGCTTTTCCTAAGAAGAGATGTGAGACTTCCTTTGGAAGTTGAAAAAAAGGTTTGCTTGGAAATCTTTTTAGAGTATTAAGTTGTATTAACAATAAGTTGTTAACAAAGGGATAATTAGTTGTGTAAATTTCAAAGAAGGTATGGAAGCCCTCCTTCCTCTGGGCTACACTCCCAGACCTATTTTATATTTTTGAAACAGGGTCTCTTACGCCAGCACGGCTGGCTTCGAACCTGCGCGATCCTCCTGTCTCCGCCTCCCAAGCGCGGGGATTACAAGCGTGCGCCACCACGCCCGGCTTAAGAAGTTATTCTAAACAAGTAGAAACAAATACTGTAGGCTAGCATTTCTCAATCTGTTAATCTTACTGGATAAAATTTTAACTTTTTATGTTATTTGAAAATATGAAGTTTTTTATTGAAATAATATAAAAATATTTGATTTAAAACAAGCTTTAAGACAGGTGTGATAGTGCATGCTTGTAATCCCAGTACTTAGAAGGCTGAGACAGGGGGATCGCAGGTTCATGGCCTGCCTCAGCTACTTAGTGAGGCCCTCCACAATTTAGCGGGACCCTGTTTCAAAATAAAGGATAAAAAATAGTGCTGGGATGTAGCTCAGAGGTTGAATGCCCCTGTGTTCAATCACCAAAGCCACAAAAAACGCTTTTTCAAACTGTTTGTCCTTCTGGAATTTAACATACTTTCTTTTTTATCTTCTTTGAGGTTTCTTAATATATTTTATGAAGTATAGATAATAGAAAAATGTCTTAGGAATGTAAATATTTAGGCGAAATTTTGCCAGAGTTTATGAATATCTATTAGCTGATGGTAATATTGTTACATGGTAAATCGAGTGTTAGCAAACTATGGCTATATCCTGCCTTCTGCCTACGTGTATATATATCCTGAAAGCTGAATGTGTTTTTATATTTTTAATAGCTAAAAGACTAAAAGAACAATTTACATTACATGTGAAATTTTTATGAAATTCAAATTTCACTATAAAAAGTCCTATTAGAACACTGCCACGCCCATTTGTTGATGTGTTGCCTGTGGCTACTGATGGCTGAGGAGTTGCAGCAGAGATTATGTGGCTCACAGAGCTTCAGCTATTACTATCTGCCCCATAGAAAAAGTTGCCAACTCCTAATTCAGAGAGTTAACAGCTCATTTATATACAAATATGTAGCCTTTGCTTTTTCTGTAGTAGACAATGATAAGTTGTACATTTTAAAAAGGAAATTATAGCCTCATAACCAAGTTACACTTTTTCTTTTAAGATCGAAGACCCACTAGCTATTCTTATTCTTTTTGATGAAGCCAGATATAATTTACTAAAGGGCTTTTATACAGCTCCTGATGCTAAACTGATAACATTGGCAAGTCTACTGTTGCAAATAGTTTATGGAAATTATGAGAGTAAGAAACACAAGCAAGGTTTTCTAAAGTAAGTACTTAATACAGTGCATGGTCTTCTGCTATGTTCAAGATTCTGTTTAACCAAGAAAGCTTAGAAGTGTTATTAGAATGTTTGACACATTGGCACATGCCTATCTATAATCTGGGTACTTGGGAGGCTGAAACAGGAGGATCTCAGGTTCAAGGCTAGCCTCAGCAACTTAGTGAGACTCTTATTTAACAGTAAAATGGGCTGGGGAATATAGCTCAGAGGTAGACTGCCCCAGGTAATAATGATACTTATACAGTTGATAGAATTAAATAATACAAGACATAGAATGAGTGGGGGGAAAATCTCAACCATATACTAAAGCATTCTTACAGTTTTACTTTTTAATGTTTTTTTTGTTTTGTTTTTCCTGGAACCCCTTCTATCCCCGGGCTACACTCCCAGACCTATTTTATATATATTTTTTAAATTTGGAAACAGGGTCTCTTACGCCAGTGAGGCTGGCTTCAAACCTGTGCAGTCCTCCTGTCTCTGCCTCCCAAGCACAAGGATTATAAGCATGCGCCACCACACCTGGCCAAAGTTATTTTTCTTATATTTGAATAGTTTGATATACCTCAGTTTTATATTTTTCTTATTTTTCCTTAATATTTCTTTTTCGGTAAGTTTACTAAATCCTGACTTAAATTCGCAGTAAAAAAATATATTTATAAGATAGATACACTTAAGAATCCTACCATAGAAACTAGAATCTCAAAATCTTATTCAGTCTTTAGGAGAAAACACTGAGATTTTAATACATCTTAAGTTTGGTTATTGTGGTTTTTAATTTTCCAAAATATTTTCTGGTTATGGAAAGAAGAAACATTTCTCTAAGCTGATAGTATTATTAGTATTGTGACTTTTTTTGCCACAACTTTTGAACTCTTAAAACTTTAGAGTTCTCTAATATTTTAAAATAGTATTTTTTGGCTTAAAATTATCTTATTTAAAGTTATTTGTGTCAAAGAAATTATTGTACTTTAGCTACTAAATATAACTTATTTAAAGGATGTTGGCATATGTGCTTGCAGTGAAGAAAATCTAAAATCCATTGTACCTATTACCAAACTGAAAAGTAAGGCACCTCACTGGACAAATCGAATACTTCATGAATACAAGGTAAAGAGTCAAAAGATATTTTATAGCCTAGTTGATATTTGCTAGTGTTATTAATATTTTAAGTATAGGCACATTAAATTTATAGTTCTAAAACTAAAGATGGATCTTTCACAATGCCTGAAACTGAAAGCAACAAAATATGTTTTATTTTTAGTAATACAGAATCTTATACTGAATACAATACTAAGAGCTAGGGATAAAATTTGGAATAATATACTCTACTTCACCATGAAGCACTTATAATCTAATAGACAATATTTTTAGATCTCAGTTTACTTACTTTTAAAATTAAGATCACAAAAGAAAAGTACTCTTGGGATAATGTGTCATGATTTCAGTCTTCTTTGGGAAGAAAGCTTGGTTGTAGAAGCTGCTTAATTGCCCTCTTAGGATTATCAACAGTGTAATTCTCCTGTCACATGCTATTTGTTTTTATTTTACCTTATATATTTTTTTAGAATCTGAGTACAAGCGAGGGTGTCAGTAAAGAAATGCATCACCTGCAGCGCATGTTCTTACAGAATTGTTGGGAAATTCCTACATATGGAGCAGCGTTTTTCACAGGACAGATATTTACAAAAGCAAGTCCCAGCAATCATAAAGTCATCCCTGTTTATGTAGGAGTGAATATAAAAGGACTTCATCTCCTCAACATGGAAACTAAGGTAGATTTCCAACTGTTTTTGACCATTCTCATTGGATTACATTCACATGTAATATCTAAAATAACAATAGGAGGCTGCATGCACAATCCAGAAATGGCACTGGTAAATTTGACACCTTTGAAAGCTCTGAGATGATTATATTTCCAGTTATCAAAGTTAGGAACCAGCTTGCCCTTAGCTGTCTTAGATCCACCAAGATCTGCGATGGTTAAATTTGGTAAAGCTTTGTTAAAATAAACACCTTCACCTGCAAAACTACCTTCATTCGCATTTAAAACTCCACAACCACACAGCATACATTAGCCTCGGATATTACTTCTCAAGAAAAGCCACAGAATACAGCTATTTTTTTATATCAATTACTTCTATAGCTTGTTTTTCCTAAAAATAATGAAAGTTGTCCATCAAAAAGTATAGCTCAGCCGGGCGTGGTGGCGCACATTTGTAATCCCCATATTTGGGAGGCTGAGACAGGAGGATCGTGCAGGTTTGAAGCCAGCCTCTGCTGGCTTAAGAGACCCTCTTTCCAAATAAAAAATATAAAATAGGTCTGGGATCGTAGCCCAGAGGTAGAAGGCCCCTGGGTTCTATCCCATCCCCAGTACCACCACACACACACAAAAAAAAGTATAGCTCAAAGTCAGGCGTGGTGGTGCACACTTGTAATCCAAGCATTTGAGAAGCTGAGATGGGAGGATCATGGTTCACTAACAGCCTCAGCTACTTAGTGAAGTCCTTTGCAACTCAGTGAAACCTTGTTTTAAAATAAAGAATAAAAGTGGAGTTGGGGTTGTACCTTGGAGGTAGAATGCCCCTGAGTTCAATCCCTAGTACCACATACACAAAGTACTATATGTATTTTTTTTAAAAAGTTACTGAATAAATTAAAGAAGTGTGTGTGTGTGTGTGTGTGTGTGTGTGTGTGTGTGTGTGTGTATTTTTTTTTTTTTGGTGGTACTGGGGTTCCTGGAAGCCCTTCTACCTCCGGGCTACACTCTCAGACCTATTTGATATTTTTTTATTTGGAAACAGGGTCTCTTAAGCCAGCGAGGCTGCCTCCGAACCTGCACGATTCTCCTGTCTCTGCCTCCCAAGCGCGGGGATTACAAGCATGTACCACCACGCCCAGCTAAAGAAATAATTTAACTGGCAGAAAATAAAAGCTTTCAGTACATTATCCTGAATGTCACTGATAAATTGGATATCTTCTAAAAATTGTCAATCTGATACTAAAAAATACATTGATAGCCAGGCAGGGTGGCGCACACTTATAATCCCAGTACTTGGGAGGATCGCAGGTTCGCAGACAGCCTCATCTGCTTATGAGGCCCTCTGCAACTTAGTGAGACCTTGTTTTAAATAAAAGAATAAAAAATGGGGCCGGAGGTATAGCTTGGAGGTAGAATGCCTCCAAGTTCAACACCTAGTACTGGGAAAAAAGAAAGAAAGAAATCATTGTGCTTGGCATTCTCCTGAGCATCTGCCGTCTAGGTTCTGTGCTGCAGGTTTGTGAAGTTAGCCTGGTTGCGCTGAATAAACTAAAATATTTAAACCCTTTATAGTTAGAACTGACTAGATAAGTTTAGAAGGAAAAGGATATGTGTTGTTTTTAACATGTCTTTTAATATAATTTCTAATTATGTTGTAGGCTTTACTCATCAGTCTTAAGTATGGTTGTTTTATGTGGCAATTGGGAGATGCTGATACTTGTTTTCAGATCCACAGTATGGAAAATAAAATGAGCTTTATAGTACACACAAAACAGGTAAGCAGTCATCCATTATTTTGGACTTCTAATAATGAGGTGTTTTATTAGTAAAGTTATTTTTTTTATTTTTATTTTTTATTTTTTGGTGGTACTCCTGATGGAATCCAGAGGCCTTATACTTCCGGGCTACACTCCCAGACCTATTTTATACTTTATTTGGAAACAGGGTCTCTTAAGCCAGTTAAGGCTGGCTTTGAACCTGCGCGATCCCCCTGTCTCAGCCTCCCAACCAGGGGGATTACAAGCGTGTACCACCACACCGGCTCAAATTCTTTCTTTTTTTTTTTAAAGTCGTAAGCCGAGCGTGGTGGCACACGCTTGTAATCCCCGCACTTGGGAGGCAGAGACAGAAGGATCGCGCAGGTTCAAAGTCAGCCGCGCTGGCTTAAGAGACCCTGTTTCCAAATAAAAAAATATCAAATAGGGCTGGGAGTATAGCCCAGAGGTAGAAGGGCTTCCAGGAACCCCAGTACCACAAATAAATAAATAAATAAATAAATAAATAAATAAATAAATAAATAAATAAATAAAGTCGTATACTCATTTAACTTCAAGGGAGCCTTCTAATATTAGATGAAATTTAAATATTTAAGTCCAAGGAAAAATGGAAGACCTTTCCTAAGCAAGGAAAGCCAGAAACTCAGCTATTTATTTTAGTTTTAAAACAATTATATTCTTTAAATTCTGATTAGTATTTCCTCTCCTATCAGATCTTTGATAATCCTTCCTGCTTCTTCACTCATATCCTATTTGAACTACTAGTAGTATCTAGCAGATCACATCTTAAATCTCTTAAAAAATCCTGAGTAAATTCACCCACTGTGCTCAGTTTTGTTTGGGTTTTTGTTGTTGTTGTTGCTTTTGCAATACTGGAGATTGAACCTGGGGGCATTTTACCTCCAAGCTACACCCCCAGACCTATTTTTTATTCTTTATTTTGAAACAGGGTCTCACTGAGTTGCAAAGGGCCTCACTAAATAGCTGAGACTTTCCTCAAACCACAATCCTCCCTTCTCAGCCTCTCCAATACTGGGATTACAAATATTGGTGTGCACCACCATGCCTGGCTGTGTTCCGTTTTTTGATAGGCTGCCTCCTAGAAAGAAAACTTTCTTTCAAATAGGGAACTTTCCACTGCCCTGTATATCCTTTAAACATCCTTATGTATGTTTCATATGTGTTGTTGACATATATTTTATTTTTTTAGGCTGGTCTTGTGGTAAAACTGCTAATGAAGCTAAATGGACAGTTAATGCCCACTGAAAGAAACTCCTGAGAGGAAAATAGCTGGTACTGAAGCTACTGCATTTTTTCCATGAAAGATTTCTTAAAGTATTACTTTTAACAAGGCACTTAGTCTCTTGTAATATATCTGTATACTATTACACTGTACAGAATCTGTACTTATGTTTGGTGTGTAATATACCAATTAGTTTTATATGATATCCTCATAAGCTATTCTAATTTTTAAGATAAACACATAAAATATAGATTGATAGTCTGTATAATAAGACAAAATACTAAGCTTTATAAAGTTATTTTTGGTATATGTTAAAGAATTTGGAGCGGAGTGTGATGAAATTAAATTGTAGCTTTGTTATAACTTTGTGTGTTACTTCAAAATATGCTGAAAGTCAAGAAGCTTTGAATAAAGAAAATGTATTTTCTACTTGGAGCATATCCCACTGTTATTTAAAACATTTTTCTGCAGTCCATAAACATTTCTCAATATGTTTATTTAAAACAATATATATAAATATATCTAGTATAAGGTAGTGTTTTTGAAATATTGGACATTTTTTTCTTTTTTTGTGTGGTACTGGGGATTGGGCCTAGGGGTTTTACCTCCGAGCTACACTCCTAGTTTTATTTTATTTTGAAACAGTATCTCACTATGTTATTGCACATCAGCCTCAAACCTGCAGTCCTCCTTTCTCAGCCTCCCAAATACTGAGAATGAATGAATGTACTGCCTACCATGCTCAGCTATATAAAGATTTTATAGAAATATAAGTCACTGCCCATATTCCATTTAGTGAATGATCAGACAAGATTAACATTACAGAAATCTTTGGAAATGCAGACAACTTTCAAAAATGGGGTAATTTAAGCTGGGTATGGTGGCACACATATGTAATCTGAGTATTTTGGAGACTGAGATAGGAGGATTGCAGATTCAAGGCTAGCCTTAGCAACTTAATGAAACAGACCTCCAGCTACTTGATGAGACCCTGTTTCAAAATAAAAAATAAAATGGTCTGGGAGTAAGGCTTGGAGGTAGAACACCCCTAGAGTCAACCCCTAATACAAAAAAAAAAGAAAGAAAGAAAGAAAGAAAGAAAGAAAGAAAGAAAGAAAGAAAGAAAGAAAGATCTTTGATAACAAAAATGCCAAACAGAACCTTATTAAAATTTTAAGAATAAAACTACATTAATTAAAAATCAGTGATGGCACAGGACCATGGTGACATATGGGAGTATGTTTTGGGTGGCACTGAAAATAGGTTCAATCTGCTGGTAAAGCAGTCTGAAAAATGTTTATTTACTCTCTTTGACCTGTTCCCACTTGAGGCCAGCCCAAGGATGGACCTGCCGCCCTGTCTTCTCATTTGCAGTGCTTGGCTGGTACAATTCTGCTGGCCTAGAGAGTGAACTGTACTTCAGTTCAACAGGGGAAAATGGTAGTTTCCTAAGAGTAAAGATGGTACAAAATTGTACAGTTGGAAATAAAATATATGAAGGCAGCTGCATTTAAAATAAATTTCTCCCCAGAGTATGCCAAATTAGTTGCTAAAGAATAATGGGATTATGCCATTGCTATGATTTGAATATGGCTTGTTCCCTCCAAAACTCATGATGAAATTTGGTCTTCATTATAAGGTATGAAGGAGAGCGAACACTTGATTCTACTGCAGTGCTTAGAAGTGGGGCTTTGGCAGGTGATGAGGATTAGATGAGTTATCATGATGGAGCTCCATGACTGAATACTGATGGCTTTCTAAAGAGAGGGGAAGAGGCAGGACTTAGACACACAGGTGCTCAGTTTCTTCCCAGGTGATAACCCCGTGCCTCCTTAGCGCTCTGACAGGAAGGCCAGCACTAGGTGTGGCCCTTTGACCTTGGACCAGAACTGTGAGCCAAGATAAACTGTTTGTCACCCACTCGGTCTGTGGTATGTGTTATTAATGGAAAATGACCAAGACAGCAATGAAATTAATTAAATGAGTAAAGCAAGTATAACCTCAGACCAATAATCAGCAGATTATTTGTGGGCTTTGGGGATATGTTATGTGATAGTTTAATAGCATGCCTTCCTTATTTTATCTTATAGATGCTGATGTCTTTATTTGTATTTACTGAATAAATACCAGTTCCTACTGGTATTTACAATGGAAAGAATAGAACCTAAAATAATAAATCATCTGCAGAGAAAAATGAATAAATAATTCTCACCTAAGTTAAATGTCTGCCATTTTTTCCTTTCTTGTTTGCTTTCAATTAATATTAAATTTGATTTTGTACACATAACCACTAGGACAAAGAAAAGAGCCAGCCTAGGTCTGTAATTTATTTCAACCAACTCACTAACTCTCTGTAGTTAAAAGTTTAATTTTTTCTGAACTTTACGTGTTATTTACTATTTTTAAATTTATGGATGTCCACTGACCACATAATAATTTATGTCATATAATAGTTTAAAAGCAAAGCAGGCATGGTCGTACATGCTTGTAATACCAATACATGGGAGACTGAGGCAGGAAGATCACGAATTTGAGGCCAGCCTCAGCAATTTAGCCAGACCCTCTTTACTTATAAATAAATAAAGGGCCTGGGGGAATCTAACTTAGCAACAGAATGCCCCTGAGTTTAATCCCCCCCCCAAAAAAAAAAAAGATGTGACTCAAACGTAGCACAGTGAGAGCACTTGCCTAGCATGTACAAGGCCCAAGGTTCCATCCCCAGTGCTGCAAGAAATTAGATGGGGGAGCTGGGCCTGGCGATGCATGCTTGTCATCATTACTCGAATGGCTGAGACCCCAGGATTTCAGGTTCGCAGCCAGCCTCAGCAACCTAGCAGGACTCTGTTTCCAAACAAAACATAAGGCTGGAAATATAATTCAGAGATAGAATGCCCCTGGGTTCAATCCCCAGTACCACCAAGAGAAAAAAAAAGTTTAAAAGCAGAATTTTCCTGAATGCAGTAAAGTTAATAACATTCCCCCTAGTCATAATCAGCCATTTAAGTGAATAGTGAAATATACTGTTTCACATTTAGATCATCATATAAGTAAGGAAAAGATAAGTAGAAATTTTCCAAGATAAAGTAATCACTTTTCTAGAAGTTACTGTGACAATTTTTTTTTTAAGTTTAAGTTACTTTCAAATTATAAATAAGCCGGGCGTGGTGGCACACGCTTGTAATCCCAGCATTTGGGAAGCTGAGACCAGAGGATCTTGGTTCACAGACAACCTCAGCTACTTAGGCCCTTTGCAACTCAGACCTGGTTTTGTTTCTTTTTTTTTTTTTTTTTTTTTTTTTTTGGTGGTGGTACTGGGGTTCCTGGAAGCCCTTCTACCTCCGGGCTACACTCCCAGACCTATTTTATATTTTTTTTATTTGGAAACAGGGTCTCTTAAGCCAGCAAGGCTGGCTCCGAACAGGTGCGATCCTCCTGTCTCCGCCTCCCAAGCACGGGGATTACAAGCGTGCGCCACCACGCCCACCACGAAGGGCCTCAGACCCAGTTTCAAAATAAAGAATAAAAAATAGGGCTGGGGGTGTAGCTCGGAGGTCAAATGCCCCTGGGTTCCATCCCCAGACCTGAAAAAAAATTATAAATAAAATTTGGGATAATACTTAGGTGAAGATTATTCCAACCTATTATGTAAATATGGAATTAATATGAAATAAAAGAGAAAAAGCCATCTGTATTCTAAAGAAAAATGTAATAAATTTCCAAATTAAGATTGAGAAGTTTTCCCTCTCCCCTATACTAAGTAAAAGTAAATACACTAAGCAGCAACCTTTAATGCCTTCTATTAAAAACAAAAGGAGCAACATAGACTAATTAGAACACTAATTATATGTGTTTCCAGATAATTACCAAATTCTGTTAGATTAACTTGGGCAAATGACAACTTCCAAATTCATTCCATAGAGTAGCAAACTAAAAAGCTACACATGTAGAATTATAGACAAGCATCACTGCTGCTCATAAAAAGGAAGTTAATTGCATTCAACACTTAACCTTTAAATTCAAAACTGAAGCCAGGCGTGGTGCCGCACGCTTGTTGTCTTAGTATATTGAGGCCCTTTGCAACTTAGTGAGATTTGAGACCCTGTTTCAAAATAAAATAGGGCTGGGGATGTACCTCGGAAGTAGAATGCCCAGGTAGAATGGTTCAATCCCCAGAATCATACACCAAAAAAATTTTTTTTCAAAACTGAACTATGAACCTGGGCATGGTGACACACACTTGTAATCCCAGTACTTGGGAGGCTGAGACAGGAGGATTGCAGGTTTGCAGCCAGTCTCAGCTACATAGGCCCTCTGCAACTTAGTAAGACCCTGTTTTCAAATAAAGAATTAAAAAAAAAAATAGGGCTGGGGTGTAGCTCAGGGGTAGAATGCCCTTGGGTTCAATCCCCAGTACCACAAAAAACAAAACTCAAATCTGGTGGTGATGGGAGTTATAAACAAGGCTCCACACACTAACAACTTGAATATAGTTCAGGCTTCTGGAGAGAGGTCCAGGAAGAGTCTTGGGCCAACCATCCTATCAACAAGGAAGCAGTCTGTCTCTACATCAAGGTGGCAGCCACCAATCCCCAGAACAGACTCACCCTGCAGACAGCAAGGTCTGCAGCAAGTGAAAGCCTAAGTTTGGATAAGGCATTGCAGGTGTCCTGTTAAACTATCAGTATAAGAACACATTAAACATCATCTTGAAATGTAGATGGTGATAAAGTGCTCAGGTGTGTAGGTATGTGTGCGCGTACACACACGTATGCATGGATTGAATCCAGGGGCATCCTACCTCTGAGTTACACCTCCAGCCCTATTTATTTATTCATTTATTATTTTGAACAGGGTTTCACTAGGTTGCTGAGGTTTGTCCTGAACCTGCGCTTCCCCCTTCTCAGCCTCCCAAGTATTGGGACTACAGGCATGTACCACCATGTGAGGCTATGTTTTTATTTTTCATAAAAAAGTACATAAATGAAAGCTGGGCGTGGTGGCACACGCTTGTAATCCCTGCGCTTGGAAGGCAGAGACAGGAGGATCCCTCAGGTGCGAAGCCAGCCTCGCTGGCTTAAGAGACCCTGTTTCCAAAAAATAAAAATAAAAGTATAAAATAGGTCTGGTTCCCAGGTAGAAGGGCTTCCAGGAACCCCAGTACCACAAAAAAAAAAAAAAAAAAAAAAAAAAATGAATTCAAATGGCACTTTAAAATACTTTCTCAATCAGACAAACTCATTGGTTTAATTTTGTTGTATTTTAGATGTTATTAACCAAACAAAGTCTTTTTTCCCTGTTTTTTTTTTTTCTTTTTTCTTTTTGTGGTACTGGGGGTGGAACCCAGAGACTTTCTACCTCCGGGCTGGCTTCGAACCGTCCGATCTTCCTGTCTCAGCCTCCCAAGCGTGAGGATTACAAGCGTGCGCCACCACGCCCTGCTCTATTTTTCCCGTTCTAAAAACTATCTAGTTCTTCAGTTACATCCTCATAGTCTACAAATACTAGTTGGTTTTCTGACAAATACTGTGTTTGGGCTACTTTAGTCTTTTTGTAACTCTGACTCGTCTCCTAGTGTTTAGGTGATGGGGAAAGACCAGGCCCCAATTTCCCCTTGAAACTTCGGCAGAGCGCCATCACCTCCCCGGTGTCTACAGACTTACTAACCGGTACCCTTCCCAGTAACAGCCAAGGCAGGTCGGCTTCCAAAACCCAAACCCTAGGAACGTCGGGGGTGCTTTTAAACAGTGGCACTAGCCTGAGATGTGTGCTGGGATCCTCCTGGGTTCGGGTGGCTCTCCCTCATTCAGGCTTGTGGTTCGGAAGCCCGGGCGTGCCTGGAGTAACTAACAAAAATGAGGCGGGACTCGGTGAGGAGGTTTGGCTGAAAGTGAACAATGACGTGGGTTCTCCTCTGTCCCTAATACCTTTTTGCAGGTGTGCCTGCATCACCTGCTGTTCACTCATCCTTGTTAACAAACTCTGAAATCAGGCAGGAAAATAAAGCTCCCTGGAAGCCAGTGGGAGAGCGACCATCCCGAAAGCTGGACTCAGCTGGCTTATCGTGAGGATGTCAGAGGACCAGGATCCAGGTTCTCCATCCTGGCTGCTCCTTGGAGTCCGGTTCCGCGGGTCAGGCCTCGGGCACGCTGCCAAAGCTCCCGGGGAGATTCCAGTAAACATCCCGGGGCGTGGGCGGCCTTCTCGGTGCCTGGGGCAGCAGGGCGTGGGTCCTGGGGAAATGAAAGGGACCCCTTAGGCATGCCAGTGACCCAGGGCCAGCTCACAAACGCGGGGGTGCGGCCGAGCCCAGGGCCACCGCCCCGACCACGGTCAGGCCAGGGCAGCCGCCGCCGGACCCTCGCTCAGCGCGCCCCCTGCCGGCCGCGCAGGAGCCCCGGCAGCCCGGGTGAGACTGAGAGGAGCAAGACCCAGGACCCACCAAGCCAGCCCAGGCTCTGCTTCTGCCCACCTCCCCTCAACACCTGCAGCGCGGCACCGCCTCCTCGTCTCCACCGCTCCAGGGTACCTATTCTCACAGGTCTGCATTCTGTCCCTGTCCTTTTAGCCTTTGTCCAATGCCTTTCCCCCTTCCCCTACATCCTAGGAAACGGTTTGTTGGTGCTGCACAATAGGAGAAAGCGCTGGGGCTCCTGAATATCTATGTCTTTCAGTCATGTAACAAATCTCATTCTGTCTTTAACTTTACTAATATTTGTTAAAACAGTTTGGAATTATTTTTGCCTATTAAACAGGCAATATTAGCGCGTTGTGGTACTGGGGATTTAACCCATAGGGGATTTATCTCTGAGAAATACCCTAACCCTTTATTTTATTATTTTATTTTATGTTATTTTGAAACAATTTCTTTTAAATTGTCATGCCTTGAGCCGGGCATGGTGGTGGTGCACGTTTGTAATCCCAGGATTCGGGAGGCAGAGACAGGATTGCGGTTCGCTGGAAAGCCTCAGCTACTTAGTGAGGCCCTTTGCAACTCACTGAGACCCTGTTTCAAAATAAAGAATAAAGCCGGGCATGGTGGCACACGCTTGTAGTCCCCACACTTGGGAGGTGAGACAGGAGGATCTGCAGGTTCGAAGCCAGCAGCGCTGGTTTAAGAGACCCTGTTTCCAAAATTAGAAGTATAAAAATAGGTCTGGGAGTGTAGCCCGGATGTAGAAGGGTTTCCAGGAACCCCAGTACCACCAAAAATAAATAAATAAATAAATAAAATAAAATAAAAAAACAGGGCTATCGAAGGTAGAATGTCCCTGGGTTCCATCCCTAGTACCGCAAAATATAAATAAATAAATAAATAAATAAATAAATAAATAAATAAATACTAAATCAGGTGTGGTGGTGCACGCTTGTAATCCCAGCATTTGGGAAGCTGAGACAAGAGGATCATGCAGGTTCGCAGCCAGCCTCAGCTACTTAGTGGGGCCCTTTGCAGCTCAGTGAGACCCTGTTTCAGAAAAATAAAGAACAAAGCCAGGCATGATGGCTCACATTTGTAATCCCAGCATTGGAGAGGCTGAGACCCGACCATCACAGTTTGCAGACAGCCTCAGTTACTTAGTGAGGTACTCTGTAACTTAGTGAGACCCTGTTTCAAAATAAAGAATAAAAAATAGGGCAGGGGATGTAGCTTGGAGGTCAGGTAGAATGCCCCCAGGTTCCATCCCCAGTACTGTAAAAATTTTAAAAAAATTTTTAAATAAAGACTAAAAAATAGGGCTGTGGTTGTAGCTTGGAGGTAGAATGCCTCTGGGTTCCATACCCAGTACTGCAAAAAAAAAAAAAAAAAATTATCATGCATTGGCCTCAAACCTGTGATCTTCCTGTGTCAGCCTTCCAAATACTGGAATTATATACCTGCGCCATCACCCCCAGCATGATATTTATTTTCACATGAGCCTCTGTGGGTGAGGAAAGTGGAGGTACTGGGGACTGAATCCAGGGGTGTTCTAACTCTGAGCTACACCCCCAGCCCTTTTTTGTTTTGTTTTGAAACAGAGTCTCACTAGGTGGCTTGGAGTCTCACTAAGTTGCTAAGGCTGTCCTCAAACCTTCGATTTTTCTGTCTTAGTCTCCCAAGTATTGGGAATACAGTCTGCACCACCATGCCTGGTTTTCAAGTAAGACTCTTTACTTTTATTTATTTATTTATTTATTTATTTATTTATTGCGGGTCTGGGGATGGAACCCAGGGGGATTTGGCCTCCGAGCTACACCCCCCCACCCTATATTTTATTCTTTATTTTGAGGAAGGGTCTTACTAAGTTGTGGAGGTCTCACTAAGTAGCTGAGGCTGTCTGCAAACCGCCATCCTGACTCAGCCTCCTGAATGCTAGGATTACAAGTGTGTACCATCATGCCCGGCTTGAGACTCTTTTTTATTTTATTTCTTTAGTGTATGTGGTGCTAGGAATTGAACTCAGGGGTATTCTGCCTCTGGGCTTCATTCCCAGCCCTATTTTTTTCTTTTTCTTTTCTTTCTTTTTCAGTACTGGTGATGGAACCTAGGGGCATCTACCTCTAAGCTACCCCCTATTTTTTTTTATTATTTATTTTGAAACAGGGTCTCACTGAGTTGCAAAGGGCCTCACTAAGTAGCTAAGGCTGTCCACGAACCGTGATCCTCCTGTCTCAGCCTCCCAAATGCTGGGATTACAAGCGTGCGCCACCATGACCAGCTCCTATTTTTATTTATTTTTATTCACTTCTTGTGTTACTGGGAATTGAACCCACGGGCGTTCTAACTCTGAGCTACATCCGCAGCCCTATTTGATTTCTTATTTTGAAATGGTCTCAGTTGCTAAAAATCTCACTAATTTGCTAAAGCTGTCTTTGAACCTACAATTCTCCTGTTTCAACCTCCCAAGTATTGGGGTGACAGGTGTGCACCACCATGCCTGGCTTTCTATTTTATTTTTTTATTTTGAAACAAGATCTCACTGAGTTGTGGGGAGCCTGGCTAAGTTCCTGAGGCTGGCCACACACCTTCCACCCTCCACTGCCATACTGAATTCCAAGCATGCACCACCACACCCAGCTCTCAAATGAGATGCTTGATGCTTGAGAGGATGAAGGGAGAAGGACTTTCCCACAGATATAATCAGGCTGTGTAGATCAGGCTTACAGGGTAATGGCTAATTGACAGCACCTTCTTCAGTGGAATATTTTGTAGCCATGAAAAAAATTTTCAAATGATATTTGTTTTCGATCAGTGCAAGTGAATAACTATGTATTTTCTGTGATGGTGGAAACATTAGCTACTTGCACTCACCAATAAGGTAGTCACAAGCCAATTGAAGGAAGATACTGAGCACCTGAGATATGGCGAGTGAGACGAGGGGACTGAACCATAATTTTATTTATTTATTTATTTATTTATTTATTTATTTATTGGTGGTACTGGGGTTCCTGGAAGCCCTTCTACCTCCGGGCTACACTCCCAGACCTATTTTTACATTTTTATTTGGAAACAGGGTCTCCTAAGCCAGCGTGCGTGGCTGGCTTCGAACCTGCGCGATCCTCCTGTCTCTGCCTCCCAAGCGCGGGGATTACAAGCGTGCGCTACCACGCCCGGCTAACTTAATTTTAATTAATTTCAGTTGAAATAGCCATGTTGCTAGCAGCTATCTTATTGGACAATGATGCTACATATTAAGGTCTCCGTTTTGTTAAAAAAAAAAAAACATATATAAGTAATATTCACCAATGGTTATCTTTAAGGAATGTCTGTCCTTCTAGTGTCTAAGAAGATAACATCCTGACTGGGGGTAGTGGAGCACGCTTGTAATCCCAGCATTCAGGAGGCTGAGACACGAAGATTACAGTTCACTGACAGCCTCAACTATTTAGTGAGGCCCTTTGCAACTCAGTGAGACCCTGTTTCAAAATAAAGAATAAGCAGGGTGTGGTGGCAAACGCTTGTAATCCCCGCGCTTGGGAGGCAGAGACAGGAGGATCGCGCAGGTTTGAAGCCAGCTGTGCTGGCTTAAGAGACCCTGTTTCCAAATAAAAAGTATAAAGTAGGTCTGGGAGTGTAGCCCGGATATTAAGGCTTCCAGGGACCCTAGTATCACAAGAAGAAGAAGAAGAAGAAGGAGAAGGAGAAGGAGAAGGAGAAGGAGAAGGAGAAGGAGAAGGAGAAGGAGAGGAGGAGGAGGAGGAGGAGGAGGAGGAGGAGGAGGAGGAGGAAGGGAGGAGGAGGAGGAGGAGGAGGAGGAGGAGGAGGAGGAGGTTTGGGGTGTAGCTGGGAGGTAGAATGCCCCTGGTTTCCAACCAAAGGAGGAGAAGGAGAATGAAGATGAAGAAGATCCTCGTTGCTTTTCCAGCATCTAGTCTTGTTTGGGGTTGTTCTTTCTCCTCTAGGGAGGCAAATGCTACCCCAAGCTCTAGGGTAAACCACATAGCACTATCTAAAACAACATTTTCCCACTCTAGCCACAATCAGTGGTCCAGGGATGGGTATGTGACTAACTTGGGCCAGTGGAACAGGAGCTCTCATCTCTAATTGTGTCCCCTCTAGTACTCGGTGGGATCCGCTTCAGGTTAATCTATAGCTCTCCTCATACTGAAAGGCTAGTGCAGTGTTTAATATGTTCTGCATCTTTTCAAGAGTGTTCTTTTATTGAACAATGATGTGAAGGCGCCTAATGCCAGATGCCTGTTTGCTTGTTTTGCGGTCCTGGGAATTGTCTCAGCCTCCCAAATGATGGGGTTAAAGGCATGCACCACCACACCTGGCTAGGATGACTATTTTAAAATGGTTGAAATTAGCCAGGCGTGGTGGCACATGCCTGTAATCCCAGTACTAGGGAGACCAAGACAGGAGGATCACAGATTCAAAGCCAGTCTCAGCAACTTAGTGAGGCCCCCCCACAACTCAGTTAGACCAGCAACTTGGTCAGGCCCTGTTTCAAAAAGGAAAAAAAAATTAGCACTGAGGGTATAGCTCAGAGGTAGAATGACCCTGGGTTCAATTCCCAACACACACACACACACACACACACACACGTTAAAATTAAACCAGACATGGTGGCACACACCTGTAATCCAAGTAATTGGGAGGCTGAGAGGAGAATCACAGGTTCAGGCAGCACAAGCTAACATAATGTGAACCTGTTTCAAAATAAAAACAGCTAGGAGTGTAGTTCAGTGGTAGAAAGTCACTGGGTGCATCCCTCAGGCACTACAAAATAAAACGAAGTAAAACAGAATGATAAATAGTTTAAAATGGAAATTTTATTTTGTGTATATTTAAACCCTAAAAAGGAGGAATCAAGCTGAGCATGGTGGTGTAAGCTTGTCATTCTAACATTTGGGAGGCTGAGACAGGAGGATCCAGGTTCACAACCAGCCTCAGCTACTTAAACCCTTTGCAACTCAGTAAGACCCTGTTTCAAAATAAAGAATAAAAAATAGGGATGAGGATGTAGCTTGGAGGTAGAATGCCCCTGGGTTCCATCCCCAGGACCACACACACACACACACACACAAAAGGAGGAATCTCTTTCTTGTGAAACACACACACACACACACACACACACACACACAACCAAACACCAGGGAACAAAACTACCATAACTGGCAGTGACCCACCAGGATCACAATCCCAGGTATGCCACGCTTACTAAAGCCCAAGGGCTAACGCCATCTGAAAAAGCCATCCTCACGAAAGCCAGTTGCACAAACTTGGCTCCTACAAAATGCGAACTTCAAAATGCTGAGTCCATAAACCATGAATCCTAGGCAATCAATTTTATATCAACTTCCAGTTGTACTTATTTTTCAAAGTGTTCTGCCACAATGTTGGAATTTGAGCGATCATCAACCAATAACATCCTTTCTTCCCCTCCCAAATTCTCTGTCAGTACATATACTGGGAATAGCATCTTTGTTATCGATAAAGCAGTCTAAACAAAGTAGTGTTGGTCTGCCCCCAAGGGGACTTTGGTGGGGGAGAGACTGGACATTGAATCTAGGGGCATCCTACTTCCAAACTACACCACCAGCCCTGTTTAGACACAGGGTCTCACCAAGTTGCCGAGGCTGGCTTGAACCTGCGATCCTTTTGTCTCGGCCTCCCAAGTACTGGGATTATTAGAGTGCACCACCACGGCCAGCTTTCTAAGAGGACTTTTCATTGTTTGCCTGTGAATTTGGCATAATTTCTATCCATTCTACTTGAAATCCAAGCAAGATGTTTTGTGGAACTTGACACACTGATTCTAAAGTTGATCTGACTACGTAGAAGATTGAGAATAATCACAGGAGCTTTGAAGAAAAAGGACAAAGTGAGAAGACCGTCTCTACCAGACGTCGAGATACATTGTAAAGTTAAAATCATTAAATATGTGGAATGGATGCAAACTTAGACAAATAAGAAATGGAACTGAAAGTCTAGAAATATCCCCACAGATACATGATGTACATTTGAAGAAGCATTGGAGATCATTGATAAAAGAATTTACTATTCATTCAATTGTTGGAGATAATTCACTAAGCATAGAGGAAAAAATTAACTTAGATTCCTACCTACAAAATAATTTCCATAAGGATTAAATGTAAAAAGAAAAGCATCATTTTTTAATTTGTCAGTTATGTACATTTTGCTCAGACCTCTATAAATCAGCACTTAAACTTTCCTCAGGTTATCCAATTTGGATTTTTTGTTTGTTTGTTTTGTTTATTGTTATTGCTGGTTTGGTTTTGATTTGTGGATATTGAAAATTGAATCCAGGGACATTCTACCTCTGAGCTACATCCCCAGCCCTTTTGATTTTGATACAACATCTCAGTAAGTTGCTAAGTTTCTGAGGCTGGCCTCAAACCTGCAATCCTCCTGTCTCAGCCTCCCAAATTATGGGATTCCAGGTGTGTACTACAGCACCTTGAAAATTAGTCAGTTTACAAGGATTGTCTCTTTACTATGAGTCCCTGACTGGTAGAGAAGTAAAGAAGAATTTCTTAAGGTACAAAGACCAAAACCATAAAATTAAAATACGACAAAATACATTGTGGAAATAGAAAATCATAAACCCCAATTCTTTGACTCAGTTATAGTAACAATTATGGTAAAAACAATAAAAAATCTTGAAGTGTATTGATTAAATTCCATCCCAGCATGGAGTGGCTCAGATTCTACATTCAGACAAATTTAGATCTATGCAAGGAAATACTTTTTTTTTTTTTTTTGCTATACTGGAAACCCACGAGTATTCTACCTCTGAGCCATACCTCCTACTTCTTATTCTTTATTTTGAAACAATCTCACTAAGTTGTGGAAGGCTTCACTAAATAGCTGAGGCTGAGCCAGATGTGGTGGCAAACATAATCTCAGCATTTGGGAGGCTGAGACAGGAGGATTGCAGTTCAGGACAGCCTCAGCTACTTAGTAAAGCCCTTTGCAACTCAGTGAGACCCTGTTTCAAAGTAAAGAATAAAAAATCAGGCTGGGGTGTAGCTCGGAGGTAGAATGCCCCTTGGTTACATCCCCAGTACAGGGAAAAAAAAAAAAAAAAAAAAAAAAAAAAAAACACCTGAGGCCAGCCTCCCAAGTACTGGGATTACAAGCATGTGCCACCATGCCTGTCTATTTCCAATCTATATATTGTTCCAGCATTGCTTTTCTTTCATTTAAGAATTCATTCCCTTGTCCCAAGGTCATGAAGACAACCTCTTAAATCATCTACTTAATGCCTCATTGTTTAACTTATCACATTTAAATCCATAGCCCATCTAAAATTGACTTGGAGGGATGGAGTCAAATACCTACTTCTTTCTGTATGGATAGCCAGTGGCTCAGAATCCAAACCCATCTTTTCCCCAGTGCTCGGTAGGGTCGCCTTTGTCATATGCGTGCACAGGTCCTATCCTTTCTATTTCAACCTTTCTGTGACCTTTACATTTTAGAGTTATCATCTAAAAATAACATGTGGGGTAGCTTTTTGTTGTTGTTTTTGTCTTACAAATCTGACACTTCGTGTATCTAGTCTTTTCACACTTTTTTTTTTTTCTTTTGTGGTACTGGGGATGGAAGCCAGGGGCATTCTACTTCTGAGCTACACTCCTAGCCTGATTTTTTTTATTCTTTATTTTTATTATTTATTTGTTTGTTTGTTTGTTTGTTTTGCAGGTCTGGGGATGGAACCCAGGGGCATTCTACTTCTGAGCTACACTCCTGCCCTATTTTTTATTCTTTATTTCAAAACAGGATCTCACTAAGTTGTGAATGGCCTCACTAAGTAGCTGAGGCGATCCACGAACAGCAGTACTCTGGTCTCAGCCTCCGAATGCTGGGATTACAAACGTGCACCACCATGCCCCGCTTATTCTTTATTTTGAAACAGGGGCTCACTAAGTTGCAGAGGGCCTCACTAAATAGCTGAGGCTGTCGGTGAACTGCAATCTCCTGTTTCAGCCTTCCAGGTACTGGGATTACAAGTGTGTGCTACCACACCTGGCATATTCACACTTGTTATTTTGTTTTGTTTTGTTTTAGGTACTGGGGACTAAACCCAGGGGCATTGTACCTCCAAGCTAAACCCTCAGCCCTATTCATTTACTTTTTTATTTACTCATTGTGATACTGGGGATTCAGTCCAGGGACATTTTACCTCTGAATTATACTCCCAGCCCTTTTATGTTTTTTGTTTTGAAACAGCGTCTAGCTAAGTTGCTGAAAGTCTCACTACCTTAGCCTGTCCTTGAACCTGTGATCCTCCTGCCTTAGCCTCCAAATATTGGGATTAAAGGTGTGTGCCACGACACCCAGTTTGTTCACACTTATTTTGGTTAGTGAAAGTCTGAGATTGATTTCTGTCCTCTCAAATTTTTTGTCCAGTTTTTCCTTTTTCTCTTTTTAAAAAATCTGATTGAGTCTTGTTCCTCATCTTCTTTTGTATTTCCCCCATTATTTAACATTGTTGTCTTCACAAATCTAAAATGTACGCTGTATTTTATCCTTTTCATAATTTGAAATTTTATCTGGGCACAGTGGCATCTACCTGTAGTTCCAGTTACTCTAGAGACTGAGGCAGGAAGATTGATTGAGCCCAGGCACTCAGGGCCAGCCTATGTATCATAGATAAAATAATTAAATAAATATCAGAACCATACCCTATTTAAAAAGAACTTAAAATCTTATCAAGCCAGGCATGGAGGCACACACTAGTACTCAGAAGGCTGAGACAGGAGGATCACAGGTTAGCAGCAAGCCTCAGCAATTTAGTGAAACCCCTGCAATTTAGACCCTGTTTCAAAAATTAAAAAATAAAATAGGGCTGGGAGTAGCTCAGAGATAGAATGCCTGTGGAATCAATTCCCAGTAACACACACACACACACACACACACACACACACACACACACACACACACGCTTATCAATTCTTTTGTGTGTGGTACTGAGGGTGGAACCTGGGGGCATTCCATCTCCAAGCGACACTCCAAGCCCTATTTTTTATTCTTAATTTTTTTTGAAACAGGGGCTCACTGAGTTGCAAGGAGCCCCACTAAGTAGCTGAGGCTGCCTTTGAATCTGCACAATCCTCCTGTCTCAGCCTCCCAAATGCTGGGATTACAAGTATGAGCCATCATGCCTGGATTAATTTATCAAATTTTATCAAGCATGTTTAAGAGTCTTAAAGATGAACCATTTCTAAACTACCCTAGCTAAAAGACCTTAGAACATTTAATCTCGGACTTTGTTTTTGTTTTTTGTTTCTTTAAGAGAGTGTCTTCTTCTGGGTATCTACCCAAAAGAAAAGAAACCATACTACCAAACTAATGCATGTGTATCTATGTTCAAACCTGCACAATTCACCATAGCCAAACTATGGAACCAGCCAAGATGTCCATCAACAGATGAATGGATTACAAAACTGTGGGATATGTACACAACGGAATTTTACTCAGCCATCAAAAAAAAAAAAAAAACTCAATTACATCATTTTCAGGGAAATGGATGGAACTGGAGGACATTATGCTAAGTGAGATTAGTCAGTCACAAAAAATAAGAAATCAGATGCTTTCCCTAATATGTGAAAGCTAAGGAGAAATGGATCATAGGAGGAACTCTAGATGAAAAAGGAAATCCTATAGAGGAGCAAACAAGACAACCTTAATGAGGGGATGGGAGGGGGGAAGAAGGAAATTCTCTAAAATACACACTGTACTTAAACATATCAAAGTCATCCACTAAGCCAAGCATGGGAAGGAGGGGTGGGGAGGGAATGGGGTGGGAGTTAGGTAGGGATTAAGTCAGTGATGTGTACATGTATGTACACACAAGTTTTTACCCCAATATGATATATGAATATAATTCACCAATAAAAAGTAAAAATAAATAAATAAATAAATAAATAATAAAAAAGAGAGTGTCTTGCAACATTGCCCAGGCTGGTCTTAAAAACTCATGGGCTCAAATGATCTCTCACCTCAGCTTCCTGAGACTACAAGTGTGCACTACCAAGGGGTGTGTGTGTGTGTGTGTGTGTGTGTGTGAGAGAGAGAGAGAGAGAGAGAGAGAGAGAGAGAGAGAGAATCCTTCCTTTTCAGAATAACTTTAGATTTACAGAAAAGTTGTAAAAATAATAAAGAGAGTTTATTTGTATCTCTGTCTCATCCATCTTTTCCTATTTTCTAAGTCTTTCTTGTTCTCTAATGACTCCAACATTTTTCAATAGTACTGGTCAGTTATTTGTAGGATGTCCCTGAAGCTTAATTTGTCCATGATTAGACTGAGAATATATAGTGTTGGAAGAATACCACATGAGTGAGGTGCCCTTCCATCCCCAGTCCTCTGCATCCAAAAGAACATGATGCATTGGGAGTGGTTTAATCACTTGGCCCAAGCCATGTTTACTGGCCCTCTTTAATGCAAAGTTACTATTATCCACTATGATTAGTAAAGGTATTTGGGGTAATTTTTGACTCATATACTATTATGTAATTTTCCAGCTGTCTTTTTTTTTTTTTTTGCAGTACTGAGGATTGAACCCAGAAATACTCTATCACTGAGTATATCCCCAGCCCTTTTTTATTTTTATTTTTTATTTTGAAACAGTCTAAGTTTCCCAGGCTGGCCTTGAACTTGCAATCCTCTTGTCTCGACCTCCACCTCTCAAGCACTGGGATTACAGGCATGTGCCACCAGGTCTGGTCAGTTGTTTTTTTTCTTCTTGCAAGCATGCGCACACGTGTGTGTGTGTGTGTGTGTGTGTGTGTGTGTGTGTGTGTTACTAGGGATTGAACTCAGGGATGTTCTAACTCTGACCTAAACCCAATCCCTGTTTTTTATTTTGAAACAGGGTGTTACTACATTGCAGAGGGCCTCACCAAATAGCAGAGGCTGGCTGTGAACCTGTGATCATCCTGTCTCAGTCTCCCAAGTACTGGGATTACAAGCCTGCGCCACCACACACAACTCAGTTCTCTCTTTGAATGCTATACATTGGTCACTGTTACTCTTTTACACAGGCCATTATTTCTTTGAATTTGTATGTGTCCACCATTTTTTGTTTGTTCCTCATTTCTTCTTGAATTTCAGCAATTCCTCTGGTGTTCTTTTCCCCTTCCTTAAAGTATAATTTTTCAAAAGTTGTATTAGAGTGAGATTCTTAGTTAGAAGCTCCTGTTTTGTTTATCTGTAAATGCTTGTCTTTCTTTCTTCCTTTACTTTACTTTTTTCTTTTTTGTGATCCTGGTATTTGAAGCCAGGGCTTGACAACTGGCTAAGTGATCACTCAACACCTAGCCTTTTCCCAGCTCCTCTGTTTAATTTTGAATAAGATATTGTCTGGATACACAATTCTATGGGTTTTGTTGTTCATTGTTTGTTTAGTACTGGGGATTGAAACCAGGGGCATTATACCTCTAGGCTACACCCCCAACCCATTTTTGTTTTTTATTTTGAAGCAGGGTCTCGCTAAGTTGCAGAGTATTCCTTATTTCCTCCCTTTTTGTACTGGGAATTGAACCCAGGACATTCTACCTCTGAAGTAGGCCAGACCTTAAAAAGGTCTAATTTGCTGAGTCTCACTGCATTGCTGAGGTTGGCCTTGAACTTGTCATCCTCTCTCAGCCTCCCAAATACTGGAATTGCAGGGGCTATCACCACACCCGGCTTCTCTCAACACTGAACAAGTTACTCCAGTGTCCTCTAGCTTTCATTGCAGCTGCAGGGAAGTCTCTTTCTATCTTTTCATTGGTTCTGGGGTGTTCCCTCCCTTCTTTCTGATTGGTAGCATGGCCTTTTTATTTTTTTTTTAATGATCTGTTGTTTCAGGATTAAACTTTTAAAAATGATTCTGTGTTGGATGTATTGTATATCATGGATCTGTGGAGCATCTGTGGATTTTTTTTTTTTTTTTTTTTTTTTTTTTGTGGTGGTACTGGAGTTCCTGGAAGCCCTTCTACCTCCAGGCTACACTCCCAGACCGTTATCCTCCTGTCTCTGCCTCCCAAGTGTGGAGATTACAAATGTGCACTACCACGCCCGGCTGGATCTGTGGATTTTTATTTTCCATAAGCTCTAAAAAATTCATAGCCATTATTTACTTAAATACGCATCTGCTTTATTAACTCCACTTTCTCCTACTGGAACATAAATCAAATGTATTTAGTCCTTCTCATTCTATTTCCCATATGTTCTCTTGTGTTGTCTATCTGCTTATCTTTCTTTACTACCTTTTGGATATATCTTTGAGACATGGTTTTCAGTTTACTAATTGTCTAGTTGTTTTAGCATCATTATTGAAAAGGCTTTTTCTCGAATGCTCCATAGTCCCAATATAAAGTATCGTTTCTGGGCTTTCTATATATTCCTCTGATCTATTTCTCTATTCTTATACCAAATCCATAGCAGCTTAATTACTGTAACTTCATAATAAGTCTTAAGTGAATATTTTCCCACCTGGCTTTACTTCTTAAAGAGTATTGGCCAGGTGTGGTGACACACACCTGTAATCCCAGTACTTGGGAGGTTGAGACAGGAGGATCCCAGGTTGAAGAGTGGTCTCAGCAACTTAGTGAGACACTGTTTAAAAATTAAAAAAAAAAATGCCGGGCGTGGTGGCGCACGCTTGTAATCCCCGCGCTTGGGAGGCCGAGACAGGAGGATCGCGCAGGTTCGAAGCCAGCCGTGCTGGCGTAAGAGACCCTGTTTCAAAAATATAAAATAGGTCTGGGAGTGTAGCCCAGAGGAAGGAGGGCTTCCAGGAACCCCAGTACCACCAAAAAAAATAAATAAATAAAAAATAAAAATAAATAAAAAGGGCTAGGAGTAGGGATGTACCTTAGAAGTAGAATGCCCCTGGGTTCAAAACCCAGTACCACAAAAAATAAAAATATATCCTAACTATTTTGACCCTTTTTTCCTCTCCACATACTTTTTAGAGTCAGTTTATCCAGCTCTTCATAAACAATGGCAGAATTTTCACTGGTATTGTATTGAATTTCTAAATCAATTTGAAAAGAACTTACTTTTCAAACATTGAGCTTTCCACTATGTGGAAATGGTACATATCATCCCATTTATTTATTTATTTATTCCACCCAATTTCTCTCATTATGTTTTGCAATTATGTTAAGTACTATAGAGGTTTTGTATACTTTGGGACCAGATTTTTTCCTAGATATTTGTTATTGTTAATTATAAATGATACCTCTTTGAACTTTAGTTTTCTAACTTTTTTTACTAGCATAAGAAAGGAATAGCATAAGACTTTTTTTTTCAGTATTGGGGACAGAACCCAGGGCCATTATACCTTCGAGCAACACCCAGCCCTATTTTTTTAGTCTATTAATTAATTAATTAATTTTTGTGGATTTGGGGATGGAACCTACGGGCATTTGAGTTTCGAGCTATACCCCCTGCCCTATTTTATATTCTTTATATTGAAACAGGGTCTCACTGAGTAGCAGAAGGCCTCACTAAGTAGCTGAAGTTGTCTGTGAGCCGTGATTCTCGCATCTCAGCCCCCCCAAATGCTGGGATTACAAGCATGTGACACCACACCTGGTTAGTCTTTATATTTTGGAAGAAGGGCCTCATGTATTGTGAAGGGCCTTGCTAAGTAGCTGACCCCTCTGTCTCCACCTCTCAAATGCTGGGATTACAAGTGTAAGACTTTTATAGACTTCTGGGAAGATGGTGACCAAGGGAAGCAACACATAATAGTCCTACTGACACTTGATCTCTACTGCTATGAAAATAGCATCTTGACAAAAGAAAGTAACCAGTATAAATTTTAACAGAGTATTGAGAATTGAAAGGCAGTGGAAACAAAGCTAGAAGACAGAAGAGAGAAAAGAAAAATTCCCTACCTGTCTTGGGCTGTGGCTGCAGCGGTGGCATCTTGCCTCACCACACTGCGACTGCTGGTACCGTGCCTCTAGAGACCCCCAGCAAAAAATCCAATGACTTGAAATGAAAAAAGCAGCTGCAGCTCATCAGAATTGTACGTGGTCGGCCCCACCTGTGCAGACCCTGGCAATGACTTGCAGCACTGTTGGTCGAGCTCATCGTGTCCTCCAGAGATCCAGAGTGGTACTCAACAACATCATAAGTGAACCGGTCTTCCCCATGGGAGACCACCTGGTGGGAAAAAGAAACTGGAGCTGCAAGCAATAGACTCACAGGATCTGAGACTTTGCGATTCACCCCAGTGAGGGCGGGGTGGAGTATGCTGTGACTCAGCAGAGGCCTGGATTAGCAGACAGCCCCCAGAGCTAACGGCAAAAAGCATACTGTCCCCAGGGCTCAGAGTCCTAGTATGGCATCCAGAGACACCACACACCACCCACTTGTGGTGACTAGGAAGTAGCCAAGCCCAGCACTAGCTGTGCATACTCGGACTCCTGTGTATACACTGGGTCTGGTCCCAGCAGCACCCACCACTTATGCAGGCAGGGAGAGATGCAGACTCAGAGTTGGTGGAAAGCATGGAAACGTGTGCTTAACACTAGATCCAGCCCCAGTGATACTGGCTGCCTGCGTAGACTGAGAATTTCAGACACAGGACCCTTCTGAGGGCTCAGAGACTCAGGAAAGGTGCCAGTAGCACTTGGTGCCTGCACGGAGAGAGACACCAGGCCAGGGTCCCCATCACTGAAGGAGACCAAAAGGCAGGGCTATGAACTGACACCATTACTACAAGTAAAGAGCAAATGAGAATGCTTGGAACATGCTCAAGAACCTATTGTAGAATGCAAACCTTGGACAGCTGAAAAAATCCACACAGACTCAAAAAGACGGCAGGGGCCAACTCTGCTCAGTATTTATATATTTGTAGGGTTGCATTATTTTGTTGTTGTTTTGTATTTGCGTGTGTGTGCATGTTTATTTGTTTGCTCTCTTCCCCACCCCTTTTACAAACTTCTTCCCTTGTACATATCTACTCTCTTCATCACTCTTCTTTGTTTCACTTTTTCTTTGTCTTGTATTAAATCTGCTTCATATCACCATACTAAATACTCTACACTGGCTACTAGAATACTACTACATATTCACTATCTCTAATCTCTACTCTGTGTTACCTTACCAAACCCAAACTCTGATTCTATTTGATCCCATCTGTTACTATTCTTGCATTTACTACTTTATCACCTTCCTCCTCACTCAACCTTCATCATTGAATGCAATACAACTTGCTCTTATATATGCCAGCTGACACCTACAGAAGAAGAGAAACCTATTGAAAGCAATAAAGATACAAACTTAAAAAACCTGAAAGCCCGGCATGGTGATGCACGCTTTTAATCCTAGCATTTGGGAGGCTGAGATAGGATTGAAGTTTGCAGACAGTCCCAGCTACTGAGTGAGGCCTTTTGCAACTCAGTGAGGTCCTGTTTCACAAATGAAGAATAAAAAATGAGGCTGGGGGTATAGCTCCAAAGTTGAATGCCTCTGGGTTCCATCCCCAGTACTGCAAAAAAAAAAAAAAAAAGAAAGAAAGAAAGAAAGAAAGGCCTGAAATCATGAGAAGGAGGAAGAGCGAGGAAGCAATTCCCATAATCCTACAATAACAGAACCTGTCAAGTTAGGAATAACCTAACCAAGGAGGAAAAAGACCTCTACAAAGAAAATAATAAAACATTGAAATAAGAAATCAAAGAAGACCCTAGAAAATGAAAAGATCTTCTATGGTCTTGGATAAGGAGACTATCATCAAAATGACCACTCTTCCAGAAGTGATTCAATGCAATACCCATTAAATTACCAAAGCCATTCCTCACATACATAGTAAAATCAGTCCTTAAGTTCATTTGGAACAACAAAAAACCCAGAATACCCAAAGTAGTTCTCAGCAACAAAAACCATGCAGGAGGAATCACAATACCTGACTTTAAACTTTACTAAAAAAACATAGTAAGAAAAACAGCATGGCACTGGCACAAAAACAGATACATAGATCAATGGAGCATAATAGAAGACTCAGAAACAAATCCACACACTTACAACCAACTGATTTTTTACAAAGGGGCCAAAAACATACAATGGGGGGAAAAGCCTCTTCAAGAAATGGTGTTGGCAAAACTGGTAAACCAAATGTAGAAAAATTGAAAATGGAAATAAACCCCACTTTCTCACCCTGTACAAGAGTCAATTCAAGATGGATCAAAGACTTGGAAATCAGACCAGAGACATTGCAGCTCTTTGAAGAGGGCATGTGTCTAATACTTCAACACATAGGCAAAGGTTAAAAATTTCTCAACAAGACCCCAAAGGCACAAGAATCTAAAAGGTGGATAAATACACGGGATTGAATTATAATGAAGAGCTTCTGTGCAGCAAAGGAAAGTATGAAGAGCCAACAGAATGGGAGCAGATTTTTGCCAACTACTCCCCTGATAGAGGACTAATATCTAGAATATATAGAGAACTCAAGAAACTGCTAAGGAAATAAATAACCCAAGGTGGGCGTGGTGGCATGCACTTTTGATCCCCGTACTTGGAAGGCTGAGATGGGAGGAATCGGTTCGCGGCCAGCCTCAGCTACTTAGTGAGGCCCTCTACAATTTAGTGAGACCCTGTTTCAAAATAAAGAATAAAATAGGGTTGGAGTATAGCTCTGAGGCACAATGTCCCTTGGTTCAATCTCCAGTACCGCAAAAAAAGAAAACAAATAACCCAATCAAAAAATGGGAATTGAATAGACATTTCACAAAAGAAGAAATTCAAATGGCAATAAATGTATGAAAAATTGTTAAACATCATTAGCAATCAGAGAGATGAAAATCAAAACTACCCTGATATTTCACCTAATTCCAATTAGAATGGCAATTATTCAAAACACAAACAACAACAAATGCTGGTGAAGATGTGGAGAAGTAGGAACTCTAATACATTGTTGGTGGTATTGCAAATTGGTGCAGCCACTTTGGAAAACAGTATGGAGGATCCTCAGAAGAATGGGAATGAACCTACCATAGGATTCATCAATATCACTTCTGGGTATCTACCCAAAAGAATGGAAACCAAACTACCAAACTAATGCATACGTATCTATGTTCATAGCTGCACAATTCACAGTTGCCAAACTATGGAACCAGCCAAGATGTCCATCAAAAAATGAATGGATTACAAAACTGTGGGATATACACAATGGAATATACACAACGGAATTTTACTCAGCCATAAAAAAGAACAAAATTACATCATCTGCAAGGAAATGGATAGAACTGGAAGAGAACATTATGCTAAGTGTGATTAGTTAGTCACAAAAAGTAAAAAAAATCAGATGCTTTCCCTAAAGGGTTATAGGAGAAACTCTAGACCAAGAAGGAGAAACCAGCCGGGTGTGGTAGCACACGCTTGTAATCCCAGCATTCAGGAGGCTGAGACCGGTGGATCATGGTTCGTGGACAGCCTGAGCTACTTAGTGAGGCCCTCTGCAACTCAGTGAGACCCTTTTTCAAAATAAAGAATAAAAAATAGGGCAGGGGATATAGCTCAGAGGTCAAATGCCTCTGGGTCCCATCCCCAGACCCACAAAAAAAAAAAAAAAAAAAAAAAAAAAGAAGAAGAAGAAGAAGGAGGAGGAGAAACCATAGATAAGCAAATAAGGCAACCTAACTAAGGTGGATGAGAGGAAGTAGAGGGAAATTCCCTATTGTACATGATATGCATTCACAAGCATATCAAAGTCAATTACTAAGCCAAACATGAGAAGGATGGAGGGTGGAGGGAATGGGGTGGGAACAAGAGAAAGGCTAAATAAGTGTACCCCACTAATATGTATGACTACAATGCACCAATACAAAAATTTTTATTTTATTTATTTATTTATTTATTTTTGGTGGTACTAGGGGTGGAACCCAGCGGCTTTCTACCTCCGGGCTACACTCCCAGACCTATTTTATACTTTATTTGGAAACAGGGTCTCACTAAGTTGCTGAGAGCCTCACTAAGTGGCTGAGGCAGGCTTCAAACCTATGCAATCCTCCTGTCTCAGCCTCCCAAGCACTGGGATTACAAGCATGCGCCACCACGCCCACCAATACAAAAATTTTTAAAAAGACTTTTATATATTTGTATTTAGCAACATTGCTTAATGTTTTCATTGATTGTAATAATTTATCTATACCTGATCTTGATTTTCTATGTACCTGTGACTAATGACAGAGTTATTTTTCTTATCTAATTTTTATACCCTTTTTTCTTGCCTGTGACACTATATAAAATCTCAGTACAGTGTATTGACTAGAAGTAATGATGAGGGCAATCTTGTATTTCCAGTCTCAAAGAAAAGCTCTCAGTGTCACTATAGTTTTTTCTGTGTGTGTGTGTGTGTGTGTGTGTGTGTGTGTGTGTGTGTTTTGCTGTGGATGGAACCCCAGGGGCATTCTACCTTTGAGCTACACCCCAGCCCTATTTTTTATTTTGAAACAGGTCTCACTGAATTGCAAAGGACCTCACTAAGCAGCTGAGGCTGAGAACTACGGTCCTTAATCTTCTAGCAGATTAAGGGAATTACTACCTATTCCTAGTTTGCTAAAACTTTTCTTTAGACAGGTGTGGTGGTGCATGCTTGTAATCCAAGCATTCAGGAGACTTAGAGAGGAGGATCGTGGTTCACAGACAGCCTCAGCTACTACTTAGTGAGGCCCTGTTTCAAACATAAAAAAAAACTAAAAAATAGGGCTGGGGGTGTAGCTCAGAGGTAGAATGCCCCTGGGTTCCATCCCCAGTACTGCAAACACACACACACACACACACACACACACACACACACACACACAACCAGTTTTCTTTTTTTTTTTTTTGTGGTGGTGGTACTGGGGGTGGAACCCAGAGGCTTTCTACCTCCGGGATATACTCCCAGATCCATTTTATATTTTATTTGGAAACAGGGTCTCACTAAGTAGCTGAGAGCCTCACTAAGTAGCTGAGGCTGGCTTTGAACCTGTGTGATCCTCCTGTCTCAGCCTCCCAAGCGCAGGGATTACGAGCGTGCGCCACCACGCCCAGCTATCATTATTTTTCTATAATTTTAATGTGTTTTCAAGAGTAACATGTGATGAATACAAGCTACTAATAAACATTTTAACCAATTGAATATTAAATTAGTTGTGTGTTGTTTTATATTAAGTCATTTCTTAGTGGGTAAAAAAGTTGTATTACAATTCAGTTGTAATTTTGACATAGTTATGATAATTTTTCTTTCAATATCAACATTCTTTTGTAGGTTCAAAGGAAAATCTGAAAATTAAAGTAGAATTACAAGTTCAAATTATATAAAGCATATCAAATAAGATGTCTGAAGAGGAAACTTCAGCAGACCTAGAAGATTCCACAAGTGGAATGAGCAGAGACTCCCCATCACAGTCAGAGGAGGAGCCTGCATCTATTAATGAAGCACCAAGTTTGTTAAAGGAATCTACTAATGACCTAGAAGAGAACCCTTCCGACCAGATTTATGAAACATATTCTACAAAGGATACATTAGCATCGACAGATTCCTCTAGAAGCAAGTCTAGTGATAGTGAGGAACACAAGAAGCAATTTCAGCTTTCTGAAACAGGCTCTCAAGATGTCAGCCCATCATCAAAACCAGAAACTTCACAAAGTTCATCATCCCCAATAACCGAGCTGACGGAAGACTCTCAGACTTTAGAGTCTGATGAAAAAATAGGAGATGTTAGTCCGCAAGCCTCTAAACAAAGTCAGGAAGAATTCCACTTAGAGTCAGAAGACTTTATAGTTAAACTCAAAGACATGGGATTACAAGAACTCCCTAAGGACATTTTTAAAACCAAATATGTAAAATATCTATACTTAGACAAGAATCAGATAAGAACTTTTCAAGGGGCAAACTTCGGGGATCTGCTAGGAATTGAAATTCTGTCTTTGAAAGAAAATGAGTTATCCTTGCTTCTACCTGAAATTCTGTTACTTCCTAATCTAAAGATATTAAATGTTGGTCACAACCACATATCACATATACCTAAAGAAATATCACAACTTGAGAATCTAAAGCAACTCTTTTTAAATAACAATTATATTGAGGATTTTCCTTCTTCTGGCATAAAAGGTCTTAAAAACTTAGAAGTTTTGAATTTGGGCAAGAATCAGTTAAGATATGTGCCAGATACTCTACCTAGTTTGCAAAACTTGAGGGTTCTCAATCTGGAATATAATCAGTTAACAATATTTCCTAAAGCTCTCTGCTTTCTTCCAAATTTAACTTCATTAAGCCTTACTGGAAACCTGATACAGAGTTTGCCAAAAGAAATTAGAGAACTTAAAAATTTAGAAAATCTTTCATTAGATCACAACAAACTTACCTTTTTGGCTGTGGAAATTTTTCGATTACTCAAAATAAAAGAACTCCACCTGGCTGACAACAAATTAGAAAATATTTCACATAAAATCGAGGATTTCAGAGAACTTAGGATTCTTATACTTGATAAAAATTTATTGAAAAATATACCAGAGAAAATTTCCTGCTGTATCATGTTGGAATACCTTAGTCTTAGTGATAATAAATTAACAGAACTTCCTAAGAATATCCACAAGCTTAAAAATTTAAGAAAACTCCATGTAAACAGTAATAATATGGTGAGAATAAGTGAAGATATCTTACATCTTAATAATTTATATAGTCTGGAATTTTCAGGAAATATGATCACACATATTCCCATTGAAATAAAAAACTGCAGAAAAATAACTAAAGTCGAACTGAATTATAATCAAATAGTATATTTCCCAGTGGGACTCTGTGCTTTAGATTCACTTTATTATTTGACTTTTAATGGAAATTATATTTCCGAAATACCTGTGGATATATCTTTCAGTAAACAACTGCTTCATTTAGAGTTTAATGAAAACAAACTCCCTATATTTTCTGAGTATTTGTGTTCTCTTATTAATCTTAAATACCTGGATCTTGGCAAAAACCAAATAAAGGAAATCCCATCGTCTATTTCCAAGATGACATCACTCCAAGTACTTATTTTGTGCTGTAACAAATTTGAAAGTTTCCCTAGAAAATTGTGTACTTTAGAAAATTTGCAAGTGCTTGATCTTTCAGAAAACCAAATACAGAAAATCCCTTCAGAGATACAGAATTTAAAAGGAATCCAAAAATTAAACTTCTCAAGCAATCAGTTTACATATTTTCCTATTGAACTATGCCAGCTCAAATCACTGGAAGAACTGAATATGAGTCAAACAAATGGGAGAAAGGTAAGAGAGGAGACGTTGGGCTTTGTGTGGAATGAGGAACAAGAAGAAATCTGAGTCTACGGGGCAGTGTATCTGTATGTGCATGTGTGTGGGTTTTCATGTAGCTGAGATACTGTGTGTGTGTGTGTGTGTGTGTGTGTGTGTGTGTGTGTGTGTGTGGTACTGGGGTTCCTAGAAACCCTTCTACCTCCGGGCTACACTCCCAGACACCTATTTTTTTATATTTTTATTTGGAAAAAGGGCCTCCTAAGCCAGCGCGGCTGGCTTCGAACCTGTGCGATCCTCCTGTCTTGGCCTCCCATGCGTGAGGATTACAAGCGTGCGCCACCACGCCCGGCAGATACTTTGTTTTTTATTTATTTTTTATTTTTTATTTTTTGGTGGTACTGGGGTTCCTGGAAGCCCTTCTACCTCTGGCTGGGCTACACTCCCAGACCTATTTTTACATTTTTATTTGGAAACAGGGTCTCCTAAGCCAGCGCGCGCGGCTGGCTTCGAACCTGCGCGATCCTCCTGTCTCTGCCTCCCAAGTGCAGGGATTACAAGCATGCGCCACCATGCCCTGCCGATACTTTGTTTTTTAAAGGATAGCCTTCCCCTAACTCTACCAAATCATGGCTTATAGATATATTTCCTGAAACATAAGCTTTACCGGAAAATATTTTATTAAAATGGAATGCAAGCCCAATGTGGTGGCACACGTTTGTAATACCTGTACTTAGGAGGTTGGGACAGGAGGATTGCGGGTTCGTGGCCAACCTTAACAACTTAGTGATGCCTTTTGCAATTTAGTGAGACCCTATTTCAAAAAGAGAATACAATAGGACTGGGGGTGGAGCTCAGAGATAGAATGCTCCTGGGTTCTATCCCCAGTACCACACAACACATACACACACACACATACACACACACACACACACACACACACACACACACACACACTACAATGCAATGCAAAAGCCAGTTGTGGTGATGCATTCCTGTAATCTCATTAGTTGGAAGGCTGGGACAGGAGGATTGCAGGTTTGAGGACAGCTGCAGCAACTTAGCAAGGCCCTCAGAAACCTAGCAAGACCCTTTTTCCAAACAAAAAATAAAATAGGTCTGGGGTATAGCTTGGAGGTAGAATATCCCTGGGTTCAATTTCCAATAATGCAAAAGTAAGTAAATAAAATGCAAAGTAATCAAGGCTGACAATTTTGTAGATTTCTTTTTATTTTAGTTTATTGTAAAAAGGAGATCTAAATTACAAATGTCATATAAACACAATCTGAAAAATTGAGATAATATATAAAATAAAATTATTGCATAAGCATACTGTTGTAATAAAAACTACTGGTAGGCAGATATGGTGCTGCATGCCTATAGTTCCTAGTACTTGGGAGCCTGAGACAGAAAGATTGAAGATTTGAAGCCAGTGTCAGCAACATAGTGAGGTTCTTAGCAATTAGCAAGACCCTAAAATAAGGCTGGGAGTGTAGCTCAGAGGTGGAATGCCCCTGGGTTCAATTCTCAGCACACACACACACACACACACACACACACACACACACACACACAACTATTGGCATATGTAGATTCATGCAATTTACTTTTATTTTATTTTATTTTTGGTACTGGGGGAGGAACCCAGGGCCTTCTACATCCAGGCTATACCCTCAGACCTATTTTTATATTTTTATTTGGAAACAGGGTCTCACTAAGTTGCTGGGAGCCTCACTAAGCTGTTGAGGCTGGCTTTGAACCTGCGATCCTCCATTCTCAGCCTCCCAAGTACTGGGATTAGAAGCGTGTGTCACCACACCCGAGTTTTACTTTTTTTTGTATATTGTTCTATAACCAATTAAATAAAGGTTAAGCACTCAATTTAAAACTGAACTTTCAACATTTCCCTGTTTAAGCATTTAGAATGTTGTATTTTTTCATAATGCTATGATACATTTCCTTGTGTAGCCCTTTTTCATATTTTAGACTGTTTCCTTGGAAAATTTTTCCCTGAAGAGTTATTAAATCATTGTTTTTTTGTAGTCTAGTGTTTCATTTTACTCATACTTGAGTAAATTTTATGAAAATACTTGTTTTTGTTTGTTTGTTTGTTTGTTTTTTTGGTGGTACTAGGAGTGGACCCAGAGGCTTTCTACCTCCGGGATATACTCCTAGAGCCATTTTTTAAAAATATTTTTTATTTGGAGACAGGGTGTAACTAAGTTGCTGAGAGCCTCACTAAGTAGCTGAGGCTGGCTTCGAAGCTGCGTGATCCTCCTGTCTCAGCCTCCCAAGCGTGGGGATTACAAGCGTACGGCACCACGCCTGGCTTACTTTGTTTTGTTTTTGGAGCTGGAGATGGAATCCAAGGCCTTGTACATTCTAAGGCCATCACTGAGCTATACCCCTACCCCAGAAGATCTCAGTAACCACAGCTATTATCTGGCTATCTTTAATGCTATAGTGTGTGTGTGTGTGTGTGTGTGTGTGTGTGTGTGTGTGTGTGTGTGAGAGAGAGAGAGAGAGAGAGAGAGAGAGAGAGAGAGAGAGAGAGAGAGAGAGGGAGATTAAGAGAGATTAAGAGAGATTAGAGACTGAACCCAGGGAAATCCTGTGAGCTACACCCTCAGCTTTTTTTTTTTTTTTTGAAACAGGGTCTCATTGAGTTGAGGAAGCTGGCCTTGAACCTGAGATCCTCCTATCTCAGCCTCCCAAGTACTGGGATTACAAGTATATGCCTAACTATACTATTTCCTAAAACAAGATTCCCCAATGTCCATTTCTAAACCCCGTAGCTCCATGAACTGTTGCTTAAAAAAATAATAATGTAAATGAATACATACAATACAGAATTGGGGGTGTGGCTCAGGGTCCAATTTATTTGACAATTTAAAATCCAACAACTGTCCTGTTATCCATTTCCAGTGTGGCTACTCCAAGAAATACTTGCTTAAGTACATGGAATGAATGATGGTACATGTTCTGTTAAAAAAAAAAAAAAGCTCATTTCTTGACTAATTTATAATTAGTTGATATAATAATCAGCTAATTTCGTGACTAATTTATAATCCTCTCATTCCTCTTGTACGTTAACTGTGAGTGTCTCCAAGGCTGTGTCTTTAACTTTCTCTTTTCTGTTCACTCCTTCATAGGTCTCACACACCTGCTACACCTGCTGTGACTTACAGGTGCATAATCCCCACATCTGCATACCTAGCAATATCCTGACCAGTGCTCTAGCCCTAGATCTTCCTGGCCCCTGGCCCTGCCCTGGACATGGTCATTACTCACTTTGTGTCTAGATTATTCCAAAGCCCCCTGGTTATCCTTTCTGACTCAGTCTCCCCCTCCTCTGACTGTCCTTTCTGACTCAGTCTCCTCCTTTTGAGCAGGCCTTGTCAAAACTATCAGACTTTATTGCCGAGGACCATTTTCAATGCCAGCCTCTCATAAATCCAGGATGTGTATCTACTGCCTGCTCAAATTGGGTGGTTGCCAAAGGCACTGGTCCACATCATTGCAACATCACTTCAAAGGTCTTCAGATTGGAAAAAAATGATCTGCAAGAACTCTTCTCAAGATGAATATTCTATGTAATTGAAATATACTTTGGGATAGAGGTGAAGTACTCAGAGGATTAATTTATCTAATGGTCACTTAGCCATCATCTAATGAAAATGAATCAGGTCAATCACAGGGCTTTTATTTTCCTAAGTGAAGGATGCTCAACAGGATTCTTCTGTCAGCAGTAACACACACACACACACACACACACACACACACACACACACACACAGCTCTCAGATATTTTCTCTAATAAATATTGAGCTAGTATTTTAAGTATATTCTTTTGAAGGATATTCAAATGAGGGGTCTGCCTACCTGTGTTGATCTAACCCCTATTTCATATACTTGGCTCTCAAGTTTTGCCATGGCCAGATTCCATGCTTCTTATCCAAACACACCCCTCTTCTGCCTCCTGTCACCCTCCCTGCTGTTCAGCTTCTCCTTAGCCATTTTTTATGCATATTTGTCTTGTAAGTCTCCTGTAACTTCTGTCCAACCTACTCATTCTTAAGAGGCTATTTAAGTTTCATCTACACAAAGCTTTCCTTTAGTTCTCTGATTTATACTGATGTAGCTTCTATAAATTTTTATATGTCTGTTATTCTCTTTATTTTGACATTGGATTATTTATTTATTTATTTATTGACTGTTTCATTTATATGCGTTTTGTTTTCTGGACCAAATTTTTTTGGGGGAATCCTGCAGATTGAATACAGAGACATTCTACCTCTGATTTACAACCCTACCCCTTTTTATTTTGAAACAGGGTCTTACTAAGTTGCTAAGGGCCTTGCTAAGTAGCTGAGCCTGGGCTAAAACCTGCAATATTCCTGTCTCAGCCTCCTAAGTACTGGGATTATAGGCATGCACCACTGTTCACAGATCAAAATTTGATCTCACTGAAGTCAAAGAGTATATCTTGTTATTTCCATATCTGAAAGACCACTGAGAAGAATATCTAATATGTTTAGTTATTTCTAAGGGAGCCACATATTCAAAATTCTTTCATTCACTAATAGAACAAAAGCCACTCAATGGTGTCTTTATTTCCTCTAAATATGCATTTTTTTTTTTTTTTTGTGGTGGTGGTACTGGAGTTCCTGGAAGCCCTTCTACCTCCGGGCTACACTCCCAGACCTATTTTATACTTTTTTATCTTTGGAAACAGGGTCTCTTAGCCAGCGCGGCTGGCTTCGAACCTGCGCGATCCTCCTGTCTCCACCTCCCAAGCGCGGGGATTACAAGTGTGCGCCACCACGCCCGGCTCTAAATATGCATTTTTCTTCTTCATTTTAACAGGGTTTTGTAAATAATTACTATAATTTCGCAATACATTTTGTACAGAAGTTTTTATTTGTGGCTACATTGCCAAACTATGTGACTCCATTATTGAACATTTATTCAAAATGTGTTGTGCTTGGAAATACATACACAAAAAGTATAAAACATGTCATTTCTGAATCCAAGGAGAAAACACAGGGGTCTAGTAAAGAGCAATGTTGAGAGTGGCAGAGAGGAGATCAAATGTGGGACAGAGTAGCTGGAAAAGACTTCCGAGAGAAAAGAAGACAAAGCAGGGTCCGATTTAAGGAGAAGCCAGGTGTGGTGGCACATGCCTGTAATCCCATCACTTGGGAGCCTGACACAGGAAGATCTCAGGTTCACTGCCAGCCTCAGCTACTTGTGGGCCCCTCTGCAACTTAGTGAGGCTCTGTTTCAAAAAATAAAGAATAAAACTGGGTTAGAGGTGTATCTTGGAGGTGGAATGCCCCCTAGGTTCAATCCCCAGTACCTACCCCACAGATTTAGGGAGAGAAGAAAGGAAGAGAGGTAATGGGCACAGAGCGACGGGAGAGTGAAGTGAGCCACCAGGTTGAACCGGTAGCACTGGTCCTATTGGGGAGGTACTTGGGTGCCACAACTAAATCTTATGGCTTTTAGGTAGGAGGGGAAGTCACAAAGAATCTATGACAGAATGAAAATATCTCCTAAGAGTAGACCAAAGAAACAAAATTCCCTCCTTTCATTTGATTTTTAGAAAAGTTTTAGTCAAATCTTTATGGATCTATTAAAGCATAATTGTTTGATCTTTGTTGCAGTTAACAAGACTTCCAGAAGAGCTGTCTAATATGACCCAACTGAAAATACTTGACATCTCAGATAATGCAATCAGAGAGTTTCCAAGAAACATAGGGGAACTGAGAAGCCTGGTTAGTTTATGTGCATATAACAATCAGATAAGCTATCTTCCACCATCTTTTTTTTCTTTAAAAGAACTCAAACAACTAAATCTGAGAGGTGAGTGTCAACCATAATCAATAAATAGAACCAATAAGGCATAATCAAGTCGATTTGATAAGTAGAATATTAGTGTCTGAGTTGTATATTTTGCTGACAAAATTCAGCATAATGCATTAAGTGCTTATTGGAGAGAGATGGTTATACGAGCTACAGGAAATGAGAGTAAGGTTCACGCTCCAGTCCTTGCCCTGAAAGAGTTTATAATCCAGCTGGGGAAGGTGCACATATTTTCATTTCTTTTCTATCTTCTCTGCCTATACTCAGTTACTCAGTATATCTTCCCTTTTTAAACCAAACCTCACCACTCCTTCTACATACACCTACACAGCATCAGGCCAGCATTTTCTTAGCACTTCCATCTCTGCTGGCTCCCCTGATCACACTCCTATACCATATGATATCATGTACGTATTTATATACATTTAATATAATATACACATTTACACACACACACACACACACACACACACACACATATATACACACACCTTTATAAAAAGCAAAACAAAATAAAAATGGCAGAGAAAAGCCAGGTGTGGTGGTACATACCTTTAATCCCAGTACTTGGGAGGCTGAGACAGGAGGATTGCAAGTCCAAGGTCAGTCCCAGCAACTTTGTGAGGCCTTCCACAACTTAGTGAGACACTGTTTCAAAATAAAAAATAAAATGGAGTTAGGGGTGTACCCTCAGAAGTAGAATTCCCAGCAAAACAAAACACACACACACACACACACACACACATTTTTTGTAATATTTATTTTAGATATTTTTATTTCACTGAGTTGCAAAGGGCTCACTAAGTAGCTGAGTCTGTCCGCAAACCGCGATCCTCCAGTCTCAGCCTCCCAAATGCTGAGATTACAAGCATGAGCCCAGCTACAAGGGAAGTATTTTAAAAACACAGACATGTTAAATTAAATTGATCACAAAGATATATTATGGGAACAGTAAACTCTCCCAAGTAGCTGTACCATATGCTTTTTTGTCATCTGTACATCCTTGGTGAGAAGATAAAAGATTAAAAATATAAGTCTTTGGTCTGCTTTTTGTTATTGTTTTATTATTGTAGAGGGTTTATTTTGTATGTTTGTGTGGTACTGGGGATTGAACCCAAGGGTGCTCTACCTCTGAGATACATGTCCAGCCCTTTGTACCTTTATTATTATTTGTATGCTGTGGTGGGTACTAAGGATTGAACCGAGGGGCATTCTATCTCTGAGCTACACCCCCAGTCCTCTATTACTTTTTTTTGGTGGTACTGGGGTTCCTGGAAGCCCTTCTACCTCTGGCCTACACTCCCAGACCTATTTTTACATTTTTATTTGGAAACAGAGTCTCCTAAGCCAGCGTGCGTGGCTGGCTTCTAACCTGCGTGATCCTCCTGTCTCTGCCTCCCAAGCGCAGGGATTACAAGCGTGCGCCATCATGCCTGGCTTACTTTTTATTTTTGAAACAGGGTCTCACTAAGTTGTGGAGGGCCTTGATAAATGGCTGAAGCTGGCCAAAAACCTGCAATTCTCCTGTTTCAGTCTCCCAAGTGCTGGGATTACAGGCATGTGCCACCATGCCCAGTTTATTGTTTCTTTTTGAAATAGGGTCTCACTGCGTTGCTGAAAGTTGTCCTCGGTTGCCGAGGCTGGTTTCAAACCTGCAGTCTTCCCAGCTAAGCCTCCAAAATAGTAGAATTACAGGCATGAGCATGCCTGGCTTAAGTGTTCTTTTTCATATTTTGGACATATATATGTATGCATATATCTGTGTGCAGCAGATATGTCTCCACAATTATTAAGAGTTCCTATCTTTGGACTTAGGTGGGCTTATTCTGTGCTCAACTACGAGTGGATATCTTTTATTACTCTTCTTGGCTCTTGTTGGCTTTCTGGAGTGTGTGGATCATGTTATTCAAGCATTCTGAAACATTCTAATTAATTACCTCTGCAACTATTATTTGTTTCCCATTCTTTTTCTTCAGTCTGTCTGGGGCTCTGGTTATATGTAGGCCAGATCTAAGAATTCCTAAGTATTTTTCTTTATTGCTATTATAAATGAAAATATTTTCTTAATTTCTTTTTCAGGCTCTTAACTGTTGGTATACAAAACAACTCATTTTTGTATGTTGATTTCATATTTTTCATCTTTAATTTTATTGGTGCTAACAGTTTTAGTGTGTGTGTGTGTGTGTGTGTGTGTGTGTGTGTGTGTGAGATAACATCAACAAAACAAAACACAAAGGAATACAGCAAGAGAGGAAGAGAGGGAAAAAAGAACCATAGAAGAGTGTATGTCTTTTTTTTTTTTTTTTTTGTAGTACTGGGGATTGAACTCAGGGGCATTCTACGCCCAAGCTACACTCCCAGGCCTCTTTTTTATTTTTTATTTTGAAACAGAGTCTCACTAAGTTGCAGGAGGCCTCACTAAGCAGCTGGGGCTGGCCTTAAACCTGCAGTCCTCCTTTCTCTGCCTCCCAAGTACTGAGATTACAAGCATGTGCCACTACATCCAGCTAGTACATGTCTTTTAAGAGTCAGGACAACTACCACTAGGAAAGCAGCTCTCACCTGAGTGATGGGAGCAAATAAAGGTCAACTTCTGTGTCAGTCCCCCAGAAAACTAGAGAGAGGTCAAAATTCATAAGCACATTATTATTATTATTATTATTATTATTATTATTATTATTATTTTGCTGGTACTGGGGATTGAACCCAGAGGCATTTTACTTCTAAATAGGCCCCGGCCCTATTTTGTTTTCTATTTTAAAGTAGGGCCTCATGAAGTCACCGAGGCTGGCTGTGAATCTGCATTCCTCCTATCTTAGTTTAAGGCATGTACTGCCACGCCCGACTACAAACATGGTATTTAAAAACTAAGGTCCACATTGAAGTCCTGGCACCAGCAAGCTGCACTAGGAACAGGAAGCTGCCATTCCTGTACCTGCTGCCACCCACTGAGAAAATGAGAATGGCAGGCAGCTGAGTGATAAAGCCATGCACATGCTCTCCGACATGTTATCGCCTTCTCCATCATTCGGCAGTCTCCTGGTTGCCATGACATTTGGATTAAATCCCAGAGTCCTGAGAAAGTCCACTGTGTCAGTCTTTCACAATTTGTGGTTATATTTCACTGGGGTCTGATTCTTTGAGGTTACCCTATCCTATATTTTTCAGGACATCTATCTCATGTTTTTGTATATTTATACTCTTAGATTTCCCCGAGCTTCTTGTCTATATGTTTCCACAAGTTTGGCAGGGTTTTCAACCATTATTTCTTCAAATATGTTCTTCTGCATCATTTTCTCTCTTTCTGAGACTCCAGTTGCCTTGTTATATTGTCTGATAAGCTCCTATGTAAAACTGTGTGTGTGTGTGTGTGTGTAAAATCTTGTATTTTCTGTCTTCAAGTTTGGTCTCGTCTATCACCTTTATTATACTAAGTCCATCCAATTAATTTATTTCAAATATTGTATTTTTAGTTACAGTTTCCATTTTTATAGTATATATTCCCCCCCCCTTTTTTTTTTGGTGGTACTAGGGTTCCTGGAAGCCCTTTTACCTTCGGGCTACACTCCCAGACCTATTTTATATTTTATTTGGAAACAGGGTCTCTTAAGCCAGCGCGGCTGATTTCGAACCTGCGCGATCCTCCTGTCTCTGCCTCCCAAGCGTGGGGATTACAAGCGTGCGCCACCACGCCCGGCCTATATTTCACTCTTCATCTTTACCCTTATTATGAGCCCATCATAGTTGTGTTAGCAGCTTTAAAAATTTGTATGTTAAGCCCTGCCTGGTGGTGCACGTTTGTAATCCCAGTACTTGGGAGGCTGCAACAGGAGGATCTGGGTTCTCAGCCAGTCTCAGCTATTTAGTGAGGCACTCTGCAATTTAGTGAGACCCTGTTTCAAAATCAATAATAAAAAATCGACCTGGGGGTGTAGCTTAGAGGTAGAATGCCTCTGGTTTCAATTCAGTCCCCAGCACACACCACACACACACACACACACACACACACACACACACACACACACATCTTGTATAGACACACACACACACAAAAACCCCTCATATGTAAGCGACAACAACTGGGTCATCTTTTCTCTTGAAAGTGAGCCACATTTATCTCTATTGAATCACAGACTTTGTATCTAATATGAGATTTGTTGTTATTTGTTGTCATCAGGCACTAAAGTTGAATGAACGAGAATGACAAGTTCTGTCTTTGCGTTTGGCTGCTCCTCATATCTCAGATCAGTGCTTTTAGTGATTAGCTATGATATTAGTTACATATGGTGGTGTGTTGATTTCCCACAAAATTTTCTTAATGAGTATTAGAAATCTAGGATTCATTTAGCTGACTTGTTCTGTCTCAGGGTCTTGTATGAGATTTTAATCACTCTATCATTTGGGGCTACAGTCATGATCTGCTAGGCTAGGAGATCTGCTTCCAAGCGTACTCACTCAGTGCCTGGCTGTTGGCAACAAGCCTTAGTTCCTTACCGTATGAGCCTGTTTATGACACGGGAACTGGTTTTCCTAGAAGAGCTAATGATGCCAGAGAGAGAAAGACAAAGAGTATGCCCCAAACAGAAGCCACAGTGTCTTTATAAACTTAATCTTGGAAGTGACATAACATCACATCGGGATGTATGGATCATATAGACCAACCCTTGTATAACGTGTGGGCACTAGATGAGCATCGCAGGAGCTAAGTGGTAACACTACATCTATTCAAGAAATTGAATTTGTAGTTAAGAGCTTTCAAACTACAGGCCCAGATGCTGTCACTGGTGAATTCTATCAAGTACTTACAGAAAAAATGGTGTCAAGTTTTTATTTTTTTATTTTATTTTATTTTATTTTATTTTTGGTGGTACTGGGAGTGGAACCTAGAGGCTTTCTACCTCCAGGCTATACTCCCAGACCATTTTTTTTTTTATTTTATTTGGAAACAGGGTCTCACTAAGTTGTCGAGAGCCTCACTAAGCAGCTGAGGCTGGCTTTGAACCCATGCGATCCTCCTGTCTCAGCCTCCCAAGCGCGGGGATTACAAGCGTGCGCCACCACGCCCTGCTCTTATACATTTTATATATGCTCACCAACTACACTTTTTTTTTCTTTTTGTACTGGAGATTGAACACAGGGCCCTTTTACCTCTGAGCTATACCCCAGACTATTTTATGTTTTATTTTGCTGGGGCTGACTTTGAAAATGCAATCTTCTTGTTTCAGCCTCCCAAGTACTGAGATTACAGATCATGCCCAGACAACTCCACTTTTTTGTGTGTGTGTGGTACTGGGGTTCCTGAAAACCCTTCTACCTCCGGACTACACTCCCAGACCTATTTTTATATCTTTTTATTTGGAAACAGGGTCTCTTAGGCCAGTGCAGTTGGCTTCGAACCTGCACGATCCTCCTGTCTCAAGCGCCCGGATTACAAGCATGCGCTACCATGCCCGGTGACAACTCCACTTTTAAGTGAAGTGAAAACTTACACTCAATGAAGAACTGAGTGCAAGCCTGGAGCAGTGGCACATGCCTGTGATCTTGAGAGCTTGAGACAGGAGAATCACAGGTTGAAGGCCAGCCTTAGCAACTTAGCAGTATCCTGTTTTAAAGTGGAAAAATGGAATGGGTTAGGGGTGTAGCAGGTAGGTAAAGTGCCCTGGGTTCCAACCTAGTAGCAAAAACAAAGACAAAACAAAACAATAACGAAAAGACAGCTGAGTGTAGACATCTGAAGTGGCTTTACTCACACTCACCTAAACCATAGGCTCCTTAAGTGTTCCTCATGAATTGGTCAATTATTTATATCCTTATAATGGAAACTTCTTACTAATAAAAGGAACAAAAAATATTGCTATATACAAGAACATTGATGAATCTCAAGTGGAAAGTCAGGCCTTAAAGACTATGACTATGATTTACATAAACATACATATGTTATACATGTGTATACATATATGAATAATTCAAGATTTATAATATACTGTATGCACACACTCAGAAGTGGTGAGTGAAACAAGTACTGATAGCCATTTTTCTTATTTTGGTGGTGCTGGGGATTGAACCCAGAGCATTGCACTTGCTAGGCAGGTGCTCTTCCACTGTGCCGCATCCCCAGCCCAGGTCTTGACTTCAAAGTACCATTCTTCACTACAAGGAACCTGTATTTATCTTATAAATACTGTAACTGTAAAAATATATAAATAATATAAAGACAAAACTATGTCTTCTGAGTGGTTACAAATTCTTTGTTGCCACTCTTTTATGTTAGTTTTATACTGAATTAAGGAAATAATGAAAAAATACATTCAGGGATGTGGAGCTTAATTCCTTTATCCTGTTGAGGGCGGTCAAGACTTAGTGACTCATTTGCAAAGAATAGAGTTCCTTCCTTCCTTCCTTCCTTCCTTCCTTCCTTCCTTCCTTCCTTCCTTTCTTTTGGTGGTACTGGGGTTCCTGGAAGCCCTTCTACTTCTGGGCTACACTCCCAGATCTATTTTATGTTTTTTTAAATTTGGAAACAGGGTCTCTTAAGCCAGCGCGGCTGGCTTTGAACCTGCGCGATCCTCCTGTCTCCGCCTCCCAAGCGCGGGGATTACAAGCATGTGCCACCACGCCTGGTGAATAGAGTACATTAAAGAGAAAAAAATTTAAGAGTACATTGGAGAAACTTGGCTGATTCTGTTAGCCAATGATCAAGGTGATTATCAGGTACCCCTGATGTGATGAGGGTACTTCACATGGGTGGTATTCTTTTAAAAAAATCCATAATCTAAGACTAATTATGAAAAACATATGAAATATTCTAATTACAGAACATTCTATGAAATTTCCTAATCACTCCTCAATCCTGTCATGAAAAATAAGAAAAGACTATGAATCTCTTACAGATAAAAGGCGATTAAGAAGACATAAATAAATGCAATGTGGTATTTCTGGAATTGATTCTGGAACAAAGGACAGTAATGGAAGAGCTAACAAATCCAAAAAAGTCTGATGTTAGTTAAAAGTAATGTGCTACTGTTTGTTTTTTGGATTAGGCAAATGTAATATAATGTGAGATAATAGTAGGAGAAACTAAAACAGGACTTTATAGGAATTCACTGTAATCTTTGCAACTTTTCTGCAGATTAAGATTATTCCAAATAAAAAGTTTATTTAAAAAATTATCATCATAAGCCGGACATGGTGGTGCACACTTGTAATCCCAGTACTTGGGAGGCTGAGACAGGAGGATTGCCAAGTTCTTGGCCCATGTCAGATATTTAGTAAGGCCCTTCTCAACTTAGTGAAACCCTGTTTCAAAAGTAAAGAATGCTGGGCATGGTGGCACACGCTTGTAACCCCCGCGCTTGGGAGGCAGAGACAGGAGGGTCGTGCAGGTTCGGAGCCAGCCTTGCTGGCTTAAGAGACCCTGTTTCCAAATGGAAAAAAATATAAAATAGGTCTGGGAGTGTAGCCCGGAGGTAGAAGGGCTTCCAGGAACTCCAGTACCACCAAAAATAAATAAATAAATAAATAAATAAATAAGCCTGGGGGTGTAGATTAGAGGTAGAATGCCCCCAGGTTCCATCCCTAATACCTAAAAAAAAAAAAAATTACCATCATAGCTACTCTGTAAAGTTCTTTGATATATTGGAATAGGATAACCTCTTGTCTCATTTTGCCGCACACAGGAAAGAAAGGAACCACAACTGTTTCTGTACACTCCCCTCACAACTCCCCCATTTACTCCTAGCATGCGACATCAGTCAAAACTCATGATTGGCCGGGCTTGGTGGCGCGCGCTTGTAATCCCCGCGCTTGGGAGGCAGAGACAGGAGGATCGCGCAGGTTCGAAGCCAGCCGCGCGCGCTGACTTAGGAGACCCTGTTTCCAAATAAAAATGTAAAAATAGGTCTGGGAGTGTAGCCCGGAGGTAGAAGGGCTTCCAGGAACCCCAGTACCACCAAAAACAAAACAAAACAAAACAAAAAAAACTCATGATTGACTGGGTGCCGGTTCAAGGCCATCCTCAGCAACCTCTTGAAACCTTCACAACTTAGTGAGACTCTGTTTCAAAATAAAAAATAAAATAGGGCTGGGGGTATAGCTCAGAAGTAGAATGCCTCTGGGTTCAATCCCCAGTACCACAAAGAAGAAGAAAAAAAAAAAACCCTCATCATTTGCCAGCACTGTGAGTGTCCTCTCATACTTTACAAAAACAGGAGAGTCTCCATATATAGTTATTTATCACCATAGTTTCATTTTACAGAAAAAATATACTTCAATCATATTTTTAACTAGGAAATAATCTGACGACTCTGCCTAGTGCCATCTACCATCTTTCTTCACTGAAGGAGATAAACTTCGATGACAATCCTTTACTGCGACCTCCAATGGAAATCTGTAAAGGAAAACAGTTGCACACTATTGCTTGCTATCTACAGAGGGCAGATGAAAGAGACGGTAGGTGATGAGTGATTATCTTACAAGTAAATTTCTGGTATCATTTGCAAATTAAAAGATAGCTTGTCTTGACTGGAGACTTTCAATCTCTTTAAGAGAGTTATCTCTTTAAATATTTATAATCCTTTTTCTGATAGGAATTTATTTTGATAACTTAGATTATTTAATCCAGGTCCACACAAAATGAGCCTTTGAAAATAGGCAAATCTCAGTGTGTGGGTGGGTGGGTGGGGCTGCTCCCTACCCACTGACTTTAGTGTTCTTCAGTAGATTTGTCATCATGGTTGTGGTCAGACTCAGAGAATTCACACATGGATTTCTTCATTTCTGATCTGTTTTACTGCATGTAGTCATTCAAAAAGACAGATTTGCACCAGGCGTGGTGGCACACACTTGTAATCCCAGTGCTTGGGAGGTTAAGACAGGAGGATCTGGGTTTGTGACCAGCTTCAGCTACTTAGTGAGGTCTTCTGCAACTTAGTTGGACCCTGTTTCAAAGTAAGAATGAAAAATAGGGCTGGGGGTATAGCTCAGAAGTAAAATGCCTCTGGGTTCAATCCCCAGTACCAGAAAGAAAAAGAAAAAAAAAAAAAGGCAGATTTGCTTTGAAGGAAGGCCACAGATTCTTTCTACTGATGCTAATTAGTTTTTGGCCCACTGTGACCATCTGTCTGAAATCTCTTAATATCTTTATCCCTTCTGTCCTGGAGCTCACTACTGCATGCTTCTATCTCTAAGAGTAAGTGTATTTCTCTTAATGGCCATCCGCTGGACCCATGGAGACTGGCTCCTCCATGCTTCTGGGAGGGAGGATTCCCTGGTCAGTTTTTTCTCTGTAGCTGGGCTTCAAGCAGTTAGGTTTTTCCTTAGGACTCCAACTTTGCTACTCATTATCACTTCTTAGAATTGGTCTTCCAATTTTTTGTAATAGACCAATAAGTGTTGATTCAGATTTGGAAAAATGAAATATCTAAAACTGTCTCCCCAAACCATTTATCATGTACCTTTGTCTACATAACCAGAAACAGATACCAGCATAATCTCATAATCTAATGAGATGGTCACTACAAAGGGTACAGTCCTTTTTAAGTCACATTATAAATTCATGTAAATGACGTAGTATTCAGAAGCTTTTGCAAGACTTGGGCATCACTGATGGAAGGAACCTAAGGAATAAGTTGAAAGTCACAGTAGACTATAAAAAAGGGATATTTTATGGTAATTCTACTTCTGTAAAAGAAAGGTTTTAGGGGTATAAAGTAATATAAAGACCTATAAAGTATAAAGACCTATAAAGTAATTCTGTTAGGTATAGTAATTTAGAAAAGGGTTGTCAAATTGCATGATTGAAGCCCGACATGGTTGCTCACACCTGTAATCCCAGTACTTGGGGGGCTGAGACAGGAGAATCACAGATTCGAGGCCAGCCTCAGCAACTTAGTGAGGCCCTCATTAGCTTAGTGAGACCCTGTTTCAAAGTAAAATATAAAATAGGGCTGGGAGTATAGCTCAAAGGTAGAACTTCCCTGGGTTCAATTCTCAATACTGCAAAACAAAACAAAACACCCATATTTGAGATGATTATAGGGAGTGGGAAATTTTTAGTTTTTGAAAATTCTCATGTAACTTGATCAACAAAAAATGGATTTATTTCAAATTAGCTGGAAGCTTAAAAAAAACAAAGCATTAATATCTAAGCTAACAATAACTAAATAAGTGATTTCAACATAAAACATGCATATATTATATGTATATATACCATATTTATGGTAGACATGAGCTTAGCTTCTCAAGTTGATTCAAACATGAGCACATTCAAGAGTGCTTATGGATGAACACTGAAAGGAGGAATCACTCATTTTACATCCTGAAAGAATAAAAGAAAAGGTTTGGAAATCAATTTTTCATATTTGAAAGAAATGAAACAAATGGTTCAAATTTCAATTTACATTGTAGATATGTATTGTCATTTTTAATTTTCCTTGATGTATACCTTTGATAGAAACATAGCAGAACCTAAATATTACCCAAAAAAAGTATATTTTCAAAAGAAAATGTGGGTACCATAAGGTCTGGCTATGAGGCCTGGCTGGAGAAGGTAGGGAACAAAAGAACTCCAGCAGTGGCAGAAAAGTGATCCTAGCCATCCCCCTGCCCCCAGCCCATAAACCTGCCTGTCCAGCCTCTTGTCAAGACCACCGTAACTATCCCTTCCTCCTAATGCCTCATAAAAAGCCTCTGACTCTCATGGACTCTCTCTCCTGGTCAGATGCCTCCTCCTAGACTTATCCCCAAATAAATCTGTTCCTGCTGTAGAGCTGTGCACTCCTTGTCCTGATATTTACCAACAGAAAATGCTTAAAAATAGCCAGGCGTGGTGGCCCAAGCTTGTAATCCCAGCATTTGGGAGACTGAAACCAGATGATCGCAGTGCGTGGACAGCTTCAGCTACTTAGGCCCTCTGCAACTTAGTGAGACCCTCTTTCAAAATAAAGAATAAAAAAATAGGGCACGGGGTGTAGCTCGGAGGTTGAATACCCTGGGTTCCATCCTCAGACAGAAAGAAAGAAAGAAAGAAAGCAAGCAAGCTTAAAATTTCTCTTATATTCAAATTTAGAGAAAATCTTAGAGAAGACTTTCAAGATAGTTGCCAACAACATCACTGAAACAAATTTTGAATTTTTGTGTCAAAAACTAAATTTGGTAAACTCAGAAGCTGATACTACTACAAAGAGGTATGTATGAATGGAAAAATTTGGTACATGCTTAGTCTCATATTCTGGTTTATATCATATGGATGTTACATAGTTTTGAAGCATTCATATTAACACACATGTTATAATAAAGAGAAGGATTGTTGTGTGTGGTGGGACATGCCTAGAATTCCAGTATTTTTGAGGTGGAGACAAGAAGATCCCAGGCTCCAGGTCAGTCTTAACAATTTAGTAAGAGCTGTGGTTCTTGTTTTTTTTAAAAAAAAAAAAATCAAGGGTTCTGAGGACAAACTTTTTGTTGTTGGTGGTGGTGGTACTGGGAATTGAAGCCTGGGGAATTCTACCTCCGGGCTACAACCCCAGCCCTTTATTTTCTGTTTTGAAACAGGGTCTGTTTAAGTTGCTGAGACTGTCTTCAAATCTTTGATCCTCCTGTCTCAGTAACCCAAGTACTGCAAGTGATGGGATTACAGGCGTGTAATTGGCGCTTTTTTTTTGGTTAAATTGTTTGAAGCTGGCTTCAAGCCTGTGATTCTCTGGTCTCAGCCTCCCAAGTATTGGGATTACGGGCATGGGTCACCATGCCTGGCTCAAACTATTTTGTAATCCTACCTAGTTTTGTGATCTTGACAAGTTCATTAATTTCTCTGTGCCAGTTTCTTCACTGGTAAAATGGACAAATTTATTTACCTAAGAGAGTGTTCATAAGGATCAAGTAAGTCAAGCTATAAAACATGAAAATAACCCACAATTATTATTTTGAGGTCTTGAGAATTGAATGTAGGTTGAATTGCTGACTTCTTATAAGGAAACAAGGGGCAGGAATAAAGCTGACACTGACTTTGTATGTGCCAAGCTCTGTGCTAATCTTTTACATAGCCTCTCTTCCCCTATTAATTTCAGACTTCCCTTAATCTGGTAAATCAATCTGAATACTTAAGTATTCTTAATACTTAAGTCAATCTGAATACTTAAGTGTTCTTAATTGGTAATTGAAATAATTGTTACTTTGTTTTTTTTTTTTCAGCTCTTTAAATGAAAGAGCCTACCAAGCATTTGTGAAATGGAAAGTGGAAAATAAATTATCACTAAATAATGCTGCTTTAAGAGACCAACTAGTTCGGGCACTAAATATGATAGCATCATACGACATTATTGACAAAATAACAGCTTTAGATCTTTTTGCACGTGCAATTAAGTTCTAACCAATGGTTCCATAATAAAAATTGAAAATTTATGAGGCCCTTAACATAATTGAAGCTGGATTTTTGAGCCATCCTTACCTTATCATACAGGAGAATTGCACATCCTGACTCTGCATTCCTGAGATGGTGATGTTTTATGACCATCACTTCATTATAATAAAATATTATGCCTACTGTTTTGCTAATTTGTCTAGTGCCTTAAAGTGATAATGAATTTGAAAACAATTCCATTGAAAATTTTTTATACAATGCTTTTATACAACTTGAGACATATATAATAAAATTGTTACTGATTTTCATTGGATTTAGAAAGTAGTATAGTTTCTTTGTAGATGCTAACTTAAAAACACAAAGGAATATACCATCCCTCCTTTCTCTCCATTTGGAATAGAGTAGTTTCATTAAGTTGGGGTGAGGGCCAAGAATCCCTTAGTTGAGTGTCCAGATGGGATTGATGGAATGGCTCTCTGTTGGCTTCCTGTGTACCTCTCCCTTTCTTCTTCTATCAGAAACCCTCTTCCATAGGGGTAAGATATTGCACATATTTTAGGTGGAGCTGCTTTTATTTTTTATTTTTATTTTTTATTTTTGTGGTTTCTGGAAACCCTTCTACTTCCAGGCTACACTCCCAGACCTATTTTATACTTTTTTTTTTTTTTTTTAATTTGGAGACAGGGTCTCCTAAGCCAGTGAGCTGGCTTTGAACCTGCGAGATCCTCCTGTCTCCACCTCCCAAGCACGGGGATTACAAGCATGCGCCACCACGCCCAGCGTTGGAGCGGCTTTTAAATTTATGAACCTTCTCCCTCTCCCATGTAATCATTTATGTTAAGGTTTGCTATCCATTTCAAACAGCGAAGAACCCATTTGGCTCAAACCATTGAGAGTTTCCCTTATCCTTTTCTGTAGAGCTACTGGGGACAATGTACTCTTTTGGCTGGTAGATTATGAGTCTTGGAGTCTTGGTATATCATGCACAGTTTGTGGTAGTCTGTCAAGAGCTGCATGAACAGAGAAACAGAACATTGATTATATTGCTTGAGCTCCAAATTCAGCCATGTCTAAAGTGAAGCTAACTACTAAAATTTTTACTTTTACTCACTTAAGCTAGGGTGACCTGGGTTTCCATAACTTTCAAAGACAAGGGACCTAATAATGCATGTGGTTAAAAATATTGTACATATAGTGTAATTTTTGTTGCTGTGTGTGTGTGTGTGTGTGTGTGTGTGTGTGTGTTACTGGGGTTTGAACCCAGAAGCATTCTACCTCAGAGCTATACCCCCGGCCCTATTTTATTTCTATTTTATTTTTTGTTTTGTAACAGAGTCTTACTAGGTTGCTGAGGCTCTTGCTAAATTGCTGAGTTTATATTAGTTTAATGGCAGTTACTGTTCACATTCTCCACAGGAGTCAAAGTACTTCCATAGAACACTGAAGTGAGAAGGAAGCTGAGCATGGTGGCTCAGGCATAATCTTAGTACTTGGGAGGCTTAGACAGGAGGCTAAGAGGTTCTAAGACATGTAGCAACATAGTATATGTAGCAAGACTCTTCAGCAAGCCTAGAGATCTGGTTTCAAAAAACAATCCAAAAAACATAAAAAGAGTTAGGGGAAGCCACACGTGGTGGTGCACGCTTGTAATCCAGTACTTGGGAGGCTGACAGGAGGATCTGGGTTCGTGACCAGTGTCAGCTACTTGGTAAGGCCCTCTGCAACTTAGTGAGATCTTGTTTCAAAATAAAGAATAAAAATTCAGGCTGGGGTGTAGCTTGGATGTAGAATGCCCCTGGGTTCAATTCCCAGCACCACAAAAACAAACAAACAAACAAACAAACAAACAAACAAACAAACGGGTTAGGGGATGCAGCTCAGAGGTAGAATGGCCCTGGGTTAAAAAAATAATCAACTGGGTGTGGTGGCACACACTTGTAATCACAGTGCTTGAGCGGCTGAGTCAGAGGACTGCTGGTTTGAGGCCAGCCTCAGCTACTTAGTGAGGCCCTCTGCAACTAAGCGAGACCTTGTTTCAAAGTAAAGTATAAAAAACAGGGCTGGGAGTGTGTAGTTCAAAATGTCCCTGGGTTCCATTTCCCAGTACCATAAAAAAAAATCAGTTTCTTTGATCTCCCTTTAAAGACTATGTTTCAAAATAAAGAATAAAAAAGTAGGGCTAGGTAGGGGTGTAGTTTGGAGGTAGAATGCCCCTAGGTTTAATTCCGAGTACCACACAAAAAAAAAATAAAAAATTTTTTGGTATGAAGTCAGCAAGCGAGAGCGAGAGCGAGAGCGAGAGCGAGAGCGAGAGCGAGAGAGAGAGAGAGAGAGAGAGAGAGAGAGAGAGAGGAAGAAGAAGAAGGAAGAAGAAGAAGGAAGAAGAAGAAGAAGAAGAAGAAGAAGAAGAAGAAGAAGAAGAAGAAGAAGAAGAAGAAGAGGAGGAGGGAGAGAAGGAGAGAGAGAGAGAGAGAGAGAGAGAGAGAGAGAGAGAGAGAGAGAACTAGACTATAGAGTGAGTGAGCACCCATTGGATAATATCAGAACAGTGAAAGTGCCCAGTCTTTACAAAGACTGCTTAATTGCTACAGTAACCTTTCAGCAAATATCCTATCCTATAGACTCACTCCAACTACACTGTAGGTTGTTAACTAGACTTAACCTTTACTATCTGTTTGTTTTGGGGTAATGGGAATTGAATCCAGGGGTGGTTTATTTCCAAGCCACACCCCACATTATTATTATTATTTTTTTAATTATTATTATTATTATTATTATTATTATTATTATTATTACAGCACTGTGGATGGAACCCAGGGGCATTCTACCTCCAAGCTATGTGCCCAGCCCTATCTTTTATTCTTTATTTTGAAACAGGGTATCACTAGTTGTGGAGGGCCTCACTAAGTAGCTGAGGCTGTCCAAGAACCCATGATCCTCCAGTCTCAGCCTCCCAAGTATTGAGATTACAAGTGCACCACCATGCTAGACTCCTTTTCAAATTTTGAAAGAGTTTCACTAAATTATCCAGCACTGGCTTTTAACCTGTTATCCTCCTGTCTCAGCCTCCCAATTACAGGTATGCATTACCACCCCTGGCCAGATTTATCTTTCAGAAACATAGATATAATCTTCTTACCTTCTTCTTCTTCTTCTTCTTCTTCTTCTTTTTTTTTTTTGTGGTACTGGGGTTCCTGGAAGCCCTTCTACCTCCGGGCTACACTCCCAGACCTATTTTATACTTTTTTTTAAAATTTGGAAACAGGGTCTCTTAAGCCAGCACAGCTGGCTTCGAACCTGCACGATCCTCCTGTCTCCGCCTCCCAAGCATGGGGATTACAAGCGTGCGCCACCACGGCTGACCTCTTACCTTCTTGATCACATTTTTTAAAATATTTTAAATTTTATTTTATTGTCTATATTTAAGGTTTACAACATATTTCCATATACTTTTACATTATAAAATGATTATGACAAATATATTAATCACCTCACATAATTACCTTTTGGCATGTGTCTGTATGTTTGGTAAAAATACCTAAAATATAATCTTTTAGTAAGTTTCCAGTATACAATATTATTCAGACATAATTCTATAGTTGTTTATATTATTATTATTATTATTATTATTATTATTATTATGTGTATGTGGTACCAAGGATTGAACCCCAAGGTGCTCTATGGCTAAGCTACACCCCCAGCTCTATTTTATCTTGAAACAAGTGCTCACTAAGTTGCTGAGGTTTGCCTAAAACCTGTGATTCTCCTGTCTCAGCCTCCCAAGTACTGGGATTACAAGTATGTGCCACCAAGTACTGCATAATTCAATATTATTGACTACAGTCTTACTAAAATAAAAACATTGTATATGGGGCTATAGCTCAGTGGGAATGTAGCTCAGTGGTAGAGCCCTTGTTTATCATATTCAAGGCCCCAGATTCAGTCCCTAACACTACCAAAATGAAAACAAAAAACAAATAAACATAATAAATGTAAATTGGGCGTGGTGGCACACAACTATAATCTCAGTACTTGAGAGGCTGAGACAGGTGGATCACAGGTTTGAGACCAGTGCCTGCTACCTTAGTGAGACCTTGTTTAAAAAAAAAGAAAAAGGTGCCGGGCGTGGTGGCGCACGCTTGTAATCCCCGCGCTTGGGAGGCAGAGACAGGAGGATCGCACAGGTTCGAAGCCAGCTGCACGCGCTGGCTTATGAGACCCTGTTTCTAAATAAAAAAGTATAAAAAATAGGTCTGGGAGTGTAGCCCGGAGGTAGAAGGGCTTCCAGGAACCCCAGTACCACCAAAAAAAAAAAAAAAAAAAAAAAAAAAAAAAAAAAAGAAAGAAAAAGAAAAAAAAAAGAAAAAGGTGGGTGGGGTATAGAGGTGGAATGCCCCAGGGGTCAATACCCAGTACTACCATCACCAAAACACACACACACGTTTTTTAATCTTTCTGGCCTAAATCTCTTCATACTTTCTTTTGCTTTTCTTCAGAAAGCTAAGCTATTTTAAACTCCTCAGATGTTCTATGAACCCTCACCTCTCTTGCATTTACTGTTCTTCCTGCCTGGAACATGTTTCCTTCTTGTTGCATACCTACCCATCCTGGCTAATTTCTACACATTTCCTGTGAGAATGAACAGATATCATACCCACACCCCCTCTCAAATCTTGGAGCAAAGGTGAAATTTGAAATGAAATTAAAAATATATCTAGAAAATAACATTTATAAGAACCTACATATTTAATTATGCCTTGCATATATTATACAATAATATTTATGAAATAGTAATGAAAGAGTAAAACCAAATTTTAAGTATATGGCAGGAAAAAACATAATGCAAAGACCAAGTATACAAAAGTTATCACAGTTGAAATTTAGATCTCTAGAATAGTAGCAACATCAATACTGTAGAAAACTATGTGTTTCTTTTGATAGCAACAGCATAGCTACAGCATGCCTGCTTTGCAACAGGGTGTTCTTCCCCTTCTCCTCTTCCTTTTTTTTTTTTTTTGGTACTTGGAATTGAACTCAGGGACATTTTAATACTGAACTACAGCTCACTTTTTTTTCTTCTTTCCTTCCTTCCTTCCTTCCTTCCTTTCTTTTTTTTTTTTTTTTTTTTTTTTTTTTTGCTTTTAAGTGGTTTCACTAAGTTGCCAAGGCTGGCCTCAAACCTGCGACCCTTTTGTCTCAGCCTCCCAGGTATTGGCATTACAGGTGTGTACTACTGTTCCTGGCTACCAGGAACTTATAAAAGTATAAAATAGGTCTGGAGTGTAGCCCGGAGGTAGAAGGGCTTCCAGGAACCCTAATAAAATGCTATTATTTTTGTATTAATCAGTTATATTTTATTTTATTATTTTTTAAATGTACTGGGGATGAAAGTAAGAGGCATTCTGTCTCTGAGCTATACTCTCAGCTCTTATTTTTTTTGTTTTGAAACCAAGGGTCTAGTTGCTGAGAGCTTTGATAATTGCTCAAAAGGCATTGAACCTATGATTCTCCTGTCTCAGCCTCTCAAGTACTGGGATTACAGGCATGTAACACCATTACTCTCAGCATACACACACACACACACACACACACACACACACACACACACACACTACACATATTTTTGTGGTACTGTGGGTTGAACCTAGGGGCATTTTATCTCTGAGCTAGACCCCCAGTCCTATTTATTTACTTTTTTTGGCACTACTGGGGATGGAACCCAGGAGCATTCTATCTTCGAGCTATACCCCCAGCCCAATTTTTTATTCTTTATTTTGAAACAGGGTCTCACTAAGTTGTGGAGGGCCTAAGTAGCTGAGGCTGGCCGTGAACCTAGATCTGTTCTCAGCCTAGTGGGATTACAAGCATGCCCAGCTTATTTATTTACTTTTTGAAACAGGGTTTCTCTAGTTGCTGAGAGTCTCCCAACATTGCTGAGACGGTTCTTGAACCTGTGATTCTTCTGTCTCAGACTCCCAAATACTATAGGCTGATTATTGGCATGTGCCACAACAACTGGCTCAGTTATATTTTAAAGTAGTTAAAATGTAAGAAAAGGTATGTTAAAGTTTTGTCCTTTATGTACTATTTTTTAAATTATTATTTTATTTTTGGTGGTACTGGGGTTCCTGGAAGCCCTTCTACCTCTGGGCTACACTCCCAGACCTATTTTTATACTTTTTTATTTGGAAATAGGGTCTCTTAAGCCAGCGCGGCTGGCTTCAAACCTGCGTGATCCTCCTGTCTCTGCCTCCCAAGCGTGGGGATTACAAGCGTGTGCCACCACACCCGGCTATTTTGTTATTTTTTAATATATTTTTATTGGTGCATTGTAGTCAAACATCACAATGGAATACAAGACTTGTGAGGAAATCCAAGTACACATTATCCAATTAGCCTTTATCCAATCCCCATCCCACTCCCTCCCCCTCCCTCAATCCTATGCTTGATTTAGTGATTAACTTTGATATGTTTACGTACATCATGTGTTTTAAAGAGATTCCATCTTCCCTCATCCCATCCCCTCTGATTGGTCACCTTAATTGCTCCTCCATAGGGCTCTTTCTTCAACTAGATTTTCTCCTATTACCCATTTCTTCCTAGTTTTTGCATATTAGGGAAAGCATCTGATTTTTTATTTTCTGTGATATTTCTCTGTGTATGCCGCATTGCAAGTTCCGATCCCACGCTTGAAGGCCCCGGCACCGCCCTGGCCACCCTACAGACTCTGATCCCAGCCTCAATGGCTCCAGCACTGGCCTTGCCTCATGGCAAGCTCCGATCAAGGACTTGGATGCCCGAGCACTGGCCTTGCCTTAAGGCAAGCTCCTATCCTGGCCTCGCTGGCTCTAGCTAAGGCCTCGCCACATGGCAGGCACCGATCCTGGCCTTGCTGACTCCAGCACCAGCCTCGCTGCATGGCAGGCTCCGATCCTGGCCTCCAAGGCCCCAGCAACGGCCTTGCCTCATGGCAGGCTCTGATCCTGGCCTCACTGTCCCCAGCACCATCCTTACCCCTTGGCAGGCTCCAATCCCAGGCTTGGAGGCCCCAGCACTGGCCTTACTTCATGGCAGGCACAGATCCCAGCCTCACTGGCCCCATCACTGGCCTCACCCCTCAGCAGTCTCCGATCCTGGCCTTGCTGGCCCCGGCACCGACCTCACCCCTCGGCAGGCTCCGATCCTGGGCTCAGAGACCCAAGCACTGGCCTTACCTCACAGCAGGCTCCTATCCCAGCCTCACTGGCCCCGACACTGGCCTCACCCCTTGGCAGGCTCCGATCCCAGCCTCGCTGGCCCCAGCACCAGCCTAACTGCTCGGTAGGCTCCTATCCTGGCCTCAGAGGCTGTGACACTGGCCTTGCTATCTTGCTGTACATTGGGCTCTGGTCTCTGTCACTATGAGCAGGTCGTCTACAGATGTTCTCTTTTTTTGGTGGTGGTGGTACTGGGGTTCGTGGAAACCCTTCTACCTCCAGGCTCTACTCCCAGAGACATATATATATATATATATATATATATATATATATATATATATGTATATGTATATGTATATGTATATGTATATATGTATATATGTATATATGTATATATATATTTTTTAATTTGGAAACAGAGTCTCTTAAGCCAGCAAGGCCCTTGAACCTGCACAATCCTCCTGTCTCCACCTCCCAAGTGCAGAGATTACAAGCATGCACCACCATGCCCAGCGTTTTTCAATTTTTATTTATTTATTTATTTATTTATTTATTTATTTAATTATTTATTATTATTTTTTTTTGCGGGTCTGGGGATGGAACCCAGGGGCACTTGACCTCCGAGCTACACCCCCCGCCCTATTTTTTATTCTTTATTTTGAAGCCAGGTCTCACTGAGTTGCCGAGGGCCTCACTAAGTAGCTGAGGCTGTCCACGAACCGCGATCCTCTGGTCTCAGCCTCCCAAATGCTGGGATTACAAGTGTGCACCACCACGCCTGGCTTATTTTTATTTTTTTAAATGAGAGAGCAGTACATGTCTTTTGCGAAAGCTGGGACCCCAAATACCTAGTGGCAATGAATTTTATCTTTCCTCCAAAGGCAGAGGTCCACAGCTTCACTTCAGAGATCAGGCTCTGCTGTCCCATGTGTACCCTGGCCTCCTGCTCTGCACAGAGGAGCGTGGTGGCCATGAGAGCTGATGATTCCCAGAACATGCAATGTGACGGCCCATCCTGGCTATGCGGGGCTCCCTCTGAAACCCCCCAAACCCTTTTTACCACTTAGCATGTTGTCCAGAATTCCCGAACTTATGTGGCAAAACCAGGCCGGGAGTCGTGGTGCAGCCAGTTGTGGTGGTGCACACTTATAATCCCAATGCTTGGAGGCTGAGACAGAAGGAATGTATGGGTTTGAAGCCAGCCTCAACTATTTAGTGAGGCTCTCAGTGAGGAGGTAGAAAGGAAATAGGCAGATAGGGAAAAGGCCTTGGTAGAAAAAAGTTAATTTCCTGAGTTTCCTGAGGGGCGACAAATGCCTGAAACTCCAAAGGCTCAGAGATAAGAAGGCCAGAGCTTCACAAAGCCATCCTGAGTTTCCTAATCAACAAACCCACCGAGCAAGTCTGGCATTCCTGAAAGGAGACCCTTCAAAGGACTTGCAAATGCCCTATGCAAATTCTCCTTGGAAGTCACCCTAACCAAAAACGGTTTGGAAGCGGTCAGGCAAAGCCTGACCGGATGGCAAAAGGGGGGACTTTCCCACTCGGGACCCCCTCCCCTTTTGGGGAGCTGTTCTCTCTCTCGCAGGTCGTATTGGCCCTGAGAGAAGGCAGAGTGCATCTGAGGGCACGTGGCTTGGGCGACCTGAAGGCCTCTGCTGGACATCATGGCTGGCCAGGCCCCTAGGGGTGACCTGCACCTCTTTTCTGGCAGATCGCGTGGACTCTGGGAGAAAGTAGTTTGCAACTGATGGGCACTTGGCTCGGGAGACACTTGGGTAGTGACTCTGAAGGCAGCTACTGGACCCCGGAGTTCCAACCGCCCCTATGGGGTGTTCGGCCACTTTTCTTTATTCCCTTCTGGCAGATCGCGTGGACTCTGGAAGAAAGCAGCCTGCACCTGAAGGCAATTTGGCTTGGGCTACTCTCAAGTATTGTCCTGAAGGCAGCTTCTGGATCCAGAGTTCCAGCCCCTTTAGGGGTGTTCAGCCACCCTTGCCCCAGTCCCTGCTGCTTCCAATAAACTTTTTACTCCCATTCCTGAAGACTGCGGGTGTCATTCTTCGCTCTCCGTAGACAAGAACTTGGTAAGAAATGTTGAGTCCCTTCTTAGGGAACTCTGTTTCATCTTGAGGAAACGCTGGATTTCCTCTCAAGAAACCCCTGTTTCATCAGCAACTTAGACCCTGTTTCCAAATAAAGTACAAAATAGCTCTGTACAATTTTCTGTATTGTTTTTTCTGTACAATTTTCTGTATTATTTTTTAATTCTCTATTTCGTTAATTTCTGCTCTAATTTTAATAATTTCCTGTCTTCTACTGGATTTGGGGTTCAATTGTTCCTGCTTTTCAAGGGCTTTAAGGTGTGTCGTTAGGTTATTTATTTGAAGATTTTCTGTTTTTCTTACGTGAACACTCAGTGCTATAAATTTTCCTCTTAATACTGTCTTCAAAGTGTCCCAGAGGTTTTGATATGTTGTATCTTTATTTTCATTTGTTTCTAGAAATTTCTTGATTTCACCTCTTACATCTTCTATGACCCATTCTTCATTCAGAAGTATGGTGTTCAGTCTCCACATGTTTATGTTGTTTCTTTGGGTCTTCTTATAGTTGATTTCTAGTTTCATTCCATTATGGTCTGAAATAACACAGGGAAGTATGTAACATTTTTAAAATTTGCCACTGCTCATTTTGTGTCCCAGGATGTGATCTATTTTGGAGAAGGTTCCGTGAGCAGCTGAGAAAAATGTAAACTCCCCTCTTGTTGGGTGAAATATTCTATGTGTCCAACAGGTCCATTTGATTAATGGTGTTCTTTAGTTCTGAGGCATCTTTACTGACCTTTTGTCTGGAAGATTGGTCTAATGTTGTGAGAGGTGTGTTGAAGTCTCCCAGTATTATTGTATTGGGATTTATGTGTGACTTCATGTCATAAAAAGTTTGATTTATGAAGTAGCTGCACCTATGTTTGGGTCATAGATGTTGATTATTGTTATATCCTCTTGGTGGATTATTCCTTTTACCAGTAAAATATGACCTTCTTTGTCTCTTCTAATAAGTTTGGGTTTGAAGTCTAACTTGTCTGATATCATAGTTGCTATTCCTGCTTGCCTTCTAGTTCTGTTAGCATGGGTTACCTTTGCTCTAGCCCTTTACCTTGAGTTTGTTCCTATCTTTACTTGTAAGGTGTGTTTCTTTTTGCAGTACTGGATATTGAACCCAGGGGCATTTTACCTGAGCTACAGTCCCAGCCCTTTTATTTTTAAAAATTCTTTTTTATTTTGAAACAGGGTCTCACTATGTAGTTGAGGCTGGCTTTGAACCTGCTAGCTATCCTCCTGTCTCAGCTTTACAAGTCCTGGGATAACAAGGATGTGCCACCATGCCCACCTGGAGACATTTTTAAGGCTGGATAATTATAAGATTTTGGTAAACGGCACATAGAGGTGTCCCTAAAGAGACATTCTTTTTTTTTTTTTTTGCGGGTCTGGGGATAGAACCCATGGGCATTTGACCTCCGAGCTACACCCCCTTCCCTATTTTTTAAAATTCTTTATTTTGAAGCAGGGTCTCACTGAGTTGCAGAGGGCCTCACTAAGTAGCTGGGGCTGTCCATGAACCACGATCCTCCGGTCTCAGCCTTCTGAATACTGGGATTACAAGTGTGCGCTACGACGCCCGGCTCTTAGAGACATTCTAAGAGTGCAAGTTGGCAGAGGGCTGGATGTTGATGAGTTTAGTTTTGGGTTTACTGAGAGATGAATGTGAGATCTCTAGATGGAGTTAAAGAGCAGGCACTTACACCTTCCTACACATTCCCCGAAGGCCTTGCAGTGTTGGCTCTCGGTGCTGTATCCCCAGGCTCAGGACAAAACCTAGTTCTTAACCTCGACCGAATACATGCATGTGGTCAAGAACTTGTGTTACTAACCTGGAAGGTTCAACTTGATAGTCATCTCATCAGAGACTTTGTGCGAAGTCACAGGAGCGAATGAGATCGCCAGATTGTGGCTTCAGGGTTGAACTCCTGTTTCAAAATCTTTCTAGCTACCAACCCCTCGAAGTGAAGGGCGTTCTTGGGAAATGTGGCCTCAGAGAGCCGACATGTTTTTGTAACACGTATGTTTCGGAATCTGTTGTCTTTGAACCGGGCACAATAACTGGCACTTGTGAGCCTCCTGGCCGTCCAGCAACGCCTGGCCGACAGACCTCCCGCGCCCAGCCTCCGTGTGCCGCAAGGTGGGCCCAGAGCTCCCAGGGGCGGCGCCGCGCCCCCTCCGCCCGCTGACGCCACATAGGCCGAGGTCTCCTCAGAGCGCGCGGTGCAATCACAGCGCGAGCCGCCGCCGGCGCCGCGCCCCCGCCCGAGATCCCTCCGCCGGCTCCTCCCCGGCGGCGCGCCGGCCCCGCACCCCACGCCGGCCGGGCGGCTGGCGGCTCCCAGGGCGTGCTCATCCCCGAAGCCAACTTCTTTCTCATCCCCGAAAACCCCTGGTGTCACTGACGCGGCCCGCTCCCTCAAGTCCCCTCCCTGGCGCAAGGAGATGTCGGAGTGCGATGACCGGTCTGGGGCGTGGCTAGGGGCGTGATCAGACACAGCCACGCCCCTCCAGTGACGCACGCGGTGGCGCGCGGGCGGGCGGTGGGCGGGCCTAGCGGAGCACCTGGGGCCGGGCGGTCTTGAGGCGCCCATCGCCGGCTCTTCGTCTCCCGGCGCGGCGGCGGCTCTTCTTCTGTGTCTGCAGCGGGGCGAAGCGGCGGCGGCGGCCGGGATGGTGTTGCTGGGCCTCCTGCAGGCGGGCGGGTCGGTGCTGGGGCAGGCGATGGAGCGGGTGACCGGCGGCAACCTCCTGTCCATGCTGCTGGTCGCCTGCGCCTTCACGCTCAGCCTGGTCTACCTGTTTCGCCTCGCCGTCAGCCACCTGGTTGCCATGCCCGCCGGGGCGGTACGTGCGCCCTCGGGCCCGCGCGGGCTGGCGGGGCCCGGGAGGAGGGCGAGCTCGGGTGCTGTTGCAGGTGGTCCTCCCTCGGAGGCCGTGGCTGTTTTAGCCGGGGCCGCCCTGCCGGGTGTCCGGGCCTGGCCCCTGTCGTGCTTGTCGTTTGTGGCCGTGGTGGCCCGAGTGGCTGTGCTGCCGAGCGCCCTGGTGACCTTGTGGGCCATCACCGTAACGCTGGGGCCTTTGGTCAGGGTCTTGATGGCCATGCGATCGGCAGGAGCGGTCATCCTGTAGGCTGCATCGAGTGGCGCAGGGTCCTGCGGGCTGGGGCTTTACCCCGAAGGGCGATTGGTAGCACGAGGAATGTCAGGTGTGGTAGTGGGGATACCTAAAATGTGTTAAGGGCTTTTCATGCTATTAAAATATCAGTTTCTGTAACTTAGCGGCTTTTTTTTTTTGACCAATCATTTTAAACTTCCCAAATATATTTGATGAATGTCAGTAAAAAGGGTAACAATTAGAAGCTACTCTTTCATTGACAGTGGAATGTGCAAACCAAGTACATTGCATTCAGCACCCAGGTCTAAGTAGTTTTTTACTAAGTACCTTTGAATGCAGGGGCATTCTGCCTCCAAGTTACACCCCCAGCCCTTTTTAGTTTTTTAATTTTCAGTCTTGCTAAGTTATTGAGAGTCTCCTTAACCATGACAGACATGAGGCAGAATTAGTATTATTTTTACTTTTCTTAAACATGTGATTTTTGAAGAAGCAGTCTTTAGAAAGACCAAAGGTACTTTTAGTACTTAAAGTTATTATTATTGTCTGAGGAGTGCTGTGAGTTTGTGATGCTCCTTTCTTTTTGAGACCACCAAAGAACTGGGGAATGTTATCCTTTTTCATCATTACATGTTTGATTCCCAGATTTAATGTAATCTGTGAGTCTCATTTTTGTGGACTGTAAAATACCTTTTATACTAATAATTTCTTCAAGGTTTTATCTACTTTAAAATCAGTGGATATAGTTCATTTGCAGTGAGAGATGCATGAGATGTCTTCTGTTCACAGTAACTAGGTTAAACTCTTCTGTAGCCCAGGGCGGTGGGACATGCTTGTAATCTCAGTACTTGGGAGGCTGAGCAGGAGGATAGTAGGTTTGCAGCCAGCTTCAGCACCCTCTGCAACTTAGTGAGCCCCTGTTTCAAAATAAAGAACAAAAAATAGGGCTGGGGGTGTAGCTTGGAGATAGAATGCTTCTGGGTTCCGTCCACAGTAACACTTAACACACACACTCCACCCCAAAAACAAACAAAACATTCTTTTTTTTCTATACTTCAAGTTACTGCTTGCCTTTTTTTTTTTTTTTTTCCTTTAGGCAAGGTAAGATTCTGGGACTAAAACTGTGAATGATTAAAATGTGAAGAAAATATAGTTTGACTTCTCTGGTTTTTTTTTTTTTTTTTTGTACTACTGGTTAGAAAAGTTATCTGGAGTCATCAGTTATATTGAGTATTTTTGTTAGTGCCCATCATTTTATATTGCAGTGCATTTCTATTTTTCTAGTCCTTTATTTTATGCCATGATTTGAGTTTCTGTTCTTTTTAACTATAGCTAAGATGTTGGCAGTTTGGCTATTCTTAAGTTACTTTTGATGCTTCACTTATTTAAAGGCAAAATTTGTTTGGTCAAGAAACTAAAATGGGTCTTTCTATTTTGCAGAAAACTCCACCATATATTTTCTCTCCAATTCCATTCCTCGGGCATGCCATAGCATTTGGAAGAAGTCCAATTGAATTCCTAGAAAATGCATATGAAAAGGTAAGGCTTCCAAATAATTAGAGGGGGAAAAAAAGAAAAAAAAAAAAAAACAACAACACTAGGTAAGTGCTTTTTAAATTTATCTTTTAAATGACAGCACATTAAAAAAAAAATCTCAGCTAGGCATGGTGGCATATGGCTGTAATTCCAGTACTTGGGAAGCTGAGACAGGAGCATTACAGGTTCATAGCCAGCCTTAGCAATTTTTTTTTTTTTTTTTTTTTTTTGGTGGTACTGGGGTTCTTGGAATCCCTTCTACCTCCGGGCTACACTCCCAGACCTATTTTTACATTTTCATTTTGGAAACAGGGTCTCCTAAGCCACCGCACACAGCTGGCTTCGAACCTGCGCGATCCTCCTGTCTCCGCCTCCCAAGCGCGGGGATTACAAGCGTGCGCCATGCCCGGCCAGCCTTAGCAATTTAATGAGGCCCTTTGCAAGTTTGTGAGACCCTGTTTCAAAATAAAAATAAAATAGGGCTGGTAAGTATAGCTCAGAAGTAGAATGCCCCTGGATTCAATCCCCAGCACATCCCTCTCCCCCCAAAAAAATCCTGAACTTATGTTTCAGAATTGAAGCTGTGATATTTTAAAAGGTGGAGAGGCTATGCTGACTTTTACCCCTCTAGGTTTTCTTAGTGTCCTGGGGTAGTCTCTGAGATACCACTGAGGAAACCTAAAATTTTGGCAATTACAGTTTAAAAACCAGTGTTCTAAATTTTGTTTTCACTAATTATAGTTGAAAGTGATAAAATTGACCTTTATTTTTTAACCATGCAACTAAAATTTTCTGACCTATTCTGTATATCTTCTGTGATAGCACTGACCACTTGGATGACCCACATAATAGCACAGGCATTAAAATCTTTGCCCTTCTTCTCTCTGATGAGTTTCTTATATCAATTCAACTATCTACTTCATAGTCCTACTTTAGACCTGTTAATTATTTCACCTCACAATCTTAATTTATGATCCTATTCTTAGACCACGCCCCCTTCTGGTTTGCTTGTGCAGCTCCTTTGATTATAACTATTCTTTGATTACATCTTTAGTCCATTTTTCCATTTACTTTTTTCCTTATCTATCAGCCTTGTGTTTTCATTTATCTTTTTTTTTATTTCTGGGTCCATGGTCCATAATTTCAGTTAACACTTTTCTTTTTTTTTTTTTTGGTACTGGGGTTCCTGGAAGCCCTTCTACCTCCGGGCTACACTCCCAGACCTATTTTTACATTTTTATTTGGAAACATGGTCTCCTAAGCCAGCGCACGTGGCTGGCTTCGAACCTGCGCGATCCTCCTGTCTCTGCCTCCCAAGCGCGGGGATTACAAGCGTGTGCCACCACGCCCGGCTTCAGTTAACACTTTTACCTTCAATTTCTTTGCCCCTGGATCTTTTTGCTTTGTACACCTGGCAAAATTCCAACTGTGGAGGGAGCCAGTTACTAATTTTCTTTCTTGTACCAATTTAATTTCTTTCTAATTTCATGGTCGCCTATCTTGCATGTAATTTGAGTTCCGCACAACAGTTGTATGAAGTTCCCGTGATTGGCTAATTTTCCCACTCAATGCAATGACTAATTCAGACCTCTTTTCTGAATCTTTCTATCTCTTCATCAAAGTAGATACCTTTGTCTCTTATTAAAGAGTGATTAAAAGCTATCCAGTGAGAATTCCCATGTTCTCAGTTTCAAACATACACATCCACCTGTCTATAATCTTGCTCTCTTTTCTTCATATCACATTAGGAATATTCTGCCTCTAGAGTAACTTAGTTATCTGTTTGCTTCTATCTGCACTATCTCACCGTTCCCTTGTGTCTATTTCTGCACTATCTCACCACTTTCTTTTGTACTTATCAGATTTCTACAATACTCTCTAACTGGTCTTCTGACAGTCCTTCTGCTCCTACCCTTCCATTCTTTGCTGACAGCAGACAGAGGCATGTTTCTTTTAAAATATATATAGATTAATGTGTCTTCCTCACATAGTTGAAAACTTCCATTCTTATTGCTTATAAGAAAAAAACCTTTTTACTGTGACTTCTCAGGCTCTTCATGGTCTTGACTCCTGACTCTCTCATCCTTCTCTCTCATCTCTGGCACTTTTATGAATCCTTACTTGCCACACTAATTCCTGCTGGTCCTTCAAGTTTTAGCCAGAATGGCTTTTCCTCTTTAGGTCTTTCATTTTTAGGTTCTCTCATGACAGTTGCTATACTTTGTCTAATAGTCCTCATGCAGTTTCACATTGGTTAAGTATTTGATCATTATTTGATCAATTTGATCTTTTCTGATAGACTAAGCTTCATGAGCCAGGGACAGAATTTTTGTTCATGATTTTATTCCCAGAGCCTAGTCTTTAATAATAGTATAAACACTGCAAGGTAAAGCTTTTAATATTTAAGAAGATTAATAATAACAGCAACAAAATGAAATCATTCTGTTTGTGAAATAGCATAAAACTGATAACTAAATAAACTTCTAGTGTCTCCACATAGCAAGTACTATAAAAAATGTCGTATCTTTTGTCTGCTCTTGCAAATTTATTTTTAACTAAAGGAGGGGAAAATGTATATTCTCAGAGATGTTCATTGCAGAATTATCTATAATAAAAAAGAAAACAAAAAAGCAAAGCCCTTACACATTACCTGTATGTCTAGCAATGAAAGAACAACTAAGTTAATATTGTAATGTCTAATAATAGTAAATACCTGATGTCTAATGTTTATAAATTTGGACAAAGATGAGAGGGTAAGTATGGCAAAGTGTTAATTTTAAAGTTTATGAGAGTTTTATTTTTCAACAATGTATTACTGTGTGACTTAAGGAATTAGTATCTGAGTGCTGTCTATCTTTTTATAACATAACCATGGTTATTCTTCTCTCTTTAGTATGGACCTGTATTTAGTTTTACCATGGTGGGCAAGACATTTACTTACCTTCTGGGGAGTGATGCTGCTGCACTGCTATTTAATAGTAAAAATGAAGACCTGAATGCAGAAGATGTCTACAGTCGCCTGACAACACCTGTATTTGGGAAGGGAGTTGCATATGATGTGCCTAATGCGGTAGGTGACACTGTTATCTTGAATAAGGATATATTTGTACTATAATAGTTTTAGCTACTAGTGTAATTTTACACATTTACAATGTAGAAACAGTTTATTTCTTGGTTTGAAAAGCCTGAAGGATAATGATACATTTAAAAGAAGAAAAACCATGGGCAACTCATAAGGAATGAGTTATACTTGCTGGTGTAGGCTAAACAAATTTTAAAAAAGTAGAAAAATACTAAGAAGTGGAATCAGTGATAAATTAGCATTCTGTGATTTGATTTGAGAAGGTAACAAGAAAATCCTATTATTTTATCAAAGATGCAAAGATGTCTCACAGACCCAGTCCTGCCTGAAATTCTAACATAAGACCTTTGAGTTAGAAATTGCTGACTTCAGCAGTCCTTTTTTTTTTTTTTAAGTAGCTACTTCAGGCGTGGAATATGTTTGTGTGTTCCCCTCCTGAACAAATATTAAAGTGTTGTAAGTTAATGTAAATAATGAATTAGATAATTGGCCCCGCTGCTTGGTATGGGCTGTGGCTGTGACTGTAACACAAATACCCAAGCACAGTGTGGTGGCACATGCTTGTAATCCCAGTGCTTGGGAGGCTGAGACAGGAGGATCACACAGGTTTGAAGCCAGCCTCAGCTACTTAGTGAGGCTCTCAGCAACTTAGTGAGACCCTGTTTACAAATAAAATATAAACTGTGTCGGGGAGTATAGCCCAGAGGTAGAAAAGCTCCTGGGTTCCACCCCCAGTACAAAGAGTTGACACTAAATGATGTTTTTGGAAATGATGGAGTTGTGGGGGAATTAATAGTTCTCCTCAAGTTCAAAAGCAAAATCAGAAAATCCCTGTGCCCAGGGACTTCATTTTTCCACATATTTTATTAGACTTTTAAAATATAAATGTCCCAAAGGGTTTACCATTAGTTGTCCTAGTATAAATTTATTCAGACTATGTTTTAATTAAATTTTTGGAAGATAGTGTCAGTGAGGGGTGATATTTGGAAACGAGTGAGAGAATATGTGAAGGTGTAGGTACAAAAGTAACATCAAAGTATCATGAACCTTTTTGGAGATTGTATTGGCACCACCTGGGTTGGAAGACTGGAAGAAAGCAAAGTTAGGAAAAAGGAGTCCTGGAGTTAGGTGTGGGAAAAAGTTGTATATGAAGGCAAGCAGGCATGTAGGAGTAAGGTTCCTAATGTATTTGTCTAGGATCTTTGTAGTAGATGCTTTCTTTGTACATGTTACTTCAGTTATACTCATAGATGCTCTAAGTTCCCCATATCTGGTGGTAGTTTTTAAAAATATTTTTACTATTTTTATTTTCAAATTTTCAGAATATTTTGAATGTTCTATAGTTAGAACAGCCTAGTGATAAAACAAAAATGTATTTTAATGCTTTATACCCTTAATCTTTTTTTTTTTTTTTTAAGATTTTCTTGGAGCAGAAGAAAATGTTAAAAACTGGCCTTAACATAGCCCATTTTAAACAGTATGTTTCTATAATTGAAAAAGAAACAAAGGAATATTTTAAAAGTTGGGGAGAAAGTGGAGAAAAAAGTAAGCAAAATGTTTTACATTTGTCCTATTTTCTACTCTTCTGTGAAAAGAAATCTAGAGATGGTGTGTGCATATATATAAAGTACAATACAGTGTATGTGGACTTAATGAGTGGGACATGTTCTCATTATCTAGGGTTGAGGTGGGAGCCCAGTCTTTTTTTTTTTGGTGGTACTGGGGTTCCTGGAAGCCCTTCTACCTCCGGGCTACACTCCCAGACCTATTTTTTACATTTTCATTTTGGAAACAGGGTCTCCTAAACCAGCGCGCGGCTGGCTTCAAACCTGCGCTATCCTCCTGTCTCTGCCTCCCAAGCGCGGGGATTACAAGCGTGCGCCACCACGCCCGGCTTTTTTTTTTTTTTTTTTTTTTTTTTTTGGTGGTACTGGGGTTCCTGGAAGCCCACCTTCCTCCGGGCTACACTCCCAGACCTATTTTATATTTTTGAAACAGGGTCTCTTACGCCAGCACGGCTGGCTTCGAACCTGCGCGATCCTCCTGTCTCCGCCTCCCAAGCGCAGGGATTACAAGCGTGCGCCACCACGCCCAGCAAGGGAGCCCAGTCTTTATACTGTCTGCAGTATGTATTGCCATCAGAGTCAGTCACCATACCCATAACGGGAAGCAGCACCTGCTCACAGGGAGGTCACCACAGTCTGGGGTTGGCCTTCCCTTCTATAACAGGTCTGGAGACTCAATTTTATTTTTAGTATGCTTAAAATTGATGTGATACATTTTCTAACTGTAGAAGAACTGGTGTGTAAATTAGATTGCCAGGTTAATTAAGTCATGTGAGATAGATAGTATAAAGATGACTAGAATATTTTATTGCTGATCATTTCTTTTGGCAAATTTAATTGGGAAGTAAAAAAAAATTTTTTTTTTTTTGTGGTACTGGGAATGTAACCCAGGGGCATTCTACCTCTGAACTATACCCCCAACCCTATTATTTTATTTTATTTTGAAGCAGGACCTCACTAAGTAGCTGAGGGTGGTCACGAACCCAGATTCTCCTCTCTCAGCCTCCCAAGTACTGGGAATACAGGCATGCCCTATCATGCCCAGCTTGGAAAGTCAAATGTTAATTGGAAATTTCATTCATAGATGTAAATAACAGAATTAATTGGCTAAACTTTATGACTTTTTTTCCTTTGATATTGGGGATTGAACCCAGAGGCATTCTACCTTCAAGCTATACCCCAGCCTGATTTTATTTCTGATTTGGAAACAAGGTCTTCCTAGGTTGATGAAAGTCTCACTACTTGCTAAGGCTGTTCTCAAACCTATGATCCTGTCTCAGCTGCCTAAGTACAGGAATTACAGGTACCCACCACCACACCTGGTTACTTTTTTTTTTTTTAATCATGGTACTAGGGTTTGAACCCAGGAGCATTGTGCTTCCAAGCTACACCCATAGCCTTATTTTATTTTGAAATAAGAGTCTCACTAAATTGTAGAGGGTCTGCTAAGTAGCTGAGGCTGGCCTGGAACCTGCAATCCTTTTGTCTCAGCCTCTCAAATACTGGGATTATAGGTATGGGCCATCATGCCTGCTAACTTAATGGCTTTTTTTTTTTTTTTTTGGTGGTGGTACTGAGGATGGAACCCTTCTACCTCTGGGCTACACTCCCAGACCTATTTTTTTAAATATTTTATTTGGAAACAGGGTCTCTTAAGCCATCAAGGCTGGCTTTGAACCTGAGCGTTCCTCCTGTCTCCACCTCCCAAGCATGGGGATTACAAGCTTGTTCCACCACACCCGGCTAATTTAATGGCTTTTAAATGTCATTGAAGTGTGATTGCTAGATGCACCTGTGTCCATAATTGGGATATATTTATTGGTGATTAGAGTTTTATGTAATTTTTGGTACTGGGAATTGAACCCAGGAGCATTCTCCCTCTGAGCTACATCCCTAGTCCTATTTTATTTTCTGTTTTGAAGCAGTATCTCACTAAGTTGCATAGGGCCTCACTTAAGTTGCTGAGGTTGGTCTTGAACCTGCAGTCTTCTTTGTCTTAACCTCCCAAGTACTGGGATTACAGGCATGCACCACCATGTCTGGTTTTCATATATATAAATATATATTCCCAAGACTTCAATTTCTAGTCCTGTTCTTTCTACATTTAACCTGGGAGGAATTCCGTTATTGGTCTTTGGATTACCTTTCCTTGGGAAGTACCTCAGTTTTGCCCTCACATGCATATTTTTGCTCTTTTTGTTGTGCTGTAACCCAGACATGAGATAGCCACACTTTGACCTCCATTGGAAGAAGAGCTCGTGAATGGGGATCAGAAATGCCTTTGTGGAGTCTTGCATGTCTTGAGGGGTAGTGTGTGTCCTGTCATTTGGTTTATTGCCTTCCATGTTCTGCATAGCCACATCTGTCAGTGGACTTTGTGTGTGTGTGTTATGAATAGGATCTCATTTGTTCTTGAGCATTTTTATCTTAATTTTCCTCATAGTCACTTTAAATCTTCACGAAAAAAGTTTCAAGACTTTAAGTAATCAGAATGACTTTATTTCCCCCAGATTTGTTCGAAGCTCTTTCTGAGCTCATTATTTTAACAGCTAGCCATTGTTTACATGGAAAGGAAATCCGAAGTCAGCTGAATGAAAAGGTGGCGCAGCTGTATGCAGATTTGGATGGAGGTTTTAGCCATGCAGCCTGGCTGTTGCCAGGTTGGTTGCCTCTGCCTAGTTTCAGGTATGGAGAAAGAAGATACTGAACTTATTTAACTTTGTGTAATTACTGTAATGTTGGTATGCTTCTACATTTGGGGGGGATTATGAACCCTGTTGTTTATAAGGATTCAAGACAGGTTTTCTTTGTGTAGGGAGTTCATTTCATGCAAAATTCAGTTTATTAAAAGGTGATTTGAAAACTGGGTGTGATGGTGCAGGCTTATAATCCCAACATTTGGGAGGCCGAGACAGGATGATAGCGGTGTATGGATAGCTTCAGCTACTTAATGAAGCTGCTTGCAACTCAGTGAGAGCCTGTTTAAAAAAAAAAAAAAAATAGGTCTGTGGGTGTAGCTTGGAAGTAGAATGTCCCTGGGTTCAATCCCCAGTACTGCAAAAAAAAAAAAAAAAAAAAGTGATTTGAAGCCGGGTGTGGTGGCACACGCTTGTGATCTCAGCATGGGATTGGATGGAGGATCATGGTTGGGTTTGTGAACAGCTTCAGCTACTTAGCGAGGTTCCTTGTAACTCTGTGAGACCCTGTTTCAAAAATAAAAAGACTAAAAAATAGGGCTAGGGTTATAGCTTTGAGGTGCAATGCCCCTTGGTTCCATCCCCAGTACTGCAAAAAAAGATGATTTGTTGTCTATCATAATATTTTAAAGCCCACTTATCTCACATATTCTGTGTACTCTGGAAAGTCTTTGGGTTATACCTCAAAGTGGTCCAGTTCTTTTTTAAGCACTTCTTTGGAAGTCTTTGATGGTTTTGTAGTATGTATATGGTGAAGCTTTTTGCTTTGGATATTGGTGCCTTTGTTAAGCTTTCTCTTTGTCTCCTTGCCACCTGAACTGTGATTTCCTTAAGGGCAGTGACTGTCTCCCATGCCAAGAAATATTGTCCTTAGGACTTGATGTATAGCTTAGTGTCTTGTGTATTGATAGGCTTTCTTTACTTTTGCTTAATAATTTCTGTTCAGGTGAGGTGTGAGGAGGAGTTCAATTGGTATTCCCTTTTCCTTCTGTTTCTGTCCTTTTGATCTAGTTTCAAGAGTAAAAAGGGTAGGAGTGAGAGGGAACACCAGAAGAGTTTCTCTAGAATTCTCAGGACCTCATAACACTTAATATTTGTAAAGAGTGCTGCAGTTTTCAAATTGCTTTTATATATATTTTGTGGTAACACTTAGCACAGCTCTTGGAGCTTAGTAGGCTTTCTGTAAATGTGCATACAGCCTATTTCTACCTGCTCTATCTGCTGTACGATGGACGTCATTATTCTTGCGCCTAGTCTTTTTCTTGGATTAACTGATTTAACCAACTTATTCCATTCACTTTTTGTTTATTATTTATTTATTGTTTGGTGCTAGGGGTTGAACCCAGGGCCTTGTGCATACTATATCTGTGCTCTACCATGGAGCTATACCTGTAGCTACTCCATTCACTTTCTTGAATAGGCCTTAGTTTTCCTGGGTCTTCTGTGTTCACATTAAGCTTGAATGGCTTCTTCCTTTCTGTATATACTATCCTAGTTTATCCTCAGTAACAGTCTTGCAAATAAAATAGGACAGGCATTTTTATTAGAGGGCTTGATTAAGAGGGGTGTGGGAGTTTGATTGCCTAGTTTTGACATCTAGCCCCATGTACACCGGCTGAATGAGCTTATGCTGCTACCTGTGAATTGAGGATAACGGTACTAGCTAAGTAGTGAGTATTCTCCCTGTTCAAAGGTAAAGCTTGCTTTAAAGTTGAAGTTTGTTTTCTGAATATACAAGCATTTTCACCGCTGATGGGGAAGGGTAACACGTGTGTGTGTGTGTGTGTGTGTGTGTGTGTGTGTGTGTAACTTTATGTTGGGGTTTGAACCCAAAGGCTTTTTACTTCCAAGCTACATCTCTAGTCTTTTTTATTTTCTTTCTTTCTTTTTTTTTTTTTTTTTTTTTTGGTGGTACTTGGGGTGGAACCCAGGGGCTTTTCTAACTCTGGGTCTCATTGAGTTGCTGAGAGCCTAAGTAGTTGAGTCTGGCTTCGAACCTGTGCAATCCTCCTATCTTAGCCTTCCAAGCGCTGGGATTACAAGTGTGCCACCATGCCTAGTTTATTTTTTATTTTTTTATTTTTTATTTTTTGGTGGTACTGGGGTGGAACCCAGGGGCTTTCTACCTCCAGGGTATACTCCCAGACCTATTTTATATTTTATTTGGAAACAGGGTCTTACTAAGGTCCTGAGAGCCTCACTAAGTAGTTGAGGCTAGCTTCGAACCTGTGTGATCCTCCTGTCTCAGCCTCCCAAGCATTGGGATTATAGGCATGTGCCACCACGCCTGGCTAAAACTATATTGTTTTAGAAAATAAAAAATATCAAATTCTGTAGAAGAACCAGAGTGATTCTATACTGCAATAACTGATTTGGTTAAAATTTGAATTTCACGTTAATTTAAGAGTATTCTTGAAAAGTGTTCATGCTGGTTTTAGGCCTTTAGTTAGAAGACAGTGTGTTAAGAATCTCAAGTATGTATGATAAAGCATTGTTCTTGCCTTTAAAAACTGAAGAATTTTTTTTTTCTTGGTGGTACTGGGTTTCCTGGAAAACCCTTCTACCTCTGGGCTACATTCATAGACCCATTTTATATATTCTTTTAATTTGGAAACAGGCTCTCTTAAGCCAGTGAGGCTGGCTTCTAACCAGCGCTATCCTCCTGTCTCCGCCTCCCAAGTGCTGTGGGGATTACAAGCGTGTGCTACTACGCCTGGCTTGAAGAAATTTTTAATATGTTTATGCCTTTTTTTCTTGGTTCTGAGGTTTTATGAATTATTTTAGGTTTATTAAAGTTTTTAAATATGGTTGCCGTTAACTAGGTCTGGGTTTCCAAAATGAATTTGATCATGGAAAGTAATTATGTTTCAAATATCATTTTTATCTTTAAATTACAGACGCAGGGATAGAGCTCATCAAGAAATCAAGAATATTTTTTATAAGGCAATCCAGAAACGCAGGCAGTCAGAAGAAAAAATTGATGACATTCTCCAAACGTTACTGGATTCTTTATACAAGTAAGAGCTGTTCATATTACATATTAAGGAACTACAATTGAACATAAACATTAAAAAATAAGAATGTTGGAAAAATAAGTTGGTAGTTATGACTTGTGGACTTTTTAAATGTTAAGACATAATTACTGGGATCTCATACCTTACAGGAATCCCTGTGATTAGGCTTGGTAAAAACTTGGTATTAAACCCTAATGAAATCAAAATTATGTTTTTTGTTGGTTCATCTCTTTCATGAGGGGGGAAGCAGTCTTATATGTGCTGGGCAAATGAAAGAGACTATTATACCTGAAAAACATTCATAATGGCCCTTTATTTAAAGGTTACCTCATAAAATGTGCCTGGAAAAATGTTAAGTTGGTGCATGTGATTCATTCTGCAGGGATGGACGTCCTTTAACAGATGATGAAATAGCAGGGATGCTTATTGGACTCCTCTTGGCGGGGCAACATACATCATCAACTACAAGTGCCTGGATGGGCTTCTTTTTGGCCAGAGACAAAGCACTTCAAGAAAAATGTTATTTAGAACAGAATACAGTCTGTGGAGAGAATCTCCCTCCTTTAACTTATGAGCAGGTGTGTTGGATTTTTCAGTTTCATTGCTGCCTTATAACAGTATCTGTGGCTAATTTGATCATTTTAAAAAAGGGACAGTTTGAAGTTTTCTATATAGTTTAGATTAAATTGATAAAGCTTAGTCAGGAGTGGTGGCACACACTTGTACAGCATTTGGGAAGCTGAGACTGGAGGATCGCAGTTCGTGGACAGCCTCAGCTACTTAGTGAGGCTCTCTGTAACTTAGATGCTGTTTCAAAATAAAGAAGAAAAAGTAGGGCAGGGCATGTAGCTTGGAGGTCGAATGCTCAGAGGTTCCATCCCCAGATTCACCAAAAAAAAAAAAAGATAAAACTTCTTTATTTTCAGAAATTTCCCCAAACCTTGTCTAAAATATCCTGCCATTGCATCTTTCCATTAAACTTTTAATCAGATATTCTGTGGATTGATGCCTTATGCTGGAGATGTAGCCCAGAAATAATTCTCTTATTTATAAACCCCTGAGTTTAATCCCTAGCACCACAAACAAAAAGCAGATATTATATGTGTGTTTTATGAAGTGGAAACGCGTCTAAATTTCCTAGAATTACACATGTCCAGAATCCCTGTGCTTGGGTAGAGACTTCGAAAGGGATAGGAACAGTAATGGGGACTAAAAATTCACAAACACTAGGCCCAACTTGCTGTGTTGAAAAGGAAAACAGAAGGATTCACTGTAGATACAAACTTGAGATTCCATCTTTGAAGCATACCTTGGTCATATCCTCTTCCTATTATTTTTATGTTTTGTTCATTTTTTTGCGTCTTGGGGATGGAACCCTGGGGCACTGTACCTCCTAGCTACACCCTCAGCCCTCTTTTTTGGTCTTTTTACTTTTTTTGTGTGTGTGTTATGGGGGTTCCAGGAAGCCCTTCTACCTCCAGGCTACACTCCCAGACCTATTTTATATTATTTTTATTTGGAAACAGGGTCTCTTAAACCAGCGCAGCTGGCTTTGAACCTGCACGATCCTGTCTCTGCCGCCCAAGCGTGGGGATTACAAGCGTGTGCCACCATACCTGGCTAGTCTTTTTGCTTTTTGAAACAGGGTCTCACTGAGTTGCAAAGGGCCTTGCTAAGTAGCTGAGGCTGTCTGTGATCTGTGATCCTCCAGTGTCAGCCTCCTGAATGCTGGGATTACAAGCGTGTGCCACCACTCCCGGCTCTGTTCCTTTATTTTTAATATGGTGTTTTACATTGATTTTCAGATGCCAATTCTTATATTTTTGCGATAAATCCTCCTTTGCTATAGAGAATACTCCTTTTTTTTTTTTTTTTTTTTGGTGGTACTGGGGTTCCTGGAATCCCTTCTACCTCCAGGCTACACTCCCAGACCTATTTTTGTACTTTTTAAAATTTGGAAACAGGGTCTCTTAAGCCAGTGCATGTGGCTAGCTTCGAACCTGCACGATCCTCCTGTCTCCGCCTCCCAATGCACGGGGATTACAAGTGTGCGCTACCATGCCCGACAAGAATACTTCTTTTTATATATTGTTGTATTCTCTTTGCTCATATTTTGTTGAAAGTTTTTTGCATCCATATTTATAAGGGATATTGTAGTCTCATTATGATGTTTTTGACTGACTTTGTTATTAGAGTTATACTGGTCTCAGAATGAGTTCATAAGTATTCCCTTTCCTATTTTTTGGAAGAGTTTGGGAATTTTTTTTTTTTTTTTTTTTTTTTTTTGGTATTGGGAATTGAATCTGGGGCATTCTACCTCTGAGCTATACTCCCATCTCTTTTCATTTTTTATTTTGGAACAGGGTCTTATTGTAAGGCTGGCCTTGAACCTGTGATCCTCCTTCTGAGCCTTTTAAATACTGGCATTACAGGTGTGTTTTACCTCACTTGAGTAACATTTAGCTTTCTTTCTTTTTTTTAACTCTTGAATTAACACTTTGTTATAAGCCTTTGGTTAGTTTTTGAGAGTTATGAAAAATTTGGCATTGATGATTTTTGTTAGTGCTTTTGTTTTTTAGAGGAGTGACTTTTGTAGGTCCTTAAGCCATTCTTCAGGGTGATCGCCCTCTTCCTGTTATCTGGCCCTGTCTAATTTTTTGCTGACCATAGACAGTGATAGAACATAATCCCAGCCAACTTGATTCAGAATGTAATCTATCTTGTATTAACCAAGTAGTTAAAATAATTTTTAAAATATTTTTTTAATCTTGTTGAAGTGTATGTTAAATATTTGTAAAATGATCAGGAAATGCTTTCTCTTTCTAGCTCAAGGATCTAAATGTACTTGATCGCTGCATAAAAGAAACATTAAGACTTAGGCCTCCTATAATGACCATGATGAGAATGGCGAAAACTCCCCAGGTGAGTCTCTAGGTGTGACCTCTTCTTCTGTGTCCCCAATTTTTATTTCCAAAATGAGGAAATATAATAGTATTAAAGAGAGTTTATTTTTTATGGTACTGGGGATTGAAGCCAGAGGTATTCTACCTCTGAGCTGTACCCCCAGCCTAATTTTATTTATTTGGAAACAGGATCTCACTAGGTTGATGAGTCTCACTACTTGTTAAAGCTGTCCTCAAACCTGTGATCCTCCTGTCTCAGCCTCCCAGGGATTAGAGGTGTGCACCACCATGCCTGGCTATTATTATTTTTTGTACTGGGGATTGAACACAGCGGCATTCTACCTTATAGCTACACCCCACAGTCCTAATTTATTTTTTATTTGGAAACATTCTAAGTTGTGAAAGGCCTTTAAGTTGCTGAGGTGGCTGTGAACCTGTGATCCTCCTGTCTCAGCCTCCCAAATACAGGGATTTTAGGCTTGTACTACCATGCCTTGCTCAAAGAGAATTTTTTTTTTTTTTTTAGGTTCTGGGGGTGGAACCCAGAGGCTTTCTACCTCCGAGCTATACGCCCTGCCCTATTTTTTATTCTTTATTTGGAAACAGGGTCTCACTGAGTTGCAAAGGGCCTCACTGAGTAGCTGAGGCTGTCTGAGAACTGCAATCTTCATCTCAGCCTCCTGAATGCTGGGATTACAAGCATGAGCCACCATGCCCGGCTCAAAGAGAATTTTTATTTTATTTATTTATTTATTTATTTATTTATTTATTTATTTATTTATTTATTTATTTTTGGTGGTACTGGGGTTCCTGGAAGTCCTTCTATCTCCGGGCTACACTCCCAGACCTATTTTTACATTTTTATTTGGAAACAGGGTCTCCTAAGCCAGCGCGCGCGGCTGGCTTCGAACCTGCGCAATCCTCCTGTCTCTGCCTCCCAAGCGTGGGGATTACAAGCGTGCGCCACCACGCCCGGCTCAAAGAGAATTTTTAAATTAAAAAAGTAAGCCGGGCGTGGTGTCGCACAACTTAGTGAGCAACTTAGTGAGACCCTGTTTCCAAATAAAATATAAAATAGGTCTGGGAGTATAGCCCGGAGGTAGAAAGCCTCTGGGTTCCACCCCCAGTACCACCAAAAAAAAAAAAAAAAAAACAAACCCAAAACAAAAAAATTAAAATAGTTATCATGTCTATATGATGTAAAATTTTATACTAAATTAATGAACATTTTAATATAATTGCACATATATGTTAATTTCTGATGTTTATTATATTCTTTATTTTAGCAATTGAAGTTTTAAAAAATAGAAACATGTTATGATTTTATATGAAAAATTTTAATAGTATGTACTATATAAGTAAGATAATGAAAGGCCTGAAATTCCACACTACCTCTGAGGCATTGAGTTTGTGTGTATGTGTGTGTGTGTGTGTGTGTGTGTGTGTGTGTGTGTGTATTTCCAACTGTGTGTTGTTTCACTTGGAAATCATCTTATTTATTTTTTATTTTTTTGAGATACTGGGGATGGAACTTGGGGGCATTCCACTGCCAAGCTACACCCCCAGCCCTATTTTTTATTTTGAAACAAGGTCTGAGTTGCAAAGGCCTCACTAGGTAGCTGAGGCTGTCTTTGAACTGCGATCTTCCTCTCTCAGCCTCCCAAATGCTGGAATTATAAGCATGTGCCACCACACCTGGCTTTTGGGAATCATTTTAAAATAATTTTGGCTGGTTTATCATTTAGTCAGTTAAAAAAAAATATATATATATATTTCATGCATATTAATGCTTTTTTTTGTGTGGTCCTGGGGGTGGAACCCAGGGGCTTTCTACCTCTGGCTACACTCCTTATACTTATTTTATACTTTATTTGGAAACAGGGTCTCACTAAGTTGCTGAGAGCCTCACTAAATAGCTGAGGCTGGCTTCGAACCCGTGCCATCCTCCTGTCTCCACCTACCAAGTGCTGGGATTACAAGTGTGTGCCACCACACCCAGTGTATTAATGCTTTTTTATACAGTGATCTTAGTATTTGGTGACATATTTAAAAATTCTCTTTTGAAATGTTCTGCATTCATTTGTAGACTGTCGCTGGGTATACTATTCCTCCAGGACACCAGGTGTGTGTTTCTCCCACTGTCAATCAGAGACTTAAAGACTCCTGGGTAGAACGCCTGGACTTTAATCCTGATCGCTACTTACAGGACAACCCAGCATCAGGAGAGAAATTTGCCTATGTACCATTTGGAGCTGGTAAGATGATTATGCTTCAAATGTTTATTTTGGTAACAGATTTGTCCCTTTTAGAATAATCCATGGAGTTTATTTGTAAATATCTTACCCTTTCTTCCTGAGGTGTTCCTGTATTAGTAAAATCTTTCTAAATTGGAGAAAGTATTTGTAAGAAGGGGAATTCGTTCTATGAGTCCTTAGATACCTTCCAACTTACCTAGTTTTACTAGATCTAATTTGTATAGTCTACTCTTGTTTTATCTTATTGTAGTAGTATTTAAAACTCTTCAGTGAATTCTAGTTTAAAGAACAATTGGCATGCCAGGCGTGGTGGCATACAGGTTAGGAACCATTCCTAACCTGGTAATCCTCTGGCTTCCACTTGAGCTTTTTAGGTAAAGTGCTCATTCTGATTTTGGTCAGTTGTCATCTTTAGACCCTTATAATAAATCCTTTTAACATCCCATTTATAGTTGGTCCAAGTCATGGTCTCTGAGATACTTTAATGCAGATATGTCCCTTTAATCTTTTTTTCACTGTTAGTTGCATAGGGCTACTGTAACTAATTACCATAACCTTGGTGGCTTAAAACAACATAAAATTACTTTTAGAATTGTTGAGGCTGTAATCCAAAAACAGGGTGTTGACAGGGCCACCCTCTAAGGGCTGCGGGGGAGGCTCCTTCCTTGCCTCTTCTTTCTGGTGTTTCTTGGCTCCCTTGGCTTAGAGCTGCATCTCTCTAGTCGCTGCCGGTTATCACTGGATCTCTTCCTAATTGATGTCTCTGTCTTCACATGGCCTTCCTATAGGGATACCAGGCATTGGATCTAGGGCCTACCCTAACTCACTGGGATGTCATCTTAGTTACATCCCCAGACCTAATTTTTATTCTTTATTTTGAAACAGGGTCTCATTGAGTTACAAAGGGCCTCCAAGTAGCTGAGGCTGTACTCGAACCATGATCCTCCTGTCTCAGCCTCCCAAGTGTGCACCACCACACCCAGCTGTGTATGACCTTTCATATTTTGATCTCAGAGCTGGGTGTGGTGGCGCACACTTGTAATCCAAGCATTCGGGAGGCTGAGACAGGAGGATCGCGGTTTGCAGCCAGCCTAAGCTACTTAGTGAGTTCCTATGCAACTCAGTGAGACATGGTTTCAAAATAAAGAATGTAAAATAGGGCAGGCTCTGTAGCTCAGAGGTCGAATGCTCCTTGAGTTCCATCCCTTGACCAGCAAAACAAAACAAAATTTTGATCTCAGTATATATATTATTTTGGGCTTATTTGATCCCTTTTTCTTCCATAATCAATTGCAGTGGCATTGAAGTTTTGAATGAGAGATTCATGTTGACTTTTAACGAGGGCTGTCTTGCATAGGAACTAAGGATATTCTAGTATATTCCCAAACTAGAGTATCTTCTTATGATTCAAACCTTCTGTATGTTTAACCTAGATAGATACTAAATTTCAAAGTCTTTAGCTAGATATTTAAATATTAAATCTCAGAAGTCTCTAATGTATATAATGTACATTAACAAACATATCAAAATCAATCACTAAGCCAAACATGAGAAGGAGGGATGGGGAGGGAGTAGGGTGAGAATTGGGTAAGGGCTAATTGGGTGATATGTGCATGTATGCCTCCACCATCTTTTACCCCATTAGGATGTATGACTGCAATGCACCAATAAAAATTTTTAAAAAATCAAAAAAGAATAAATTTCAAGTCTTTGTAAAAGTCTTTAAGTAGCTAAAGTTTGTTATTTTCTTAAAAACATTGACAGTATCCTACAATTAATGAATTAACTATATTATTTTATGTGAAAGGTGTTATATTTTATGCTTTCTTTTATGCTTTTATCTTTATTTGATGTTCACCTAAAATGTAGATAAATAAAATATTACTTGGCTAAAGGATGTGAGAAAGAATTTTAACTGAAAAAAAATTTTTTTTTTAAAACAGGGCGCCATCGTTGTATTGGGGAAAATTTTGCCTATGTTCAAATTAAGACAATTTGGTCTACTTTGCTTCGTTTATATGAATTTGATCTCATTGATGGATATTTTCCCACTGTGAATTATACAACTATGATTCACACCCCTGAAAACCCAGTAATTCGTTACAAACGAAGATCAAAATGAAAATGGCTGCAAAGAACTAACGTGATACATCACTGTAAGCTGCAAAAGAATTTGAGAACGAAGTTCATGAAACAACTCTCAATAGTGCACTGTTTGAGTATGTAATTCTAAAAGCCAGTGTAATTTATGCTTTTAATATTTTAACTGAATATATCAAATCTAATGGCATTTGAAACATTTTATAATTTTGATACTTAGGACATGTGCTTTAAGGAAGCCAAAGTTTATTAGTAAAACAAATTTGTTCAGGGGAATAGAGGTAATTGGCAAATTCTAAAGAATACAGTTCCCATATACTAACTTTAAAAACATATATAGCCCTTGGAAAATAAGTGCAGGAGCTTCAGGTCTGGGACTTGTTCTGCAAGGTATAGGAAAAGCCCAGTGAAATAGAAAGGTCATTGTTATTCATTTGCCTGGGCAAATTTTGTAAGGATGGGAGGATAGGGAATAAACTTACAGTTAAAGCTTTGGATAAAAGAGAACATTATTAATTTTTTCATATTCTGATACTTAGCAAGTGATGGAGTTATGTTGTAGAGAAATGTATTTGAAATTTAAACTGGAAGCAGTACTATAGGAAATTGAGATCTAGGACCATGCCTTGATAATTATATTTCCTAAAAATAGTCCTGAAGACCACTCATATATCTTAATTATCAAATATTATGTATTTCTTCATCCAATAAATATGTATCTGGTTCCACATAGTCACCTCTGTGTGCAAATCCAAAATCAAGTCAGTTGGTATAATTTTCTCTTTCTTTGGCTCAAGGTTATTCCCTGCTTCCTCTCCAGAACCCAGTTAGGGATGTTTTTATTACTAGTTTTATTCAAGTAGTTAACAAGCTTTTTTAAAAAATCTAAGGTCTGAGATTAGGGAACTCTGGCTTTAAGATAAGGTACTGTTAAGCAGGGTCCTTGGTAAATAGTATTACTGGTCATATTCTGTGAAGCCTATTTTTAGGAATTAACCTAATTCAGATTATATCTGGGGGCCTATGAGATACCTGTGATTTGACCATGTAACTTGTTTTTACTAGATGAAGCCAAAATATTTTCCCTTATGTATATATTATAGTTCTGTGTAAAAGGCTAGATTTGTGTTAAATTCTAATTGTGAAGACCGAATTTTTGCTGTTACACAACTTTACACATTAAAATTGTTTGAGAAAAAAAATATATAGACTATTTGCATGAATTGGGAAACGTACTTCAGTGAGTAGAGTTCAAGGAATTTAGGAACTTGGAGAAGACTTTATCTTTATTTGTACTAATTTCTAACTTCATGTTTTTATTTCCTTCATTTATGAATTTAGGCTACAAATTATAGTACTTATCAAATTACAGATGTTTTATATCTCTTGAAGTCTTTTACCCTCATCACTACTTAGAAGTTTATAGTAGTTATTAGACCCACTGGTAGATCTTATTTAATATTTTCATCATGTATTATCACACACATGAAATTTTTTTTTTTTTGTACTAGGGACTGAACCTAGAAGCATTCTACCTCCAAGCTATACCCCAAGCCTTTTACAATTTTTTATTTTGAAATAGGGTCTTACTAGATGAGAGTCTCACCACTTGCTAAGGCTGTCCTTGAACCTATGATCCTCCTGTATGAGCCTCCCAAGTATTGGTATTATAAGCATGTACCACCATGGCTGGCTACAAAATTTTTTTCTCTATATATATAATTGCTTTCCTTTGCAATCGTGTGTGTGTGTGTGTGTGTGTGTGTGTGTGTGTGTATGTGTGTCTTTAAAAGCATTATTCTGAGATGGGATCTATAGTTTTACCCTAAGTGGTGATGCATATTTGAGGTAAGTACTGAGATGATATGCACCAGGGATTATGGCTCAGGTAGAAAGGAAGAAGGTTCAAATACAGTGTGGTGAAAATGGTGAAGTCATTTTTATTTCAGTACTTTGACAAAATACCCCATAAAATTCAAAACTTCTACCATTATACAAAAATAGGTCTCTACAAGTGATATGTTCTGTCTTCATCACCAGTAGCAAATATATTAGGCAGAAACATGTAACTTCAGCAGCCTTGTAAGAAAAGTGCAGGACACCGCAAGCTACACATCCAGCAGTATAATTTGCAAAAGTTTAATCTTTTCACCCACCTGATAAATACATAAGGTTCATAATTTAATCATTTAAATTAGCATTCCACAAATATACAGTAATTTAATGATTATTGTGCATGAACACATACACAATGCTTATATTTACAATTTCCAGTTTGTTTTCATGTGCTGGCAAGAGATTTGTATACAATCATAAGCTGTTTGTAGTGGTCCCATTGAATATTCACAATACAAAAGCACAAAAGAACCATTGATTTACAAAAGGGAGTTGGTTTAAAATCACTTCAATTGATGATGTTTCAAAAGATTATCTTCTCATGCCAGTATGAAACTGAGTAGTTGAACCTATGAAAGAAAACAAGATATTTAAATTATTTCACATTAAACTGCTACCTATTCCAGGCTAACTAATTAATGCATAGCAGCCAATTACTCTTATTCTCCATGGGAAAAAGAAATCCCTTTTGTCCTTAAAATGTCTTATTCATACTTGATCTGATTAAGAGATTCTGATGAAGAGTCAACTCAAGATGGATGGAGGACCTGGAAATTAGAGACTCTGAAGTTAATAGAGGAGAGCATAGGTCCAACACACCAACATAAAGGCACAGGTAGAAACTTCCTCAAAAAGAAGTCCAAAGCTCAGGAAATTAAAACGAGAATAAATGGGATGGCATTAAACTAAAAAGCTTCTGTTCAAAGGAAATCAAGAAGAGTTTAAAGAGAGCCTGCTGAATTGGAGATCTTTGCCAGCTCTTCCTTTGACAGAGGACTAATAAATAGAATTACAAAGTACTTAAAAGACTTAATAAAAAAATAGATTTTGTAACTCAGTGAGACTCTGTTTCAAAAACTAAGAAGACTAAAAAATAGGGCAGGGGGTGTGGCTTGGAGGTACGATGACCCTGGGTTCCATCCCCAGTACTGTAAAAAATAAAAAATCAAGAAATAGGCAATTAAACTAAATAGTTCACAAAAGAAAAAATACCAATGGCCAATAAGCACATGAAAATATTCAACATCATTAGCACTCAGGGAGATGCAAATAAAAACTACACTGAGATTCTATCTAACTCAAATCAGAATGGTAATCAAGTCAAACAACAAATGCTGGCAAGGATATGGAGAAAATAGGAACTCTTATATTTTTGTTGGTGGGGTTGCAAATTAATATAGCTGCTATGGAGATCAGTGGAGATTCCTAAGAAAATTGAGAATGGATCCACCATATGATCCAACTACACCATTCCTGGATATATTTCCAAAGGGACTGGAATCAGATTATAGTAATACATATATTTATATATCCATGTTTATAGCAGCACAATTCACAACCAAATTATGGAATAAACCTAGGTGTCTATCAAGAGATTCATGGATTACAAAATTATGGCATATACACAATGGAATTCTACTCAGCAATACACAGAGAACAAAATTATGTCATTTGCAGGAAAATTGATGGAACTGGATAATATTATGTTAAATAAGATTAGCCAGTCACAGAAAGTGAAGGGTTCTGTGTTTTCTCTCATATGTGGAAGCTACAGAGTAATCAGGATACTATAGGAGGGACTTCAGATAATAGAGGAGAAACTCCAGTGGAGCCAGGGAGGATTTAAGGGTGGGGATTGGGGAAGAAGGAGACCAATCAAGGAATCACTTCCATTGACAGATGTATATATGTGAGAAAAACCAGTGCCAATCTCCCCATCCCTTATGACCTTCTACCATGTGTTATTTAACGCTCTCCAGTAGACTGTAATGTTCATCATGCTTTCTGTTTGATTAATCTGCTGAATAAAGGTAGAAGGGAATCATTTTGGGGGTGAGCAGGATCTGGGATGTTACATAATTTTGCACAAAATTATTTAAAGCCAGTTTCTCTGCTGGTTACACAGTTTAAGCTTTGACTATTTGGGATCTTATGTACTGAACCAAAAACGTGATTATTCTATAATAATAAGGTCAAGGAGTTTGAAAAAGAGTGCTGTGGGTCTAGTCCTATGGCCGCCAATAAGTGGTAAACGTAGATCACCTGATTGTACAGTTCCAAGTCGTCTCTGTAGTGCCTCCAGCCGAGTGATATAATCTGTCAGGGCTCTGTCTGGATCATAATTCTGAAGCTGAGAACATGCTAGGGAGCTAGGATTTAAATCAGCTGGAGTGCCTGTGTACCTAGGGATTAAAAGTATGTTTATGAATCCAAGTTATCAGAAATGATGCATCTAAGCCACCAACCTGCCTCTCTTCCCACTCCCAAAGGTAGGTCACTTATACACTAATCTATGTCCTCCATGCTTCTAAGTTGGGATGACAATTCTTCCATAAATTCAAAGAAGCTACTAAATCTAAGAATTCTCAGTACAAAGCCCATCAGAGGTTCTCCATAAGTGCCGGACATGTTTGTCATGCAGGTGTAATATTTTTTGTAATGGCAAGTGACTCTTTGATTTTATTTAAATATTTATTTATTTATTTAATTTATTTATTTATTGTGGTACTGGAGATTGAACCCAGGAGCATTCTACCTCTGAGCTACACTGCCAGCCCTATTTTATTTTTTATTTGAAAACAGGTTCTTGCTAAGTTGCTGAGCCTGGCAGTGAACCTGAGATCCTCCTGTTTCAGTCTCCTAAATACTAGGATTATAGGCATGTGCCACCGTGGCCAGCTGACTCATCAATTTTAGTCAATACTTTCCCCAATGTCTAACCATGGCATATATTAAGTAATAGTTGGTCAACTCTGTTTCCTATAGCCTTAGAAATCATTTACAAAATCAAAAATTGGCTTTGATTCTGAGCTGTAGGGTATGTAAATTACATAACTAAAGACGTGTAGCTATTGCAATGCAAAGAAGTTGAAGCTCTAACAGTATCTTTCTTTGTTAAGTATTAATATATTTAGCCCAGGCAGGTTTGATTAAATTCTTACCTGTTCTGAAATGGTAAAGGAGACCTAGGATAGTCCAGATCTGATCTTGAGCGGTATGCTGTGTGTCTTGGTTCTCCATAGAGCTCCAACCCACCAGAAGAATGATAAAATGGGTCAGTCTTTTCAGCACCTAAAGTAGCCCAAAATGTTCCATTGTAAAGAAAAAACTGCCAAGCCTTTGGAAAATTTTTATAAAACAAGGGCTCAAAAGACTACTGTACTATATTCTGTACTATGTCTTTTTTTGTGTGTGTGGGTCTGGGGATGGAATCCAGGGGCATTCGATCTCCGAGCTACATCCCCTGCCCTATTTTTTATTCTTTACGTTGAAACCGGGTCTCACTGAGTTGCAGAGGGCCTCACTAAGTAGCTGAGGCTGTCCGTGAACCGCGATCCTCTGGTCTTAGCCTCCTGAATGCTGGGATTACAAGCGTGTGCCACCACGCCTGGCTCTGCACTATGTCTTATAGTCATTTTCAATCATTCTAAAGAAAAATGACAAGTACAAACAAAAATTTAGCTTTTAGTGTTCTGTTTGTTTGAATATGATTATTTCTTTTTTCTTTTTTTGTGGTACTGGGGATGGAACCCAAGGGCATTCTACCTCTGAACTTCACCTCCGGCCCTATTTTTTATTCTTTATTTTGAAACAGGGTCTCACTGAGTTGCAAGGAGCCTAAGTAGTAGCTGATGCTGTCCTCAAACTGTGATCCCAAATACTGGGATTACAAGTGTGCACCACCACCCTGGCTTTGAATATGATTATTTCTAATATCTGAACTATGCTTCAAAAAAAACTACTGAGTTATAGTCCCCCCCCCCCCTCTCTCTCTCTCTCTCTCTCCTTCTTTCTTTCTTTCTTCTTGGTGGTACTGGGGATGGAATCCAGTAGAAGACCTCCAGGCTACACTCCCAGACCTATTTTATATATATTTTTATTTGGAAACAGGGTCTCTTAAGCCAGCAATGCTGGCTCGAACCTGTGGGATCCTCCTGTTTCCGATTCCCAAGCACGGGGATTACAAGCGTGTGCCACCATGCCCGGCTAGTATTTTTCTTTCTAAAATATCTCTTAGCTATAACAAGAAGTGAGAGTTTTCTGAGTGTGTGTAGTATGGAGGAAAACATGGTATATGGATAAGAAATATTAGACCAATGTAACCAATTCTTTTTATTACTCTACTGGTTTATTAGAAAATGAAATCAAGATTTGCTAACTTTAAACAACTCATTATGGTGAATATGTCAGATGTTTCAGTATAAGAAAGCATGCTGCAGAATACTCTTTTTTCTTCTCTTTTTTGGTACTTGGAATGGAATCCAGGGGCATTCTACCTCTGAGTTACTCCTTCAGCCCTACAATTTTTTTTTTTTTTTTTTTTTGGCGGTACCAGAGTCATTGTACCTCCGAGCTGTACCCCAGCCCTATTTTTTAATCTTTTTATTTTTGAGACAGGGTCTTATTGAGTTGTGAAGGGCCTCAATAAGTAGCTGAGGCTGTCCTCGAACTTTGATCCTCCAGTGTCCGCTTCCCGAATGCTGGGGTTACAATTGTGCACTACTACGCCTGGCCCCCTACTTTATTTTTTATTTTGAAACAGGGTCTCACTAGGTTGATGAGAGTCTTCTTGCTGACTCTGTCCTCGAACCTGCAATCCTGTCTCAGCCTTCCAAGTACTGGGATTACATGAGTACAATACCATACTATGCTTGCAGAACACTTTCATGGAGTATTTTCTTTTCTGCTGCTTAGCTACAATAGAATATCTGAAGGGGTTAAGCCGGGCGTGGTGGCGCACGCTTGTAATCCCCGCGCTTAGGAGGCGGAGACAGGAGGATCGCGCAGGTTCGTAGCCAGCCACGCTGGTTTAAGAGACCCTGTTTCAAAAATATAAAATAGGTCTGGGAGTGTAGCCCGGAGGTAGAAGGGCTTCCAGGAACCCCATTACCACCAAAAAAAAAAAAAATAAATAAAAAAAGAATATCTGAAGGGGTTTAGCCACCATCCAGCACAGGTGGGCAATATCCTCTGTAATGCTGTGCTTTTGACCTCATTCTTATGTCTGAAAATGTTCAAGCCCTTTTACTCATTTCCTTCTAGATATAAGAAGGATTTCTACTGGTTACCATTTTTATACAACCTATTAGTAATCTCAGAAATGGCATATTGCTAGACTGAAACTTCAAACCATAACTCTTCCACATGACTAAAAGCAATGTTCTCTTGAACCAGAGCCTTAAATATATTTGTAAGGAGACTGAGCTCTGAAGATAGCCTGCCAGGGTTTGGTCCATGACTTCCCTAGTGGGTAATCTGGGGCAAATGGCATGGGTTTATCGTGGCTCATTTTCTTTTTAATCTGTAAAGCAAGAATAACAGTAATTATATTTACATGATGGAGCTGGGAAAATATATGGAAAAGCAGGAGTTGGTGTAGACTAAGTGCTCCATAAAGTCAGCTGTTATTGCTCTCTTTATAATGAGGTCTCCAGCCTTCTTAATTATAAGGGTTCTGTCTTTGGAAAACACTGCTACAGAATTTGTGATTTGGAAGACATACTTGTGAAAATTTTAGAGTCATAAACTTAAGACAATATGCTATTTTTACTTCACCTGGATTCAGTCCAAAGCTGTCTCTGTTAATATTGATGGAACCAGAACTTGTGACTCGATGCCACCGTCGAACCAAAAATTTCATTCTAAAAAAGATCACAAGATAAAAATTCATAGCATATGCATGTATACCTCTCACGAAAAGGTCATTTAAACAAAGGTCATTTAAACAAAACAAATTTCAACATAATCACACGATTGACTAATCCACTATGTAAATGCCTCTGGTCTATAGCAAAATAAACTGGAACAAAAGAACAAGGAAGCAAGTTCCCTTTACTCCCTTTCCCCCGAGGTCTCTAGTGTTGCCAGCATCATGTTCTGGCTTTAGGGAGAAATGACACAAGATGAAAGGTAAAAGTAGATAGAGAAATTAATGAAAACAGGAGAAAAGAGTAGAAAATGAAAGGCAGTTCACATGGGAAGAGAAAAAAAGACTATTAAATTGGCAGTGAGCTGAGAAAGCTGGAGGAGGGGTGCACCCATGGGTCAGAAACAGTACAATGTTGGCTCAATAGGAATGGGGGCGTTAGTGTCATGAGCCAGTTGCATTGAGTTGCTGCCTGGCTCATCCTGACTCAGAGAGCCAGTTCTGATTTATTTTTTTTCTTTTGGTACTGGGATTGAACCCAGGGGTATTCTATCTCTAGTTATACCCTAGCTCTTTTTATTTTGAGACAGAGTCTTGCTAAATTGCTGAGACTGTTCTCAAATGTGTGGTACTCCTCTCTCAGCCTCCCAAGTACTGGGATTAAAGTACCCATTTTCACCCAGCAACAGTTTTGATTCTTTTTCTCCCTTCCCCTTTTCCCTCCTCCTTCCTTACCTTCCTCCATTGGTACTGGGGATTGAACCCAGGGGCATTCTATCTCTGAGCTACACCCACAACCCTATTTCATTTATTTTGGAACAGTCTATTTTGCTGAAGGCCTTGTGAATGTGCTGAGGCTGGCTTTGAACCTGTGATCCTCCTGGCTCAGCCTCTAATACACTGGCAATTACAGGTATGTGCCACCATGCCCAGCACAGTTTTGATTTCTTAATTCCAATCTGTTCCAAGGTTCAGTTTTAGGAGGGTCAAACTACAATGAACACAAAGAGGACAAGAAAAGGAGGGTGACAGAAGGAAGTCCTTCAATAGCAACTTCTGTACTGCTTTTCCCCAAATTCCTCTAATCACAATGACTGCCTAACTCCTGTGACCTCTCACTTAGTTCTCCTAATTCTGTGCCTATTGCTTTTCCCCACTAGAAAGCAAGCTGCTTGTAGTTTCAAGCAGGCATCACCTCTTTTCAGCAGTGTATTCCCCCTGCACTGGATCCTGGATTACTTGACATGGTGGTAAAGGATGAGAAAGGAGGACCTAGAGCTGTGAGACTGCAGCTGGGTGAAGCAGCGGGGAAGGCAAAGCCAACAGTAGCAATAGGGGTGTTAGTGTCATGAACCAGCTGCACTGAGTTGCTGCCTGGCCCATCCTGAATCTCCTAGAGAGCCGGCACGGGGAGATGTGAGGTCTGGCTGCTCGTCCCTGTGGGTTATAACCTCTCTTGCCTCACTTTCCTCATTCATGAACTGAGACTCTGAACTTGCTAATCTCAAGACTGCTTCCAGTTAAAAAACTAATATTTTTCAAAGAAATATAAAAGAGCAAAACCCTGTGACAAAGTATCAGATGTGCTTTGATGTATAGAATTTTATTTATTTATTTATTTATTTATTTATTTATTTATTTATTTATTTATTTATTTTGTGGTACTGGGGGTGGAACCCAGAGGCTTTCTATCTCCGGGCTATCTCCCAGACCTATTTTCTATTTTATTTGGAAACAGGGTCTCACTAAGTAGCTGAGGCTGGCTTCGAACCTGTGAGATCCTCCTGTCTCAGCCTCCCAAGCGCAGGGATTACAAGCGTGCGCTACCACACCTGGCTGATGTATAGAATTTTAAAAACAAAATTCCTTTGGGACTCTGCCTGCCTCTAGAGAAATAAAAGGGAGGGGGCAAATGGAGGAGCCAAGGTGTCTGGTATTTACTAGCCAAGTCAGAGGATCACAGTGGGCCAGGACTCAAGGTAGTCTGAGTCTTTACTCCATTTTAACCACGTACAAAAAGAAGAGCAGCGGGCGTGGTGGCGCAAGTTTGTAATCCCAGCATTCGGGAGGCTGAGACCAGAGGATGGCAGTTCGCAGACAACCTCAGCTACTTAGTGAGGCCCTCCACAACTCAGTGAGACCTTGTTTCAAAATAAAGAATAAAAACTAGGGCAGGGGGTATAGGTCGGAGGTCAAATGCCCCTGGGTTCCATCCCCAAGCCCACAAAACAAAACAAAACAAAAAAACCCCCAAAAAACAAAACAAAATGAAGAGGATTCAAAATGTCGACTGAAGGACACAGCACTTCTCAGTAGCTGAAATAAAGTTCAATTACTTAGAAGGCAGTGTCTTAACCAAAATGAAGAGCAAAGTTCCTAGCTTGGAACTACTACAAAAAGGTGACAAAATCACTAGCAGAGTCCAGTGCCCTAAAGGCTAACCTCTCGTCTAAATAGTCAGGCTAGAGCTTTCCATGACTGAGCACCAAGAGCCAGTTATTTTAGTAGTGAAGAAAATAAAATAAATGTGCATAGGCCGAAGGGGTGATTATTCAGAAACAGTTTTTACCTCTTATAATCTCTTATGCATGTATCTGAGCTAGTTCATGGGCCATTTTTTTTTTTTTTTTTTTTTGCGGTACTGGGGATTGAACCCAGGGGTATACTACACAACCAGCCCTCCCCCACCCCCTTGGAACAGGGTCTTTTACTGAGTTGTGGAGGGCCTTGACAAAATATTTTTTTTTAAAGACAATCTGGATTGGATGTGTCAGCTCTAAGTCACCAGCTATATGTAACTGGAAGGCCCTTTACAGAGGATTTATTTATATAGTGCAGCATAAAGACTTCTTGCTAACAGGATGAAAAACTAGAGAAATAGCAGGCATTTTTTTTTTTTTTGGTGGTACTGGGGATTGAACCCAGGGGCATTCTACCTTTGAGCGATACCCCTAGTCCTATATTTTATCCTTTATTTTGAAACAGGGTCTCACTGAGTTGTACAGGGTCTCACTAAGTAGATGAGGCTGACTATGAACCACAATCCTCCTGTCTCAGCCTCCTAAATGCTGGGATTACAAGTGTGCGCCACCACTCCCAACAACAGGCGTGTTTTAGTGATGGCAAATATCTTTTTTTTCCTTCCTTTTTTCAATACTGGGGCTTAAACTTGGAGGCACTAGCTGTATCCTCAGACCTTTTTATTTTGAGATAGGGTCTCATTAAGTGAGATTAACTTTGTGGCTGGCCTACAACTTGAGCTCCTCTTGTCTCAGCTTCTCAAGTAGCTGTGGTTACAGGTCAAATATCTTTTTATAGAGCTTACTAATAAAATGAAATTTCTTTAAAAAAATTTACCTTGAAATTGCGATGGACACTCTGACAGCTGAACGAAACCTGGTGAAACCTTTTGGACGGTTGGTGATCACCTCTAGATCGGTGAAGGCCGGCTGCCCTCCCATCCGGGCAAGCAGCGCCAGGGTGGCATCTTCACACTCCTGGAACCCACCCAGCAACAGCAGCAGGTATTTCTTCTGGTAAATCAGAGCTTTTCGAAAACTTTCTGCCCTTAAATATTTGCCATAAATTCTCTACATTTAAAGAAGGGAAAAACATCAAGGTATTACTAAGGCATTCAAATTATTCTGTAGGGGAAAGTTACCTAGATGATGATAATACAGCAGTAGTAGAATGGCAGGCACCCTATCACTGTTTTTCTACTTCATTAGCAGAACTAAAAGAATGTAATTAACCATTATACTTGACCTCTTTTTCATCAATGGAGTGTGATTATTAACCTTATAGTTATGCTTATTGTCTTAGCCTGTAGTCATATTTTTATTTTTTTGTTTGCGGTCTGAGGATGGAACCCAGAGGCATTTGACCTCCAAGCTACTTCCTCTGCCCTATTTTTTTATGCTTTATTTTGAAAGAGGGTCTCACTAAGTTGCAGAGAGCCTCACTAAATAGCTGAGGCTTGTCCGCAAACTGCGATCCTCCGGTCTCAGCCTCCTGAATGCTGGGATTACAAGTGTGCGTCACCACGCCCAGCTCTGAAGTCATATTTATTACAAATACTTTTGTTATCCTATTATCATCTGATTTTAATTAATTAATTAATTAATTAATTTTGCAGTACTGGGGATGAACCCAGGGGCAATCTACCTCTGAGCTACACCCCTAGCCCTATTTTTTAGTCTTATTTTTTTGAAACAGGATCTCACTAAGTTGTGAAGGGCCTCGCTAAGTAGCTGAGGTTGTCTGAGAAGCGCCATCCTCCATTTCTCCCCCTACCGAATGCTGGATTACAAGTGTGCACCACTATGCCTGGCCTCAATTGAGTTGTTTTTTTTTTTTTTTTTTTTTTTTGGTGGTACTGGGGTTCCTGGAAACCCTTCTACCTCTGGGCTACACTCCCAGACCCATTTATATATATTTTTTTTATTTGGAAACAGGGTCTCTTAAGCCAGCGAGGCTGGCTTCGAACCTGCGCGATCCTCCTGTCTCCGCCTCCCAAACGTGGGGATTACAGGCGTGTGCCACCATGCCTGGCCTCATCTAAGTTTTTAATTTTATAATAGAACTACTTTTATTATTACAGTAACTCATTTATTTAGTTTTTTGTTTTGTTTTTTTGGTGGTACTGGGGTTCCTGGAAACCCTTCTACCTCCGAGCTACATTCCCAGACCTATTTTTTAATATTTTTATTTAGAAACAGGTTCTCTTAAGCCAGCGTGGCTGGCTTCAAACCTGCGCGATCCTCCTGTCTCTGCCTTCAAAGTGCGGGGATTACAAATGTGTGCCACCATGCCCGGCATCTCATTTATTTAGTTTTTAAAATAATTTAATGTTTTCTGTCTCTGTAAGAGTCATATATTTACATATATTCCATGGTTGGAATAAATATTACGAATATTTTCCTTTGTTTTGTATTTTATGTTAACTGACTAACATAGTTTGGCCACAATATTCACTTTCAGGTATCAGAAAGGCTACTCAGAGGGCTTCCCATCTTGCAGGGCATAGTGCTCTTACACTGACAAGAGTGCTTTACCTAGGAGTTGAAAAGGTAACATTTCTGTTTATTTATTACAGAAAGGAACTGTGGGAAGGAGGACCACCAGGTTCTCTCTCTCTGGGTTCTGATACTGTGACAGTTAATGGAGCTTAAATTGGTCCCATTATTGTATATGCCTCATCACAAAACCTGTGGATAGCTAGTGACCTTGTGTTCGCAATACAACAGAAAGAAGAGACCTACAGACAGCCTAAATACCACCTATACTTCTCAGTCTCCTAAGGTCAGTGAGAGAAGAACATGGCAAAAACACAGGACCATCTCTAGAAGGATGATGTCTCTTACCTTTAAGATGACATGTTCAGAATCAGAGCTCAGATTCTGAAGTAAAGTCTCATTTCTCAGTTCAGCTTTCAGTTTGTATACTTCAGCTTCTGCCCTTTTCAAGGATTTCTGGAGAGCTGACTTTTCTCTGTTCCATACTTCTTTTTCAGAAGCAATAATGGCTTCAATATTGGCACCACCACCAAATGGAAACCTAGAAGACTGCAGAGACCACAGACTACTTACATGATATTTAAGAACAAGTCTTTGAAGAAAAATCTGAAGTAAACATATTAAAGATATATCCAAGATGGATACCTCATCTCTGCTTTTCAACCTGAGACAGGAAAAGCTGAAAGCCAATCTCAATTGACACTAATGAGTGTTCATTAACTCTAAGTATGCAGTCCTTTGTCAACTAGATTAGTTTTACCCTAAAAGTCCTTGGTGAAAGCATGGCCCCAAAGAAGTTTAAGCAGATCTAGCAGAGCTATGAACTAAAAAATCAAGAGACTTTAACAGATGAATTATGTATGTCCAAATGTTAAACGTGTACTAGAGAAGTGGAGAAAAAATACACATGTATGTGAATTTTCATGGAACTGACCCAATTGTGTTATCTATTTGCCTATATAATTATCTTACTGGTCTTTTCACGTGTTTATGTTGGATAACTATAGAAACTAGGAATTCATTTTTTAGTTTTTTTTTGCAGTATTGGGGATGGAACCCAGGGCCATTCTACCTCTGAGATATACCCCCAGTCCTATTTTTTTTTTTTTGTGGTACCAGGGATGGAACCCAGGGTCATTCTTCCTCCAAGCTACATCCCAGCCCTATTTTTTATTCTTTATTTTAAAACAGGGTCTCACTGTGTTGCAAAGGGCCTCACTAAGTTACTGCAAACTAGGATTCTCCTGTCACAGCATTCCAAATGCTGGGATCACAAGCATGCCACCACACGTGGCTTAGGAATTCTTTTGTAGCCTTTTTAAAATGGAAACATTTAAAATTCCCTAAGTAGTTTATTAAATTGAAATATATAATTTCATAAGCATCTTCCACTTGAGTTATAAACACAGTAACTGAAAGGAACAGTCGGGATTTACTTTGAATATTTCTTTACATATGCCTGAAGTCAGGCAACATGAAAACATATCTGGCTTTGGAGATTAATAGATCTTGGTTTGATCATGACTTCTGTTTTCTTATATATAAGGGTCAATGTTGGTTAGATTCCGTATGTATATAGCCCATAATCTGGTACAGCGAAGGATCCCCCACAAAGTATTACCTATTATTATTACTCTTGTCCTATAAAAATGTCCACTGATTTTCCTATGCATCAGATACCTAAGCTTTTACATTATCAGAGTTCAGAACTAAAACTGGGTGGCAGGAACCATAACTCGGCACTACTAAAAAGCACGCACAGAATTTCCACCAGCTCCTGCCTGTAGACAGCGCCTCATCTTCTCTTCCAGCTTCATAACCATGTTCCTCAAATCATTCTTTTCTTCAGTCAGTTGGCTGATATGGCCTGTCAGCTCAGCATTTTGCCTCAGTAATCTTTCAGTCAATGAGCCACAAGAAGTAATTGGGGATAATAAACTGGGCTGGGAAAATAAAATTGTATAAGGTCATGCAAGCACAAATGTATATGAATAATGTAACATATGACTAAGCACTAAGAACAATAGATTTCATGAACTGATGCTTGGTTAAATAACAAGCTTTAGAAACTATGCATGGTGGATATGTCCTAAATCCCAGTAACTGGGAGGGTGAGACAGAAGAATAGCAGGTTCAGGACAAGCCTTCAGGAACAGTAAGACTCTGTTTCAAAACAAAAAAATAAAACAGGGCTGTGGGTGTAGCTCAGAGGTAGAATGCTCCTGGTTCCATCTTTAGTAATGCGCGTGCGTACGTACGTACGTATGTACATACATACGTACACACACACACACACACACACACACACACACACACACACAACCAGCCCCCCCCCAAAAAAAAAAGAAAGCAAAGAAATTTACTGGGCAGAAAAAAGATAGGGAAGGACATAATGAGTAGAAGGAAGAATATGAAGAACATATGTTTTATAAAAAAATAATGCTTTACTTTATGAATAAAAGACTTAAATGACAGCAATGGAGAGTTATGAAAGGCTTTAGGCAGGAGCACGCCACAAACATAGTATGTGTTAGAAAGATTCCTTTGTGCAAAGTAGAGTAAATTAGGAAGATATATTAGTCTGCACCAGGCAGACTGCTCAGGAAACTGTTGCAACCATTCAGGTAATACTGAGGCAATGACAAAGGGAGGTAAAGGGCACATGAGATAGATATTTAGGAGGGAGGAGGCAAAAGACTTAGTGACTGCTGAGATATGCAGGTAAGGGTAAGGAAGGTGGTCTTTGGTGACTTCTGGTTTTCTAAACTGGGTGATAGTTTGACCTAGAAAGGGGGCCTAGGGAAGGAAGGAGAAAGTGAAGGCAAGATTCAGTTGGGAACATCTTGTGTGTTCCGAGAGCCCCTATGAGGTGCATTTGTCCAAGTCAAGATGTTTAGTGACTACCTGAAAACATAAGCTTGGACCAAGTCAAAGGTCTATACCAGCACAGCAGCCCACTAGATAATAATCTCCATAAGGGCAAGATTTTTGTCAAGTTTGTTCATTCTATCTCAAGGACCTCATTTATAGTACTTGGGACACAGGAGGCGCTCAATTTAAGTATTAGTTCAATAAGTAAGTCTAGACCGTGAGAAATCAGGCCAGGCAAAAGGATGAACCTTCATAGTTAAGAGAAAAACATGAAAGGTGATAGAAGGAAGAGGAACCTATGAAGGTGACTAACTATAAAGAAGCACAAGAATAAGAAAATACTGAAATAAAATGCAAGGAAAAAGAAGGTTTTAAAAAGAATGAAGAGCTGGGCATGTTGGTGCATGCTTGTAATCCCAGTACTTGGGAGTCTGAGAGAGGAGGACCATAGGTTCGAGACTAGCTTCAGCAACTTAGCAGGATCTCTCAGCAACCTGAGAACATTTTTTTTTTGTTTCAAAAATAAAAAAGGGCTAAGGGTTTAGCTTGAAGATAGAATCCCCAATACAAAAAAAATGTATTTATTAAATATATACAACACACACACACACACACACACACACACACACACACACACACACAGAACAAGTCAAAGGTGTCAAATGCTTATCACTTCTCCTTTTCAATATAGTCCTTGAGACTCTTGCCACAGCAATAAGACAAGAGAAAGAAATCAAAGGAATTCAAATAGGAAGAGAAGAGCTAAAACTATCCTTATTTGCAGATGATATGATTCTTTATCTAGAAGATCCAATGAACTCAACCAAAACACTTCTGGAGCTGATTAACCAATTCAGCAAAGTTGCAGGATACAAAATCAACCTAAAGAAATTAGTTGCTTTTCTTTATGCCAACAATGAATTCACAACGAAAGAAATAAAGAAAACAATTCTATTTGCTATAACCGCTAAACCAATAAAATACCTAGGAATAAACCTAACCAAAGATGTAAAAGACCTCTACAGAGAAAACTGCAAAACATTAAAGGAAGAAACTGAAGAAGACCTTGGAAGATAGAAAGGTCTCCCTTGCTCATGGATAGGCAGAATTAATATAATCAAAATGGCCATTCTGCCAAAAGTGATCTATAGATTCAATGCAATCCCCATTAAAATACCAACATTTCTCATAGACCTGGAAAAATCAGTTATAAATTTTGTATGGAGAAAGAAAAGACCCAGAATAGACAAAGCAATTCTCAGCAACAAGAACCAAGCAGGAGGCATCACAATCCAGGAGTTCAAATTATACTAGAGAGCAATAGTAGTAAAAACAGCATGGTATTGGCACAACAATAGGCAGACTGACCAGTGTAACAGAATAGAAGATACAGAAACAAACCCACACATCTATAGTTAACTGATCTTTGACAAAGGGGCCAAACTCATACGCTGGAGAAAAGACAGCCTTTTCAACAAGTGGTGCTGGGAGAACTGGCTATCCATTTGTAGAAAGTTGGATCTGAATCCTTACTTCTCACCATGCACAGGAATCAACTCAAGATGAATCAAAGACTTAGATATTAGACCAGAGACTGTGAAGTTATTAGAGAAAGGCATAGGATCTACAGTCCAACAAATAGGTACAGGGAGTAACTTTCTCAATAAGACTTCCAAAGTGCAAGAAATTAAAACAAGAATTAATAAGTGGGATCTCTTCAAACTAAGTTTCTTCTCATCAAAGGAAACCATCAGGAACCAAATGAGGAAGCCTACAAAATGGGAGAAGATCTTTACCAGTCACCACTCTGATAGGGGGCTAATATCCAGAATATACAAAGAGCTCAAAAGACTCTACACTAGCAAAACAAACAATCCAATCAAGAAATGGGCAACTGAAATGAATAGACATTTCACAAAAGAAGAGATACAAATGGCCAATAGATACATGAAAAGATGTTCAACATCACTAGCCATCAGGGAGATGCAAATCAAAACTATGCTGAGATTCCATCTAACCCTAATCAGAGTGGCAAACATAAAGAAATCAAACAACAACAATTGCTGGCGAGGATGTGGGGAAAGAAGAACTCTTTTACACTGTTGGTGGGAGTGTAAAGTAGTTCAGCCACTATGGAGATCAGTATGGAGATTCCTTAGAAAACTGGGAATAGATCCACCATTTGATCCGGCTATACCACTCCTGGGTATCTTTCCAAAGGGGTTGAAATCGGAGAACTACGTTAACATATGCATACCCATGTTCATAGCAGCACAGTTTGTAATAGCCAAAATATGGAACCAACCTAGATCTCCATCAATGGATGAGTGGATTGCAAAATTATGGGAAATACACACAATGGAATTCTATTCAGCTATAAAGAAAAAATAATAGCATTTGCAAGAAGATGGAGGGAGCTGGAGAACATTATGTTAAGTGAGATCAGTCAAGAACAGAAAGAGAAGGAACATGTTTTCTCTAATATGTTCAAGCTAGGAAGTAATGGTAATACCAGAGGGACTACAGATGATGGAGGGGAAATCTCAGCAAAGCTTGAATGGAAGGACAGGAGAGGAAGAAAGCTGAGGTTGTTCAACGGAGGAGCTACATATGAATATGTGTAATAGCATAAATACAACATGATTAACCTGGACACTCTCTATTGGGGAGGGGGAAATGGAGGGGGAAGGGCATGAAGCACAATGTAAATGTATACCACCCTCGATATGTTCCACTTATAAGAAAATAAAACAAATTAAAAAAAGGTGTCAAATGCTATGAAATGAATAAAGAAAGGGAGTGAAAAGATTATTCACCAAATTAGTCAATTGTGAAGACAGTGGTAGGATTTTAAGGCTGTTTTCCTGGAGCAGTAATGTTAGTAGCCTGACTATTCTTTAAAGAAATCTGATCTTTTTAAATAAAGTCAATGTAATTAGGCAAGCATTATATTGAAAATCAAAAAGAGATCAAATTGAAACTCTTATAGAATATGCTGCCAGCATCAAATGATTCAATTCCTATTAAATCTTTGCTTTTTAAGCATGACAAAATGTTTTAAAAAGCCTTACCTCTTCACCTGGCTGGCCAGTTAACTTCTGTAGTTGTGAAATAATTCCATCAATATTTTCCTGAACCCAAATGAAAGCTTCATCATCTACTGTTTCAAACTGGAGTCTTTAAGAAAAAGACAAAGTCAAAACAGTATTTCTTACAGTTAGGGTGTTTACTAACAAAAACATAGCTTAGGGGATGCTGTGTTTCACTTAGTACTTGTTCCTTATATTAGGAGTTTCTGAGACAGGTGTGATGGCACACGCTTGTAATCCTAGTATTTGGGAGGATGAAACAGGAGGATCACAGGTTCACAGCCAGCCCCAGCTATGTAGTGAGGCCCTCTGCAACTTAGTGAAATACCGTTTCAAAATAAAAAAATAGGGGCTGGAGGCATAGCTCAGAGGTAGAATGCCCTGGAGTTCAATCCCCAGTTTGAAAAAAAAAAAGTTCCCTTTTATTGGATCAAGATGCTAGTTATTTTCAGATGTATGAGTTTTGTTAAAGAATAATATCTCTAGCCAGGCATGGTGGCACATGCTTGTAATCCCAGTACTTGGGAGGCTGAAACAGAATTGCAGGTTCAGGGCCAGCCTCAGCTACTTAGTGAGGCCCTCTGCAACTTAGACCTTGTTTCAAATAAAGAATAAAAATCAGGCAGAGGGTGCACTCAGAGGTAGAAGGCCCCTGGGTGGAGCATGCTTGTAATCCTAGAACTTGGGAGGCTGAGGAAAGGACAGTTGCAGTTTGAGGCCTGCCTTAGCAATTTAGTGAGATCCTGTTTCAAAATAAAATAGGTCTGGGGTGTAGCTCAGAGGCAGAATGACCTTGGGTTCAATTCCAATATCCGTCCCCCTAAATAATATTATCCCCTAGTGTAAACATGAATTATCTTCAAAATTTTCAATTTCCCCACTCTTAGCTAGCTATTAGTAAGAAAAAGAGTCAATCTAGTCTAAGAATGCCATTTCTTAAGAACAGGCAGAAAAGTCTAACCTATTAGAAGCTTTCTGGGCTAGACACTGCAGTTTTGAGGCCACACACTGAAGCTTTTGTCTGATCATTTCTAATTCATGATTATAGCCAGTTTCTCCTCCATTCATTTCAATCAATTTAGCATAGCTTGATTCTTTTGTTTCTCCTTCTATTTTCTGTTGAAGAACCCAATTTCTAGTTCGGTCATTAGTGAAGCTCCAGGTAGTGGTTGGCTTAAAAAAAGAAAACAATAATTATAAATAAACATTTCATATTCTTAAGGGAGCCTAAGTATTATTTATATTCTAAGTTCTACTGAATTCATTTTTGAATGATTTCCAACTATTTAAATCTAACATCAAAATTATATGCTCAAAGAGCTGTAAACTTCAAATATGCTTAAAAATAGAGTGTCAGTTTACCTCATTAAGATTCTGGGACAGAATTAGTCTACTTTCCCGTTTTTCTTCCCGTTCTAGTTCTTGCTTCTGGAATTCCTGCATAATTCCTTGTAGTCGCTTTCCTTCAAGATCTAATTTATAAACTTGTTGCCTTTTCTCTTCTAGCTGTCGCTGAAGATCTTCCACTTTGGACTGGAGCTCATGCATTTTTTTCTGGCCCTCAGTGTTGGCCTCTTGTTCTGTCTGCAATGTCTTCCTATGAACCTGCCTATCTTTTTCCATCTGCTGTCTTGTTTGCAAAGAATCCAGTTTATATTTTTCAGTTTCATTTAACAACTCCACTATGCGGCTGTGTTTTTCCTCTAGCTGTTTCTGTAGCTCTATAAGTAGGTCCTCTGAGGATAAGGATGGGCGAGGCTGCCCACTATCATCACTGCTCTGCAACTGTGCATGCAATTCTCGCTCTCTGTCTAGGGTGCTACTCATTTCCCGAATTCGAACTTTCTCAGACTCAAGAAGCACTTGAAGCTCTAAGTTTCGGCCTTGTTCTTCTGATAATTTGGCATCATATAACAGTCTCTGGGATTCTATTTTCTGCTGTGATTCATTGAGTAGTTGTTTCTGTTGTTCCAAAAGTAGGTTTAGTTGACTATTCCTTTGTTTTTGATCTTCAAGTGAAAATTTCAGGTCCTTATAAGAGAAAATCAAATTTAAGAACTTGATCATATTATTAAAATACTTTGTAAGAATATAGCTATGCAATTATTAATACAATTTGGTAGTATTCAGTAACAGAAGACAGAAATGTTATCCAGTTTTAAAAATTTTCAGTGGTTAGACAAAAATTATTTAGGCAGACAACTGATTTTCATCAAGAAATATAAACAAAAAATAAAGATAGTAACACCTTTTCTTTTAAAACATTAACTTTTTCTGGCTAACTATGAAGCAGAGGACGTTTCTTTACTATACTAATGGTATGTAAGAAAATAATTCCTTATCAGTAGCATATACATGCAGAGTCAGGAACGATGGTGATGACAAACAAGTACAGACTTGTCCACAGGAGTGGCTGAGATGTGACACCACCTTTGCTTTCTGATGAGTCAATGAACAAACTTTGGTTCATGCACAAAATTATTAAAAATGTTGTATAAAACAAAATATATAAGTAAGTGTTCTGGGTATAAAGTGATATTCCTGAAAAACCTGTATTCTATAATATCGCAGGCTAAAAGTAATAGGGCTTATGGGGAAAACATGGTTAGGAACAAACTACTCAAAATCTAAGCAAATTTTTAGTGATAAAAATAGATTAGTACCAGGGCAAGGTAACCCATGCCTGTAATCCCAATACTTGGAAGGATGAAATGGGAGGATCATAGGTTCCAGGCCAGCCTCAGCAACTTAGACCCTCAGCAACTTAGGCAGACCTTGTTTCAAACTAAAAAATAAAAAGGCCTGGAAGTATAGCTTGCAGGTAAGACACCCCTGGGTTCAATCCTCAGTAGTTTAATCCCTCCCCCTAGTAGATTAGTGCCCGAGTAGGTAACATGTCTCTGCATGGAGATTACCAGAGTAGAAATTTAAAAAAGAAGGAGTGGGGAAGGAGGAAGGGAGAGAGGGAGGGAGAGAGAGAAAAAGAAAATGCTGTCCCCCCATTTTTGCCAGAATAGGTGAAAACTGGACTATGTGGAGGGAAGAATGCTGCAACAGTGGAACTGCCATGAGAGCGTTACTCCATGCAGTATAACCTGCTCAAGCCGAAAGCCACGCAAGGCTGGGTACTCCTTTCTGAGAGAGCCCAATATTCATTTTATTATTACAGCTTTTTTTTTGCAGAACTAGGGATTGAACCCAGGGACAATCCATGCGTTCTCTATTTCCAAGCTGCACACTGAGCCCAATTTCTTTCTTTTTAAAAATATTTCTATTCACACTTTTATCATCATTGTCTGAATTATTATCATCATAACACGGAAGTTTGTAAACATGTAAAAACTCAACAAATAACCATTTAAAATTATGCTTTAGGTGACTGATGACAGGAGAAATGCTGGTTATTAATTCTTACTAGTCTACTTACAATGTCATGTCTAACATATTATGTAAACTGGATTATAACTAAGGTTAAAAGTTATATAATTCTAGGTTTTCATTTCCGTTAATGTACCAATTATTTTCCATTAACATTATATATTTTGTAAATCAGAAAACAATCAGCATTTACAAGATAATTTCTTATTTATTTTTGAAACAGGGTCTCACTAAGTTGCTGAACCTGGCTGTGAACCTGCAATTTTCCTGTCTCAGCCTCCCAAGTACTAGGATTACAAGCATGTGGTACCACACCTGGCTCCAGTATTCATTTTATATTATTATTATTATTATTATTATTATTATTATTATTATTTTGGTGGTACTGGGGTTCCTTCTACCTCCAGGCTACACTCCCAGACCTATTATATATTTTTAAAATTATTTTATATTTTTTAAAATTTGGAAACAGGGTCTCTTAAGCCAAAGAGGCTGGCTTCGAACCTGAGCAATCCTCCTGTCTCTGCCTCCCAAGTGCGGAGATTACAAGCGTGTGCCACCATGCCCGGCTTCCAATATTCATTTTAAATTTTCTGTAAGTACAGCAGCAAGGGCTCCTGTGACCAGAAAAGTATCCCTGCTTCCCTTCTCTAGGAGGAAATGGGAAGTAAAACTACTACGGCATTAAACTGACATGATTGCCCTACTATCAAATTGTGTAGACACTAATTCAAATCCCCCAAAGAGGGTATGGCAGAAGTCCTCTGTATGTATCACTGGCTGTAATAAAACAAAACAAAACAAAAATTAGTCATGCGTGGTGGCACACACTTGTAATCTCAGTACTTGGGAGGCTGAGACAGGAGGATCACAGGCTTGAAGCCGGCCTCAACAACTTAGTGAGGCTCTCAGCAACTTAGAAGGACCCTGTTTTCCAAATAAAAAATAAAATAGGTTTGGGGGTGTACCCTGGTGTACCTTGGTAGAAGGCCCATGGGTCCCATCCCAAGTACTACAGAAAAGACAAGAAAAAAATGATCACAGCATTCACATTTCCTCATAATTCAGTTCAGGCAACTTTATAATAATTAACACACATTGAAAAACTTATACTTAATTTATATGAGTCTAAGGATGACATACACACATTATTTATTTATTTATTTATTTTTGTGGTACTGGGGATTGAACCCAGGGGCATTCTATCTCTGAGTTACACCCCCAGCCTGCCATATTTTATTCTTTATTTTGAAACAGGGTCTCGCTAAGTTGTGGAGAACCTCACTAAGTAGCTGAAGCTGGCCGAGCCCAGATACTCCTGTCTCAGTCTCTCAGGTATTGGGATTACAAGCATGTACTGCCATACCTGAGTAGGGATGACATTTTATTTTATTTTTTTATTTTTTGAGGTACTGGGGATGGAACCCAGGGGCATTCTACCTCTGGGCAACACCCTGGCCCTATTTTTTATTCTTTATTTTGAAACAGGGTCTCACTGAATTGCAAAGGGCCTCACTAAATAGTAGCTGAGGCTGTCTGTGAACCGTGATCTTCCTGTCTCAGCTTCCCAAATGCTGGGATTACGCTCAGCTGGGGATGGCATTTTAAACAAAGAAAAGTAACAAGTGTTCAAATATTTGAATTCTTCAGACACATAAAGACAAAGACCACAATACCTCCAGTTCTTCTTTCTCCCGCTCTTCATTGCATCCCACTTTAGCTTTCTCTTTCTCCAGAGCCCACTGAAGCTCTCTTGATTTTTTCTGTTCACTTGCTAATGTATCATTAAGCAAATGTACTTCATCTGTCTTATCTTTAACTTCCAACCTAAATCAAGAGACAAAACTTTCAGAAAACTTTTCTTTTCTTTTTTTTTTTTTTTTCAGTACTGGGAATTGAACCCAGGGTTGAGCTACATCCCCACCCCTATTTTTTTTTTTTTAATAAGAGATCTGAAAATTTACTTTCTGATGTCTTAGACTTGGAACCCCCTGGATGAAGTCTGAGTTCTCTTATTTGATGAGAAAGCACAAATGTAGTAATACATGCCCTTGCAGGCCTCCTGGGGTTGTGTGTGTGTGTGTGTGTGTTTTTTTTTTTTTTTTTTTTTTTGGTGGTACTGGGGTTCCTGGAAACCCTCTATCTCTGGGCTATACTCCCAGACCTATTTTTTATACTTTTTTAAAATTTGGAAACAGGGTCTCTTAAGCCAGCATGGCTGGCTTTGAACCTGCGTGATCCTCCTATCTCTGCCTCCCAAGCGCAGGAATTACAAGTGTGAGCCACTACGCCTGGCATGTAATATTCCCATTTTTTTTTTTTGGTGGTACTGGGGTTCCTGGAACCCCTTCTACCTCTGGGCTATACACTCCCAGATCTATTTTATACTTTTTATTTGGAAACAGGGTCTCTTAAGCCAGCATGGCTGGCTTCAAACCTGCATGATCCTCCTGTCTCTGCCTCCCAAGCGCGGGGATTACAAGTGTGCACCACCATGCCCGGCGTAAAAACTATTTTGATAAATATATATTGAGAGAAAAATAAAACATTCAGTTGAAAAATTGAGGCAGGCTGGGTGTGGTGGCTCATGCTTGTAATCCCCGCGCTTGGGAGGCTGAGACAGGAGGATCACACAGGTTCGAAGCCAGCCTCAGCTACTGAGTGAGGCTCTCAACAACTTAGTGAGATACTGTTTCCAAATAAAGTATAAAATAGGTCTGGGAGTATAGCCCAGAGGTAGAAATCCCTGGGTTCCACCCCCATTACCACACACACACACATAAAATGGAGGCATATTATAAACTAGGTAGTAAAAAAGTAAAAACTAAAGACTAAGAATTCTTGACTGATTCATTTCAAATTAACTGTTTATAAGTAAAATTGTTATTTACATATTGTATATTATAAGCAATTATGCAGTTTAATGCTACAAAATAATACTGATAATTTTTTCCTTATCTTTTACTGAACATGAGTCATCATATAAATTTGGGTGTGTCTGAAAAATTAATGTTCAAAATTAAATGACTGTACTTGCAATGTATCTCTGGCAATGAGTATATCTCAGTATTTACAGCAACAAATATAGCTTTTCACAAGCATTATTCTTCAAATACTGCAGGTTTTAGCTAACTAAACCAGAAATGCTATAAATTTCACTTCAGATTAGTTGGTGGTAAAATAAAGATCAAAATTTTATTTTACACATGCCTCAAATAGAAATTAAGCCACAGTTGAGAAAATTCTATAATAATCATGAGTTTATAATGTACAATAATTTGGGACTGTCCTTCTCTACTGCAGTTTTTCCTGTAATAAAGTTTCATGCTATTTGAACATCATGTACAATGTTTTATTTTTATAACACTTGCAATAATGTTTATGACAAAATTACTCCAATTCCTTCACTAATACATGTTTATGATAAAGAAGCTTGGCACACCTGAATGCTTCTAATTCCTTTAGGTGCTTATGCTGTGCTTTGAGTGTTGTTTCTAGTTCCAATTTCGTTTGTGCAAGTTCACTTTTTAGTTCAGCAATCACCATTTTTTCCGAACTGAGCTGATCCTGCAGTTCATTTGCTCTGTCTTTTACACTGCTGAGCTCCACCTGCATCTCCAGAATTTGAGACTGTTTCTGTTGCATGTTATATTCCAAGAGTTCTAAAGGAAAAATGATTAGTATTTAAATATGATCTAGCAATTCGTATTTAAGTGTGATCTAGCAAAATAAATTCAATTTGGTTTTGTAAATATTTGATAAGAACTGATTTGTAATCTAGGAGATTATGCAAAGCAATCATGAAAAGACTGAAGTCCCCAAAGCTGGCAGTTCATATAAATTAACTATACATGCTTTCTTCACAGTGCTAGTGGCCAAGATTTCAGAACTATAAGTATATAAGAATAAAAGCTTAACAGAATACATTAATGGATGCAAGATCTAAAATAAAAATCCTTAAATGTTCACATAATCTTATAAACAGGAACTTGCTTATCTGTTCACTCAGAATGTCAACTGTTCACACTAAAAATTTCCAATGACTTTTGATAGTCACACGTAGTACTTATAGTTTTCTATTTAACTATGACTATAATAATCAACATTGCATGCTTCTTTTGTTGTCTCTCTTTGCAAATGGTCCCTAAGAAAATTCTGTCTCCAGTAGTAGGAAGTCCACACCCAAATTAAGATCCTGGGGTTTTTTGTTGTTAAAAACCAAGCTCTGGCTATGTATTTGTCACAATAAAAACTAACAGGAGGAACTCTAGATGAAGAAGAAGATTTTATAGAGGAGCAAATAATGTGAGCCCATGCTGTGACTTCAAAGACTGCAAAAGCATGGGTGTTTCTACCATTAAATAAAACAAAACAAAATTACTGAAGATTCAGGGCTATATCCTTATTAGATATAATGCAAATTTTCTATGATTTTCATTTATAGTGTGATTTATTCATCCACTGATTTATTTTTTTTTTGTACGTGAAACTGGGGGTTGAATACAGGCACATTCTACCTCTGAGTTACACTCCCACCAGCATCCCCCCCCCCTTTTTTTTTTTGGAAACAAGGTCACACTAAGTTGTGGAGGGTCTCATTAATCTACTGAGGCTGGCCCTGAACATGTGATCCTCCTGTCTCAGCCTCTCATGTACTGGGATTGATTATAAAAGTGTGCCACTCTTAAACTACACTACTTGTGTAGTTTAAACAGGTATTCTTACTGAAAAGATGGAAAAAGACCCAAACAAGCATATCACAAAAGCAAACATCCAACTAGTCAAGAATCATAAGAAGTACTAAATCACTAGATAATTAGCAAAAAATGTCTGACAATACCCGATGTTCACAAAGATGTGAAGCAACAAAACCTGCATATAATTATGGGAGTGTACAAAATGATAAGATACACTCTTTAAAAAGGTGGGTATTATCTAATGAATGTGAAAATAATGCATCCTAGGACCCAACAATTCTACTCCTAGAAAAACTAATGTATACATGCATCAGAAACACTGGAGGACAATGTCCACAACAGCACTGACTGTAATAGCTTAAAAAACCAGAAACAATCCCAATGTCCAGCCACAGAATGAATATGTAAATTGTGGAATAGCCACACAATGGAATTCCAAACAGTAACAAAAATGAACTAGAGGTACGTGCAGTAACTTGGAAGAATATAGAAAGGTGAAAGAAGCAAGACAAACTATTATCAATTCTCAGACTGATAAAGTTTGAAATGAGAAAACATTAAATATGATTTAGAGATATATAAATTGTAATGAAACTAAAAAATCAGGATAAAGATTACCTCAAAGTTACTACAGAATAGTGAATGAGGGGCTTTTGGGAAATGAGCAATATATTACTTCTTGACACAGTTGATGTTTCCACAGACCGTCTTTTAAAAATCTGTCAGGCAATGTATCTGAATTTTGTACTTTTCTATAATATATGCTACATTTCTATAATATATGTTTTTTTTAAAGAATTAAAATATGTAGCTAATTTTAAGAGTTTATAGGAATACAATTCAAATTAACTACATTATGGAACCAATCTGTGTCTGCCAACAGATGAATAAATGAAAAAAATGTAGCCAGGTGTAGTGGCACACTTGTAATTCCCAGCATTTGGGAGGCTAAGACAGGATTGTAGTTGCAGGACAGTCTCAGGTACTTAGTGAGGCCCTTTGAAACTCAGTGAGACCCTGTCTCAAAATAAGGACTATAAAATACGGCTGGGTGTGTAGCTCGCAGTCAGAATTCCCCTGGGTTCCATGCTCAGTACCACAAAAAAAAAGGAAAAAAAAAGTATATATACATAATGGAGCTTTACTAGTTAACATAATAGTATTATTATAGTTATTATAGTTATATTATTAAGGTTACTATTTATATGATAATAACATTATGTCATTTGTAAAAAAAATGGATGAACCTCAAGAACATTATGCTAAGTGAGATCAGAGTCTCACAAAGTTAAGGGTCGTATGTTTTGTTTTGTTTTTTGTAGTACTGAGGATGAAACCCAGGGGCATTGTACCTCTGAGCTATACCCCCAGCCCTATTTTTTAGTCCTTTTATTTTTGAAACAGGGTCTCATTGAGTTGTGAAGTAGACTTAGTAGCTAAGGCTGTCCACGAACCTATATCCTCCAGTCTCTGCCTCCAGACTGCTAGGATTACAAGCATGTGCCATCAATGCCTGGCCTAAGGGTCATATGTTTTCTCTCATATATGGAAGCTAGAGTGAAAAGAGTAAGGAAAAAGGACTTCAGATAAAAGAAGAGAGACTAATAGACTAATGGAAGGGGTTGGGATGGAAGGGATTAAGGGAAAAAGAATGATTGAGGAAGAAAACAGATTAATGTTATGTTTATATATGAAGGTATCACTACCAATTTTACTAACATGTATTAGGAGGAGGTTGGGGAGTAGGGTAGTATTCAGAGGAAAACACACCAAGAAATGGGTGTATATATAAATATATTGTTTTGAATTTCACTACGGTGTATAATTACAATGGATCAATAAAATGATTTTAAAACGTGCAGAAAGCCAGGTTTGGTGATACATGCCAATAATCCCAGTACTTGGGAGGCTGAGACAGGAGGATTGCAGGTTCAACCTAGTAAAACCATTTCAAAACAAAATTAATAAAGGGCTGAGGGTGTAGCTTGGAGGTAGAATGCCTCTGAGTTCAATTCCCAGCACCAAAAAGCCCCCCAAAAATCAAAATCAAAATAAAACAGGGCTGGGGGTGTGGCTTAGAGGTAGAGTACCTGTGGGTTCAATCCACAATACCCCCCCAAAAAGTAATGACTTAACTTTATCAGGATAAGATCTGTTTATTTTAAATTAGATATAACTGTATAAAGCATTTGGACAATCCTCTCTTACAGTAATTAATATAGATCATCTCCTTAATGTTATGAGAATGAGGAATAAATGTGGCTATCAGGAAATACGTTCTAACTGAATAGGAATAAAGGAAACAAAGTGGACTATTTCCACCTGTTTGTGTAATTACAGGAGCCTGCCATATAACACACCTTGGCTTGGTTTATCACTGTCCTGTTCTCTCTTCAGGCTCGTTTTCCTACTATTCAGTTGAGTACGCAGTGCTTCAATTTCAGATAACAAACTCCTCCTATCTGCTTTCTGGATACATTCCATAGCCGCTTGATATTCAATACCCTGTACAACAACAACAACAACAACAACAACAACAACAACAACAACAACAACAACAAATCAAATGAAGAGAGTTGTAAGCAGAATAAAATTAAGAAAAAGATTGAAGAATAAATAAAAGACATATGCTAAAATTGTTATATTTTTAAAATTTCATCATTTTTCTTGTCTAAAATGTGTGAGGTGTGCCGGGTGTGGTAGCACATGCTTGTAATCCCAGCTCTTGGGAGGCTGAGACAGGAGGATTGCACAAGTTTGAAGCCAGCCTCAGCTACTCATTGAGGCTCTCAGCAACTTAGTGAGACCCTGTTCCCAAATAAAATATAAAATAGGTCTGGGAGTATAGCCTGGAAGTAGAAAAGCCCCTGGCTTCCACCCCCAGTACCACCAAAAAGAAAAATAATAATAATAAAATGTGTGAGGGTTATGTGCCAAACATACTCCCTTACCTTTAAGTATTACATAATTTATTTCCTAAAAATGAGAGCATTTTTATAACCATACTATAATTATCAAAAGAGAAATGAACACTACTGCCATCTTATCTAATATAGAGAGCCTTTTCAAATTTTGGGTTTTGTGACCTTGATTGTTTTTGAAGAGTACAGGCTAGTTATTTTGCTCTAAGTTCTTCAATTTAAATTTTTTTTTTTTTGTATTTTAGTACTGGGGATTGAATCCAGGGGCATTCTACCTCTACCCTACATTTCAATCCTTTTAAATTTTTATTTTGAAACAAGGTCTTTCTAGTGGTGGCAAATCTCACTAAATTGCTGAGGCTGATCTTCCTGTCTCAGCCTCCCAAGTACTGGGATTACCAACATGCACTATCACATCTGGCTAAAAAGAAACTTATTTTGAAGGAATGTAAGTCAAAGTTCCTGTGTACCCCTCAGATACTTTTCTCCAATGGATAATATGTTACATAATTATAGTACATTACTGAAACTAGAAAACTGATGTGGATGCAGTATATATATTTTTTGTGGTACTAAGAATTGAGCCCAGATGCATTCTACCTTTAAGCTACACCTCAAGACCTATTTTATTTCCAATTGACAACAGGGTATCGCTAGGTTGATGAGAGTTACACTACTTGCTGAGGCTGTCCTCCAACCTGAGATCCTCCTTTTCAGCCTCCCAAGTACTAGGATTACTTGTGTGCCACCAAGCCCGGCAATACAATATTATTTAAGCTACAGGGTTTATTCAAATTTCATTAGTTTTTACATGCACTTATGTTTTTCCTTGGTATACATTACTATGGCATTTTGTCACTTGTATAGGTTCATGTACATGTATCACAACCTGGGTACAAAATCACATCTTCCCCCTAACTTTAACCCCCGGCAACTACTGATCTGTCCTTTATCATTATTTTGTATTTTTGAGACAGTCATGTAACATACAACATATTGAGGGTACCAATAGTTTGTTCTTTTTTAATTACTAAGTAGTATTTTATTGTATGGAGGACAATCTGGACTGTCTCTGGCTTTGGGCTATCAAAAATAAAACTGCTAAGAATAGTAATGTATAGATTCTTATGGAGAGAAAAACTTTCAATTGTCTGATTAAATACTATTGAGAGTGACTGTCAGCTCATATGGTAAATGTATGTTAAACTTTATAAGAAACTGTCAGATTAGTTTCTAGAATAGCTCTTTTTTTAACACTGCTATCACTAATGTATGTATGAAAGATAAAGTTTCTTTGCATCACTGCCACTACCTGGTTGTATCACTATTTTTTATCTTGGCTATGCACACAGATGTGAAGTAGCCTAAATTTGTTTTGGTTTGCTATTTCCCCAAGAGTAGATTCTGGTTATGTATTTAACATAAGTACCACAAAATGATGCTACAGTGTCCTTGACATCAAGAAGTACCTGGTGTTGTTTTTTTTTCCATTACTGGTAATATTAACTCTGATCACCTGGGTAAGATGGTGTATGCAAGGTTTCTCTACTATAAAATTACTTCTTTTCCTTTTATATTTAAAAAGGATTCTGTGGGGATTTGCTTTGAGACTATGTAAATATGCTTTTCTTAATTACTTTTTTATACTAGTTTTAACATCTATTACTGATTATTGCTTGATCAATATTATGCTATTAGTGAAAGGATGATTTCCTAATTCTATCATTTCTTCTATATTTACTTGCTGGCATTCTACTACAATAGTATTTATTTATTTATTTTTATATAATCTCTTGATTCTTTTTATTTTTTTATTGGTGCATTGTATTTATACATCATAATGGGGTAAAAAACTTGTGTAGACATAAATGAACACATCAGCCAGCCAGCCCCCACCCAGTCCCCACCTCACTCCCTCCCCATCCCTCCCTCCCATGCTTGGCTTAGTGGCTGACTATGATATGAATAAGTACATCGTGTGCTTTAAAGAGTTTCCTTCTTCCCCCCTCCCATCCCCACAGTTAGGTTGCCTTATTTGCTCCTCTAAAGGATCTCCTTTTTCACCTGGAGTTCCTCCTATGACCCATTTCACCTTAATCTGTCACATCAATAATCTGATATTTCACTTTTTCAAATTTGGTCAGTGCTAGTCTTGTTTTGTGTGTGTGTGTGTGTGTGTGTGTGTGTGTGTGTGTGTGTGGTATTGGGGATTGAACCCAGGGGAATTTTACTGCTGAGCTACACTCCCAGCCCTATTTTATTTTTATCTTGAACCATGGTCTCACTAGGATGATGAGAGTCTCACTACTTGCTGAGGCTGTCCTTGACCCTGTGATCCTCCTATTTCAGCCTCCCAAGTACTGGGATTAAAAGAACGGGCCACCATTGCCTGTCTATAAGTGTCTTAAACTGGCTTCTGTCACCTTTTGACATATTCCCTGCATTCTTTGAATAATTCTTTACTTGCTGGCAAAACAAGACATTCCAGGTTCACAGTGTACCTTCCCTACTCCAGGCCTGCCTGGAACCACCAGGTTTCCAAGGAGCCTTAGTTCTTTTTAGTGGAGAATGTGATTTAAAAATCATAACCTGGGTGCTAAGTGTTATAAGGGGACTGCTAACTACTGACTTGATTGTTACTAGTTTTAGGTCTTTTCAGGTATTAAATTTTTTTACTGAATCAGTTTTATTAAGTGGTTGAGGGGGTACTAGGGATTGAAATCAGGGGCATTCTACCTCCAAGCTATACCCCTAGCCCTATTTTATTTATTTTTATTTTGAAACAAGATATAAATTGCAGAACCTCATTAAGTTGCTTAGGCTGGCTTCAAACTTGTGATCTTCCAGTGTCAGCCTCCCAAGTACTGGGGATTATAGGCACATGCCACCATGCCCAGCTAACAAGTGATTTTTTTAAAAAAATAATTTGTTCACTTACCTAAGTTTTTAAATTTACTGACAAAATCATTCATAATATTCATATTTCAGTTGTATCTTGTTATAATTCCATTTTCATTCCTATTTTTTTTTTGTGGTACTAGGAATGGAACCCAGGGGCATTCAACCTCTGAGTTATACTCCCTTCCCTATTTTTTATTTTGAAACAGGGTCTCACTAAGTTGCAGAGGGCCTCACTAAGCAGCTGAGGCTGGCCATGAACCGTGATCCTCCGGTCTCAGACTCCTGAATACTGGGATTATAAGCGTGCACCACCACGCCCGGCTCATTCCTAACATTTAAAAAAGTATGTTTTAGCTGGGTATGGTGGCACATGCTTGTAATCCCAGTATTTGGGAGGCTGAGAAAGGAGGATCACAGGTTTGAGGCCAGCCTCAGCAACTTAATGAGGCCCTCTACAACTTAGACCCTGTTTCAAAATAAAAATAAATAAAATAGGGCTGGTAGTGTAGCATGGAGGTGGAATGCACCTGGGTTCAATCCCTAGTACAAAAAAACAAAAACAAATGTATGCTTTATCATTTTTTTTTTTTTTTTTGGTGGTACTGGGGTTCCTGGAAGCCCTTCTACCTCTGGGCTACACTCCCAGACCTATTTTTTATACTTTTTATATTTGGAAACAGGTCCCTTAAGCCAGCGCGGCTGGCTTTAAACCTGCGCAATCCTCCTGTCTCCGCCTCCCAAGTGCGGGGATGACAAGCGTGCGCCACACGCCCGGCGCTATCATTGTTTAATCCTTTAGAAATGCCAGTTCTCCATGAGCCTTTCAAAGAACCACTTTGTAATGCTCTATATCCTCTATTACACTAGTGTATTATCTCATTAACTTTTTTTTTAAAGCAGTACTGGGGATGGAACCCATGGGCATTCTACCTCTGAACTATACTCCCAGTCTTATTTTGTTTTATTTTGAAATAGGGTTAACTTGGGATAACAAGTGTGCTCCATCACACCCAGCCTAATTAACCGTTTTTATTATAGTCAATTCTCATTCGTGAAGTACATTTTTACAGATTTCCCTACTTGCTGTAATGTTTTTAATCAATATCTGTGTTTCTTTCGCTGTTATTATACATATATAGAATAGCAAAAAATTTTGATTGCCTCATGTATATATTCCTAGCTGAGGTCACAAAAGGGGATACTCTAAATTTCTGTTTAAGCTTTTGTACTAAATAAATGTCCTTTTACAATATTTTAGTGCCTTTTTTTCATTTTGTGCTTTTTATTTGTGATTTCATGGTTCAGAAGATCTCCCAAGTGAAGCATCACTTACTGACTGGTTGATGAACATGTTATAAGCAGAGACTTGTAGGAAGCTATTAAAACATTAAATTAAAATATAGAAAGCCCTGTTAAAATGTTAACCTTCATTCTTAAAATAAGACTCTAAAACAAAACAATCACTTATTTACTACTGTTAAAAGGTATTCTTTAAAACAAAGTTTTGTTTTAATACCTGTTCTTGCATTCTTTGTTCCAAAGAGTTCAATAGTTCAACTGCATCCCTAGTACCAAGGGCTATCAGCTCGGTCCGAAATGCAGCGAGTAGAACACTGCGTTCTTTTAAGAAAATGTCTTGTAGGGCAAGCAGAAGTTCACCTCGCCAGTCTGGGAGGTGCTCATGAGATTGAGTATTATCATAAACCTGGCAGAGTGCAAAAATACAAAAGTTAGTTTTCAAATAAGCATATTCTTATAACATTCTAAAATTAGTAATCTACTATCCAAAATAAATATCAGGCCAAAGAGCATATGTATTTTCAAGCATGGACACATATATAATCCATGTGAAAATATATATAAAATATAACTAAAGCCAGGAGCAGTGGCACACACTTGTAATCCCGGTTTTGGTAAACTGAGGCAGGAGGACTGCAGGCTCAAGGACAGCATATGGTAATTTAGTGAGCACTGAGTCCAAATTAAAAATATAAAAGGGTTGGGGGATGTAGCTCATTGGTAGAACACATCTGGGTTCAATCTCCAGCTTCCCCCTCAAAAATTAGTGTATTGTTATTTGACATAACATTATTTAGAAGCATACTGCTCTTTGAGTACCTCAGCTTTTCTCTGCACTTGCATTTTGGAAATTAAATCCTTAAGAGATGAGATTGTATTGAGATAAGCTCTTCTTTCTTCTAGCCAAGTCTCTGAAACTTGCTGAACAGAATCAATGTCTTCACCACAGGGAGACTCTGTGAGAGAAAGCACCTGCATGCCCTCACTGTGGACAGCTCTTAGTAATCCCTAGAAACCAAAACCAAAAGCCAACATTATGATGACTCCTTCAAAGACTGAAGTTAGACAAAGACAGACTTCAAGCAAGGTAGTAATATCAAGCTATACTGATTAGAAAAGCCATTGCAGTAAACTCCAGCCCACCTTTACTGAGTTAATGCCTTTTGCTTGTGGAGGAAAAAGCCAATCCCAATGGATTAAGATCTTTATCTCTCAAGTTTTTTCTATGTAGCTAATACACTCTTCCTAGATTTAAGGATTAGCCACAGTTTTTACCAAAAGAAATGATCTGGGAAAAATTCCATTTCTTGAGACAGCTTTAATAATTTTTGCAAACAAAAACATCAGAAATAATAATTATTTTAAAATTTCATACATATAATTAAAATATTATACTTTTTATCTGAAATTAGAAAATTAAATGAAACATATCCTCAAGGATCTTTCTAGCTATACATTTTTCCTCTTCAGAGAAGATTCCATTATGTACCTTCAAATACATTACTACATTCAATATAGAAATGATACTGGCTAAGTTAACTAAAGGATGTCTTTTAGTACCTTTATTTTCTTTGGAAATGAATCTGTTGAACTTTCACCTTCTTCTCCTCGGCCTTCTGATACTGTGTCAAATCCCTGACTTTGTGTAAGGTAAATTCCTTGACCCCAGTCTGATCCAGAATCTAAAATAAAAAAAACAATGATTTGCTCTAAAAAAAAACCCCACATGTCCAACAAAAATAATACTCTTAAAGAAATACTACAAACACTCCAGAAATGTATATAACTTACCACTTGAAGTTTCTCTAGTTTGATAAGCATTAGAGTATGTTAATTCAGGAACTGAAGATCCCTAAAAAGAGAAAATAAATAAAATACATTTTTTACTTTAATAAAAACAGGACCCAATGAATTGTTATTTTTTAATGCTGTAAATATAAAAGAAATCAATCTAAATCATACTTGTCACAATAAATGAAATTCCCCATGATTTACAAATCTATAATTTTTTTCTTCATGGATATTACCATATTAAGAAGACACATTTATAAATTAACAAGTCATAACAGGTTTCAAGTCTTTACAGGAACTTTCAATCCCCATATTTCTTTTTAATATATCTCTGAAAAACATAAAATTCTCAAAGAAAAATCACAGAATATTGAAAAAAACACACTATGACAGCCAAATACCTCTTTAGATCTCAGACACTGTATAACTGTCTTCAAGGTACCACACTCCTCTGTCAGAAACTGAATAGCGGCAAAATGCTCCCTCTTCAAGGTTTCAGTTTCTGAAATATGTCTGGATTCCATATCCAAAATTTCAGCAGCATGTAGTTCTTGCATCTGTTCAATTTTTTCAGTAAACTGACTGATTATTTCAGTGACTTCTTCTGACGAACAATGGCTCTGTAAATCAATCTGAATTCCTGTATTTCTAACAAGAATTTGTGGAGTCTGGTTGCTGCTGTTGACCCTGAGAGTTCCATCTGTTTGGGATGCCGAACTTTTACCCACTTTAGTAGGAAGTGGCTCTAATGAACAGATTCTTCCATTTTCTGGTACCTCTGTCTTACTCTCTTTTTCTAAGAAGCAGGATAATTTCTCTTCTGCCTCTGTGAGCTGATCCCTAACTTGGCATAAATCTTTCTGAAGGGATGCCATATTTATTTCTTTTACCTAAAACATAATGAGAACAATAGAGAACTCAGTTAAAAATTTTGCACATCAAATGTAGAACTCAGGGTGGGAAGGAAGAGAGTATAATTCATGCTGGTATTATAATCTGCCTCAGAATAATAGAATAAACATTTCAGAACACCCGTAGTTTATATGTATTTCCACATGTATGTATGTCACAAGATACTATACAGGTGAAATAATTTTATCAGCCTCTATTTTGCATTCTCATGGAAATTATGGTTCTCTTTAACATCTGTCTTTCTCTTCCTTTGCTAACAGAGATTAAAAGCATCCTCCGAATAAAGATCTCCAAGAAAACCAAGCAAAGGGATGCTGGTAAAGAAATTTATAACACAAACGGTGGCCCGGTATCGCAAAAGAAAAAAAAAAGAAATTTATAACAATAAACTTTTCAATAAATCTACTAGCAAAATTTACTTAAGTTATGAATCTGCTTTTATTTTAACAAAAGAGAATATACTTTGAAAGGTAACTATGATAGGTAGTAATGAGTGAGTTAAGAGCTTTGTTACTTACCAAAAGCTCTTCTTGAAGTTTCTCTGCCTTTTCTTTATAACTGGAAAGTTCTTCTTTAGTAGCCACTGACTCAGCTCTAAGAGCCTCAAGTTCACCAGAAAATTCATTTTCTCCACTGGAATGAATTAACTCACTAGATGTCTGAATGGCAGTAGAACACATAAAAATCACATTAAAAAAATATAGCTAAGTTCAAGGCACTTACACATTCTAACAAAGCTTTTCCAGGAATGACTTTCTGCAGATAAAAGGGGTTTAAATGATGAATGCTCTTTTGATAAATAGGGAAATGTTTTCATAACTGTCATTTTATATTCTTAAGACAGTAAGAAAAAATTGGGGGGGACTGAAAGGTAAAACATGCAATTAATATATATCCTAAATATTTAGAAATTATTAACAAAATATTCTTTGTTACCACTTGAGAGTTTCATATTTATATCACTTTCCTCAAAGGATACACAATATAACTAAGATAATCTTAGATGTTATATATGGAAAGTAATCCTAGTATTTTAATATTTATTACCTATAGTAATATGTAGTTCCGAAGCCGGAAGATGGCGACTGAGAAAAGCGGGGCTTAAGAGCCCCGCTAACAACCAATCCCCATTACCACAAAATCAGCGCCTTTCATAGCCAGAAAACACCATCACCAGAGAAACAAAAAAATCACCAGGCTCCAGAGAGAAAGCGGATTGAGAACAGAGCTCAGAGCCACAGAGGAGATACACCGGCCTCATACTGCCGGCGGCAGCGGCGAATTCACTGGACGGCTACAGCAAGCCGAGGTGAGCCGTTGCGGAACAGCCAGACGGGATCTTTCGGCGCAGGGAGCATCTAAAGCTCCCAGTGGCTGAGCTCAGCACACGCTGCAGGGACTCAGAGTGGAACTCAAAACCAGAGAAGAAAAAAGACGCCAGCCTCACGGCCGAGGGTGTGGCAGCAGCGCCATATTGCCACCGGCGGCAGCAGCAGTAATTCACCGAGTCCAGTACAGCTATATCTGCGTACTCAAGAACAGTGAGTCAAATTGTGGGCCAGAGAGGAGAAATCCCAGTACTGTACTCCCTGGGACTTGACCCAGTGGGGGAGTGGCGGTGGCAGAGATATCACACCATAGGAGAACGTGCAACCTGGCACCCCCCATAGTCTAAAGCAGCCTCTTTCGACTCCCTGGGTTGGAGACTCTGTGATACAACCCAGTAAAGGAGTAGTGGGGTCAGAGATACTACAGACTCAAGATCCAGAGCACCTTAAGCGAAGTCACAGTGACCCAAGGGAAGAACCCAGAGAAGGTACAAACTTCCGAAATCATGGGAAAGAGGAATAACACTGGAGCAATGAATGCCCACAACCCCACAACATCAGAACCCGATAAGACAGAAAATCAGAGATTTCTAGAAGATCAAATCAGGAAAATAACTGTAGAAATAATAGAGGTGCTTCAAAAAGAACTCAGAGAGAGCCAAAAAGAGATAAAGGATGCAATTAATGAAGTAAAGGCCTCAATTCAAAGCACAAACAACCGATTAGACCACATGGAGAACAGAATCTCGCTCTTAGAAGATGGTAATTCCAAAAATGAACGCATAGTTTCTAATCTAGAAAAAAATATCCAACAGCAGGAATCTGACATTGAAGAAATATGGGCCCATTTTAAGAGAACTAACCTAAGAATAATTGGAATAGAGGAGGGAAAAGAAAGTGAAACCAAAGGGATCAACAATCTCTTCAAGGAAGTAATAGCAGAAAAATTTCCAAACATAGAGCAAGAGGTTGATACACAGGTCCAGGAAACTTATAGAACTCCCTTTAGACAGGATCGGAGAAGAGGATCCCCACGCCACATAATTGTCAAAATGACCAATGTGGAAGCCAAGCAGAGAATCTTAAAGGCAACAAAAACAAAGGGCCAAGTGACATTCAGAGGCAAGCCAATTAGAATCACTCCAGACTTCCCAAACCAAGTCATGAGAGCCAGAAGGGCTTGGAGTAACATATTCCAAACTCTGAAAGAAAACAACTTCCAGCCAAAAATTTCCTACCCAGCAAAACTTTCTATCAAATTAGATGGAAAAATAAGAAACTTCCACGACAAACAGAAACTGAAGGAATTTATGTCTTCAAAACCAGCGCTAGAGAAAATACTCAAAGAGATTAACTACAAAGAAGAAATAGGTAACACACACCAGAATCAGAGAAATAAGATTTTCCATCCAACAGACAACTAAGAATGGTTATCTGTGGAGATTCATTATTTATGTTAGTCTTTTACCTATCTCTAAATTGTATTGTTTGCCTTTATTGTTGTTAATTTTTAGGATGTCTAGTTGGAATATTAATATACCTTCAGATATAGCATTTGGAAATATTTTATCCCATTCTATTAGTAACTTTTAACTCTGTTTACATTGTCTTTGGATATACAATATTTTTTTATTTTTTAGGGAGTTTGTATACTCTTCTGTTGCCTGTGCCATTGAAATCATATCCAAGAAATCACTGCCAATTTCAATGTTGTGAGGTTTTATGACCCAGATTTTCTTCTAAAAGTTTATAGTCTTAAGATTTATATTTAGGTCTTTTATCTATTTTGAGTTAATATTTGTATATGGTGTTAGTTATGGGTCCAATTTTATTCTTTTCCATGTAAGTATTATTTTTCAACAATATTTAGTTAAAAGATTATTATTTCTTCCACCAAATGTTCGTGGAAACCTTGTCAAAAATAACTTGACAATATAGGGAAGAATTTAGCTCTAGGCTTTTATTTAACTCGAATGGTTTATATATCTGCCTTTAGAACAGTACTATACTGTTTCAATTACTGTAGCTTTATATGGCTTGAAATCAGAAAATATATATCTTCTAGCTTTGTTCTTTGTCAAGATCGTTTTGGGTATCTAGAGTCCATATTCCATATTAGGATAGATTTTTTTTTCTGAAAAATAAATATATAAATATATGATAGTTTCACCTAAAAAAAAATAGAAAAAAATATTCTCTGGTAAGAAAGAAAGCAAAAAGAAATACTGAAATGTTATCTTTAAGTCATCAAAAGCTTAGTATCAGACAAAGGAAACTGTTATGTGAAATTATCATTTTTAATTTTGGATAAATTGCTATAATACTAAATGTCAACCACTAAGCCAATCATGAGAAGGAGGGATGGGGAGGGAATGGGGTGGGGATCGGGTGGGGGCTGACTGAGCGATGTGTGCATGTATTTCTACAAAAGTTTGTATCCCACTATGATGTATGAATACAGTGCACCAATAAAAAAAAAAAAGATTAAATACAAAAAAATATGTAGTTCCAATCAACTAGAAAGAAAAGCCTATTAAATGGAATTATTACCCTTTGTAATATAAATTATGAAATTACATAATCTTACTATATCAGTTAATCCGGTGTTAGATAAAACTGCATGTCCACTACTCAAACTTGTAAATATATTAAGTGAGAATCTGAAGAAAAACGAAGTCCTTGTTATAACTGTCATACACTAAGAAAATAACTCCAATTTGGAATACGAACTTTCCTAAAAGGATGAAATCTATCATCAGGGCATAAACTTTACGAAAGATAATGACATCACTCAAATTTTACATTTTTATTAAGGGGAAAATTCACACAATTCTAAAGAACATTTGCTAAACTGCTCTAATTAAAAATTATCCTAATGGAATAAACATGTCTGAAAATAAAAAAAAAAAGTGTCTTTTTTTTAAAGGAGGTAGAGGATCCAGGGGAGTTCTACCTCAGAACTTTACCCCTAGTCCTTTATATCCTTCTTTATTTTTTCCAGTACTGGGGATGAAACCCAGGGGTATTTTACCTCGGGGATATACCTCCAGCCCTATTTTTTATTCTTTATTTTGAAACAGGGACTCGCTGAGTTGCAAAGGGCCTCACTAAGCAGCTGAGGCTGGCTGAGAACCGTGATCCTCCTGTCTCAGCTTTCCGAATGCTGGAATTTGCAAGCATGTACTATCATGCCAGGCCTGTTTATGTTTCATTGTGATTTTTTTTGGGGGGGATCTCTTTTTTTTTTGGAACTGGGGATCAAACCCAGAGTGCTACACTTGAAGGACAAGTGGTTTGCCACTGAGCTACATCTCAGACCCCTTATCTTTCATTTTAAAATTGTGTCTCACTGTTGCTGAGGCTGGCCTTGAACAAGCAATATTCTTGTTTCAGTCTCTCAAGAACTGGGATTGTAGGTATGTACCACCATGTCTAGCTGATAAAATAGTTTCTACCATTATTTTAGTGATATTTATGACTGTACAGTGTTAAATTAAATTTGGCCTGTCTCTTTGCACCTTAAGTTCTTGTGTAAGGAAATGCAATCTAAAAATATGCAAACAAAATGAACTACCAGTCTCAGACAATCATAAACAAATATTTCAGGCAATCACAGGCGACCTAGAGATCAAATCATGTCCAAATAAGACTTAGTTGTCGCCCAATATTTTTGTATTCTTTTGGGAGTTCTATCAATATTGTCCACTGTGAAACCTCTTTTGGTTTTGAGTGTTGCACAGATTATGAATTGCTCATTGTTCAAATAAGCTGTTTCATTTAGTTTGTTTAAAGCTTTTCTTTTAAGAACACTGTTAATTTATTTAATTTATTTATTATTTTTGTAGTACTTGGGGTGGAACCCATGGACATTCTACCTCCAAGCTATATCCCCAGTCTTACTTTTTATCCTTTATTTTGAAAAAGGTCTCACTAGGTTGCAGAGTGCCTAAGAAGCTGAGGCTGGCCCAAAACCTGTGATCCTCCTTTCTCAGCCTCCCAAGTACTGGGATTACAAGTGTGTGACACCACACCTAGTTTAGAGCATTGTTATTTTAGCTGAGCATGGTAGTGCATGGCCAGTAATCCCAGTACCTGGGAGGCTAAGACAAGAGGATCTCACCGCTGAGTTTAATCCCCAGTATCATAAAACCAACAAATAAACAAAAAGCAAAACAGTATTATTTTAATAAAATCCTACTCTGTAAAAATTGTTAGGCTAAACAGAACTTATTTATGTGTAACAATATACTAGCTTATTAATTAGCATCGGCTCACTGAACAAAGGAAACGAGTTTCTTAAGAGTATTTAGGTGAAAAAATATAAAATAAGAACCTTGAATATTTCAAAATCTCCTTGAGAGCTTCTTTTCCTTTCTTTCCCTTCCTGATTTTTCTTATTGTCCTCCAATAGCTCCTGTAGTTGAAGGAGTTTCTTTTCTTTTTCCAAAGCATTTTTTTCTGCAATTTTTACTTGTTCTCTTTCTGAAATCAAACTTGAACGCATTTTGACCACCTGGCTTTCTAATTCTGATATTCTTAAGGTTAATGTGGACACATCTGAATTCATCTTGTTTTCTGTTAGTTGATTTAAGTTCTGTGTATCTGTTCTTTCAGGTTCTGAAGAAATTGCTCGTTTATCTTGATAGAACTTCACATACTCCTGAACTGCCTCAAGTTGGACTTGACTCACAAGAGCAGCAGCTACTTTTTCTTCAAGTATTTTCTGTAGGTTCACAATCTTCTTTTGAAGCATGTCTGTTTCAGATTGGCCTTGTTCTTGGATGTCTTTTATTTGTTTATAACACTGGATAAGTTCTAAATCTTTTGTACTAACAGAGCTTTCAAGTTGTAGCAACTTTGTTTCCAAACTTCTCCTAGAAGCCTTGGTGCTTTCTTCCAAAGACTGGAGATACACCTGGTGTTCCAGGGCTTTAATAGAATTCTCAGTAAGGACTACTTCTAGTTCAGGTTTGTTTTTGTTGAGATCATCTGTAGCCATGTTAACACTTTTATCTGGTACATTTTTGAGTTTTTCTTTATCTTCACATTCTTTCTTTAAACTGTATAATTCTTGCTTTAGTTGATTCATTTTAAAGTTGGTTTCTTTAAGTACATTTTTTGTGAAGGCCATTTCTTCATTAGTGGTTTCTACTTGCTGTTCCAAAGCCAGCTTTTCAGCTATAACTTTGTCCAACTGGTGTTTTAAGCTATCTGCTTCTTCTGGGAGGGAGCTGAAATCTGCTGATGTCTTCTGTTCAATTTTTGCCAATTCCTGCTGAAGTTTTTCAATCACTTCATTCAGCTGCTCTATTTCTTCTTCTCTACTTTTCTTCACACGTTCTTGGTCACTCATCAAACACTCTATCTGGGTTTCAAGATCTCTTATTAGTTCATTTTTTTCTTCAATAACCTATTAATAAAAATTAAATATAATAAATATAATATTTATATTTCAGAAAATCTGATTTATTTTAGGGCAGGAACTTAAAGAGACGATCAGGCACAAAAACAATACATCTTTCAGACATACTATGTTACTTTCAATAACAACCAAAATCCCCCCTAATCATATCACCTTATTAAGAACCTTATTAAGGACTTCATTCTGGAAGTTAAGTGTAAAGTGGTTTATATTTTTAGTTTATTTCCTATTAGAAAAATAGTCAATACTAGTATATTTTATTAGAAAGTATTTAAATAGTCTATAAAAGATGGCACCTAAAGGTAATTACTCTATTTAACTAAACATTAAATAGAAAAAAGTCAACAGTTAAAACAATTAAAATTAATGAGTAAGAGAATGAAGATAAATTTGTTTTAAAAGCTCAGTGGAAAGTAAATTCTAACTCATATTAATTTCAGATAAACCGATTTTAAATAAGTATACCTTGTTATCTGTTATAAGTTTAAGTTGCTGCTGAAGTTTTGCAATTTGTTCATTTAATCGGTCAATTTCTACCTCTTTTTCCTGTATTACTTGAGCAAATTTCCCAAACAGCTCTTGTTGGTCCTGAGGAGAGACAGTATCAGATTTCTTTATGGAAAATCCCAATTTCTCTAATTCATCTTAGGAACAATAATAACAACAACAAAAATCCCACATCATACTTGAATGTATTTGCTTTATGTCATTTTTCAGAACATTCTTTCAATTAAGTTTAAAAAGATATAGTGTCAATACTGTATAAATGAAAAAATTACAGATATTTTTCTATCAAGATAGTATCAGTAATTTTATTAAAAATAAAAATAATTTGGTAAAAGGTTTCAAAATTTTAATTTATGATTAACTCAAATATTTAGGTTAAGCAGAAAATAAGTTCCACGAAAATCCATGTGCTTGCTTATATTCCTGTTAAGTATTATTTAGCAGCTGGATTTAGTATATGTTTATTGAAACTATACAGGAGCAAAACCACAAATTATTAATAGACAAAAGTTTTCCTAAAATAATTACCTTAAATAATTTGTTTTCTTGCTCAAGTTCTTGTAGGAGGGTAGTGGATTCCTTTTTCTGTATTTCGAGTTGCATGTGTAGTTGCTGAACTTCTTCATTCTTATTTTCCAGTTCTTCTCTAAACTGCTCTAATTGTTCTTCTAAGTTTGTGATCTTTAGTATTGAAATTATCAAAAGAGTAAAAAAGTTATATAAATGCTAATTTCAAGACAGAATTAAGAATGCTGTGTTTGCTTTACAAAGTATATATAATTAAAAAACATGTAAATCATAACAATAAAGGGAAGCAGCTTTCTAAGCCTGCATTGCTCCTAGATGTGCTCAACAATACATGCTCTTAAAATATCTTGCCTAAAGCAGAGGCTATCTTACAGAAGGGCTTGAGAATCCATTTTCAACCTAAAATATTCCCTAATGATGCAGAATAGTCATGGAAAGATCTATATATTAAATCTTAATTTATGTTAAATTTAGTTACTATCTTAATAAAGCTCAGAAAAGCTGTAGAATTAAGTGTTATTTTAGTACCAAGCGAGAAGTTCAGGTTAGTCCACAAATACCTAATTAACCCACTGAAAGGTCTGGCTACCTTGTTTGCTTATGCAGAATGAAGCAGAGGTAGACACTAAGACAAGAGATCTTTGTGGTTGAATTACAGAAAACCTGTTAACAATGTAATTTTAGGAGAAAATTAGAGAGCTCTTATAGATAGGACAGTAGAATTTAGTTAATTTTTAAAGGCAGATTATTGGTAACAATGGTAAAGCAATCTTATGGTTAAACAGAAACTGAACCTAATGACAAATATTAAGAGTTATTGTTATTTAAAAAAACTATGGTTGCTTGAGAACAGTAACATTTAGCTCACTGCTTAGTAACTATCTAATAAATATTTAGTGAGTGCATTTCTAAGTGTGTATTTACTTAATGATCAAAAATGCTGCATTAAAAGTAACATTAGATGCAGGAGCAGCATTAAGTGGCAACTGGCTCTGAGTAGACAATCATTCAGTACCTTAGAAGGCGAAAAAGGGCATATGCTACTTGTTACAGGACCAACACGAACACTTACACATCAAAATTAGAACCAAATTTCAGCACTGGCAACGTAAGACCTTAAGAATCAGACTAATATTAAGCAGAAATAGTATCAATACTAGTAATAACAGTCATCATTTCTAGACAACCTACCGCTAGGTACTGCACAAAGTACTTAATAGGTATTTATTTTGTGTGGTAATGGGGGTTGAAACCAGGGGCATTCTACCTCTGAGCTATACCTCCAGCCCTATTTTATTCTTTATTTTGAAACAGGATTTCACTAAGTTGCGGAGGGCCTCACAAGTTGCTGAGGTGGGCCCTGAACCTGCGATCCTCCTGTCTCAGCCTCCCAAGTACTGGGATTATAAGTGTGTGCCACCACACCCAGCTCTATTGGTCATTATTTTATAGCTTATTATTTTAAAGTCCTGTAGCAACCTTATGAGATCTATTCTATGATTATCCCCCTCCCTCCCTTCGTCCCTCCCTCCCTTTCTTTCTTCTTTCTTTCTTTTTCTTTCTTCCTTTCGTGTGCTGGGGGTGGAACCCAGAGGCTTTCTATCTCCAGGCTATACTCCCAGACCTATTTTATAATTTATTTGGAAACGGGGGCTCATTAAATTGCTGAGAGCCTCACTAAGTAGCTGAGGCTGGCTTCAAACCTGTGCAATCCTCCTTTCTCAGCCTCCCAAGTGCGGGGATTACAAGCGTGCGCCACCACGCCCAGCTGATTATCCCCACTTTAGAAGTGAGGGAGTCACAACATGGAGCAATTTGTCCTGAGGTCTCATGTCTAGTATATGGCGAGGCCACCTTTTAACTCAGGGAGTTTACTACTGAAGCCTTCCATTATAAACTATAATTTATCCTGTTTCTAATAACTAATGTCTAAAGCTTATATTTAAAATTTTTCTGCAACACTGATACTAAACTCTGTAGACACAGTAAATATACTTAGTGGTTGTGTGTGTGTGTATATATATATATATATATATATATATATATATATATATATAATTATCATGTTTGTTTAAAATTCAGACGATTATATCTTCTTCAAAGTTATCTAGTAGTATTCATAACTATTATCTTATACAACTACTTTTGATGACAAGGTATTATAAAATTAATGCATTCATAGTTATTTAAGTTCAAAATTGCTGCTCTACCTCACATAAGCCAGCCTGCCTACCTCCCTCTCTCCCTCCTTCCCTCCCTCCCTCCATAGTCAAATTTGTTAGCTGAGATCTAAAACCTTAATACTCAAAATGTGATCTCTGGAGTAGCAGAACAGGCCTCACATGAGAGCATGTTAGATGAGCACTCAAGCCCTCTGCTTTAACAAGATTCCCAGGTGATTAATACTCATATAAAGTTTAAGAAGAACTGGTCTAAGGCACAAACGTGTGAGTGTTTGTGTGCATGTGCGTTAGTGAGGGTTGAACCCCCGGGGCATTCTATCTTTGAGCTACGTCCCCAGTCCTATTTCATTTTTTATTTTGAAACAGGGTCTCACTAAATTGCAGAAGGCCTCACTAAGTTGCTGAGGGTGGCTGCAAACCTGCACTCCTCCCATATCAGCCTCCTAAGTGCTAGGATTATGGGAGTTTGCCACCACGCTCAGCTAGACACAAACATTTTTAAGTAGCTGAACTTGATATATCACGTTAGATTTTAATCCTCCCAAAAGACAAAATAGAATGTTCTTTCTTTCATCCAATTAGACTCTAGGTTCAGTACCAGGCCGAGCTTGTAACAACACCCAAACCAGAACACCAGGTTTAAACTTGTTTTACACTAGTTGAATTTTTCTACCAACTGATATCTACACTATCTGGATTACATTAATTTGCACCTGTCTGTATTTCCTTTAGGTTTTTTAAAAGTATCTTCTCTCTCTTAAATGTATGTATGTATCATTAATTAGATGTTTCAATAATTAAAGTTTTTATATGTCACAATGTTTTGGCAGTACAGCATTAAAATGGCTCTAGAATCAGAAAATCTGAAAGATTCTTCCTTTATACTAAATTTCTTTCTTTCTTTCTTTCTTTCTTTCTTTCTTTCTTTCTTTCTTTTTCTTCTTCTACTTTTTTTTTTTGGTGGTACTGGGGTTCCTGGAAGCCCTTCTACCTCCGGGCTATACTCCCAGACCCATTTTATATTTATATTTTTAATTGGAAACAAGGTCTCTTAAGTGAGAGAGGCTGGCTTTGAACCTGCATGATCCTCTTGTCTCTGCCTCCTAAGTGTGGGGATTACAAGCGTGCACCACCACGCCCGGCCAATATTAAGCTTTCTTAAGACTCAGTTTACATGTTGGCAAAACTGGAGAAAACAAAGCCTGTCCCCGGGTAGAATATAAAGATTAATGGCATTAAGCATTTAAAACAGTCAGCACTTGCTAGCACTCAGAACTCAACAAAGTTAATAATTATTTATTACTGTCTACAATCTAGAGCTCTAAAAAGAGCTAAAACTTATTAAAGGAAGCTGAGTGTTGGTGACATACACCTGTAATACCAGTACAAGGGAGGCTGAGGCAGGAGGATCACAGATTTGTGGTCAGTTGCAGCAACTTAGTGAGACCCTGTTCAAAAATAAAAATGAAATAGGTCTGAGGGTGTAACACAGAGGTAGAATGTCCTTGGGTTAATTCCCAGTGCCACAAAAACCACCACCATGACCACAAACAACAATAAAACTTATTGAAGGCATCTTTTTCTAAAAATAAACCCTCTAATTCTCTCCACATTATTTTCTTTCTCCTAATCCTGAAAATCTTTTCTTTCATACTTTTATTTTTACTATTTGTCTTGCATTTCTAAGTAGTCTTAACAATTCTCTTCCTCCCCCCCCACCCCCCCACCGAGGACTGGACCCAGGGGTGGATCTACCCACCCAGCCCATTTTAGTTTTTATTTTGAAACAAGGTCTTACTAAGTTCCTAGGGGTCTTGTTAAATTTGTGAGGCTGGCCTTGAAACTTATCCTCCTGTCTCTGCCTCCCAAGTATTGAGATTCAGACAAGCACCTCTATGCCCAGGCTTAGTCTAACAAACAATTTAGGCTCTGAAAGTATTTGAAAGCATATCAAATATAAAGATACATAAGGACATCTTATGTTTACCCTAGATTAGATATCTGAAAAATTTTTCCTAGTTTTCAGGATATAATGCTTAAACTGTCATTAAAAGACATGTTTAATTCTACATTCTCACCTCTCAGTCTTCAGTTTCAGATAATTGAGTGCGTTCTGATAGAATACTTGTTATGGGTATTAAAATCTAGTATATAAAGGTCAATTATCAATTTAACCTATTGGTCATCCAATATTCCTGGCTCTGTGCCCTTTTCTGTAAAAACTGGGAGTTAGTTAATAGACACTCTCTAAGGCTTCTTGTAATTCTTTTTTTTTTTTTTTTTTTTTTTAATTAATTAATTTATTTTTTTTTTATTTATTTATTTTTTTTTAATTTAATTTAATTTTATTTTTTTTAACAATTTTTTTATTGAACATAAATAGTATACATTTACACTATATTTGGTGCCCTCTCCCCCCGCCCCCGTTTTCTCCCCCCCCCCACCAATGGTTGGCCAGGTTAACCATGTCTTATTCATAATTTTACACATGTTCAGGTGAAGATGCTCCTTAATCAAGATCGGCCTTTCTCCTCTCCTATCTTTCCATTGAAACTTAGCTAGTATTTCCCCTCTAATATCTGGGGTCCTACTGGTATCCTTTGTGTTTTCTAGTTTGGGCATATTAGAGGAAACATGTGTATCTTCTCCTTCTGTGCTTGGCTGATCTCACTTAACATGATGCTTTCCAGGGCTTTCCATCTTCTTGCAAATGATAAAATTTTGTTCTTCTTTATGGCTGAATAGAATTCCATTGTGTGTATTTCCCACAGTTTTGCTATCCATTCATCTGTTGATGGTGATCTGGGTTGGATCCATATTTTGGCTATTACAAATTGTGCTGCTATGAACATAGGTATGCATATGTTGCTGTATTTCTCTGAATTTAACCCCTTTGGAAAGATACCCAGGAGTGGTATAGCTGGATCATATGGTGGATCTATTCCCACCTTTCTTAGGAATCTCCACACAGATCTCCATAGTGGCTGAACTAGTTTGCACTCCCACCAACAGTGTAAAAGAGTTCCTCTTTCCCCACATCCTCGCCAGCATTTGTTGTTGTTTGATTTCTTTATGCTTGCTACTCTCACTGGGGTTAGATGGAATCTCAGTGTAGTTTTGATTTGCATCTCCCTGATGGCCAGTGATGAAGAACATCTTTTCATGTATCTATTAGCCCTTTGTATCTCTTCTTTTGTGAAGTGTCTATTTAGTTCATTTGCCCATTTCTTGATTGGGTTGTTTGTTTTGTTGGTGTAGAGCCTTTTGAGCTCTTTGTATACTCTGGATATTAGCCCCCTATCAGAATGGTGGCTGGTAAAGATCCTTTCCCATTCTGTAGGCTTCCTCTTTAGGTTATTGATAGTTTCCTTTGATGAGAAGAAACTTTTTAGTTTAATGTTATCCCACTTGTTTATTCTTGCTTTAATTTCCTGAGCTTTGGAGGTTTTGTTGAGAAAGTTACTGCCTGTGCCAATATGTTGTAGTGTTGAACCTATGTTCTCCTCTACTAACTTCACCGTCTCAGGTCTAATTTCTAAGTCTTTGATCCATCTTGAGTTGATTCCTGTGTTAGGTGAGATATAGGGGTTTAGCTTCATCTTTTTACAAATGGCTAGCCAGTTCTCCCAGCACCACTTGTTGAAAAGGCTGTCTTTTCTCCAGCGTATGTGTTTGGCCCCTTTGTCAAAGATTAATTGACTAAAGATGTGTGGGTTTGTTTCTGTATCTTCTATTCTAATCCACTGGTCAGTATATCTGTTTTTGTGCCAGTACCATGCTGTTTTTACTACTATTGCTCTATAGTATAGTTTGAAGTCTGGGATTGTAATGCCTCCTGCGTGTTTCTTGTTATTGAGAATTGCTTTGGCTATTCTAGGTCTTTTCTTTCTCCATATGAAGTTCATGATTGATTTTTCTAGGTCTCTGAAGAATGTCACTGGTATTTTAATGGGAATTGCATTGAACCTATAGATCAGTTTTGGCAGAATGGCCATTTTGATGATATTTATTCTGCCTATCCATGAGCACGGGAGATCTTTCCATCTTCCAAGGTCTTCTTCTATTTCTTTTTTTAATGTTTTATAGTTTTTGTTGTAGAGGTCTTTTACATCTTGGGTTAGGTTTATTCCTAGGTATTTTATTGGTTTTGAGGTTATAGTGAATGGAATTGTTGTTTTTGTTTCCTTCATTGTGGATTCGTTGTTGGCATAAAGAAAGGCCACTGATTTCTTTAGGTTGATTTTGTAACCTGCGACTTTGCCGAATTTGTCGATCAGCTCCAGAAGTCTTTTGGTTGAGTTCTTTGGGTCTTCCAGGTAAAGGATCATGTCATCTGCGAATAAGGATAATTTCACTTCCTCTCTTCCTATGTGGATTCCTTTGATTTCCTTCTCTTGTCTGATTGCTGCAGCAAGAGTCTCAAGGACTATATTGAAAAGGAGAGGTGAAAGTGGGCATCCTTGTCTTGTTCCTGACTGTAGCGGAAATTCTTGCAGTTTTTCCCCATTCAATATAATGTTGGCTTTGGGTTTGCAGTATATTGCCTTGATGATGTTGAAGTACTTTCCTTCTATCCCAATTTTTTGCAGTGTTTTTAACATAAATGGGTGTTGGATTTTGTCGAATGCTTTTTCAGCATCTATTGCTATGATGATGTGGTTTTTGTTCTTGGTTCTATTTATGTGGTGAATAACATGTATTGATTTGCGTATGTTGAACCAGCCTTGTTTTTCTGGGATGAAACCGACTTGGTCGTGATGAATTATTCTCTTGATATAGTTTTGAATGCGTATAGCTAGTATTTTGTTTAGAATTTTTGCATCTATGTTCATTAAGGATATTGGTCTGTAGTTTTCCTTTCTTGAGGTATCTTTATTTGGTTTGGGGATTAATGTGATACTGGCCTCATAGAAGGAATTTGGAAGAGTTCCATCTCTTTCAATTTCCCGGAACGTGTTATGAAGTATTGGTATTAGTTGTTCACTGAAGGTTTTGTAGAATTCAGCTGGGAACCCATCTGGGCCTGGGCTTTTCTTTGGTGGAAGAATTTTTATTGCCGTTTCTATTTCTTTGGTTGTTATTGGTTGGTTTAGGCTTGCTATGTCCTCTTGGTTGAGTGTAGGAAGGTTAACTGTGTTTAGAAATCTGTCAATTTCATCCAGGTTTTCAAATCTATTGGAGTATAAATTTTTAAAGTAGTTTCTGATAATGTTTTGAATTTCTTCACTATCAGTGGTGATATCTCCTTTTTCATTTCTAATTTTGGTAATTTGAGTTGATTCTCTTTTTCTTTTGGTTAGGTTGGCCAGGGGTTTATCAATTCTATTAATCTTTTCAAAGAACCAACTTTTTGTTTTATTGATTCTTTGAATTGTTTTTTTGTTCTCTATTTCATTTATTTCTGCTCTAATTTTGATGATTTCTCGTCTTCTGCTGGCTTTGGGAATGGATTGTTGCAGAATTTCTAGATCCTTGAGTTGTTTCATTAGGTTCTTTACTTGGTGGTTCTCCATCCTTTTTATGTGGGCACTCAATGCGATAAACTTTCCTCTTAGTACTGCCTTCATGGTGTCCCATAGGTTTTGGTGGGTTGTGTCTCTGTTTTCGTTTGTTTCCATAAATTTCTTTATTTCTTCCCTAATTTCTGCTCTTACCCATTCGTCATTTAGTAGTGTATCATTCATTCTCCATGAATTTGAATACTTTCTTTCGAGTTTCCTGTTGTTGATTTCTACTTTTATTCCATTGTGGTCTGAAAAGATGCATGGGATTATATTACATTTTTTGAATTTGCTGGTATTTTCTTTGTGTCCCAGGATGTGATCTATTTTGGAGAAGGTTCCATGGGCTGCTGAGAAGAAAGTGTATTCTGTAGTTCCTGGTTGAAATACTCTGAAAACGTCTATTAGGTCCATTTGGTTTATGGTTTCCTTTAGTTCTAAAGCATCTTTACTCATCTTTTGCCTCGAAGATCGATCCAGTGGTGTGAGAGGCGTATTAAAGTCTCCCAGAATTATTGTATTTGGGTCTACTTGGGATCTTATGTCCAGAAGGGTTTGTTTTACGAATGTGGTTGCACCCACATTTGGGGCATAAATATTTACTATCATTATATCTTCTTGGTGTATTGTTCCTTTTAATAAAAGGAAGTGCCCTGATTTGTCTCTTTTGATGTGTTTTAGTTTAAAGTCTGTTTTGTTGGATATCAGGGTTGCTACCCCTGCTCTTTTTCGGTCACTGGTGGCATGGTATATCTTTTTCCATCCTTTCACCTTCAACCTGTGAATGTCTTTGGCTGTGAGGTGAGTTTCTTGCAGACAGCATATGTTTGGATTATGTTTCCTAATCCACATTGCCAGTCTATGTCTTTTGATTGGTGAGTTAAGTCCTTTGACATTAAGTGATATTATTGAAATATGCTTTTTGTTTTCTGCCATTTTGTGTTCTGTCTACTCTTGGGTGTTGTGATCTTTCTTCTTTACTTAAATGGCCCACTTATTAACTTCCTCGCTTCTCTGATTCTGGAGTCTGCTTCTTTTTTCTTCCTTATGATTTATTTCTTTAAGAATTTTCTCTAGTGTTGGCTTTGAATTCATGAATTTTTTGAGATTCTGTTTATCCTGAAAGACTTTGACTTCCCCATTGATCTTGAATAGTAGTTTTGCTGGGTAGATTAATTTGGGCTGGAAGTTATGTTCTTCCAGGGTCTGAATCACGTCATACCAGTCTCTCCTAGCATTCCTGACCTGGGTTGTATAGTCTGGGGTGATTCTTATTGTTTTGCCTCTATATGTCACCTGTCCTTTTGTTCTCACTGCTTTTAAGATTCCTTCCTTGGCCTCTATGCTGGTCAATTTGGTTATTATGTGGCGTGGAGTGGTTTTTCTTTGGTCCTGTCTCAGTGGAGTTCTGTATGCCTCCTGTACTTGAAGATTCAAGTCTCTTTCCATATTTGGAAAATTCTCTGAGATTATTTCCTTGAAGATATTACATATGCCCTTGGTCTGTACCTCTATCCCTTCCTCAATGCCTATTATCCGTAAATTAGGGCGCTTCATATTATCCCATAATTGCTGGATGTTTAGGTTTTGTTGCTGTAAAGATTTCTGTATATCGCTGACTGTGTTTTCGGTTTGGGATGTACTGTCTTCTAATATTGATATTCTGTTTTCCATTTCATCTAATCTTCCAGAGTTTCTTTCTATTGCTGTCTTCATTTCACTTATTGCCTCTTTCATTTCATTCCAGACCTCTTTCTGATTCTTTTTTAGTGTTTCTATTTCACCTTTAACCTCCTCTATACTTGTTTTAAAACCTTTCATCATATTGAACAACAAGATTCTGAACTCCCCTTCTTGCATTTCTAGTAGGTCAGTATTCGTGATTTCTGCTGTCTCTTCATAACTCCTGGTTCTCATATTTATAGTGTTCTCTGTCCTGTTTTTCTGATTTCTACCCATCGTTCGTGAGTAATGTGTTTAGTCAAATCTTAATATTAGGAGTTTAGGAGTATCGGCCAGTCAGCAGAGCCTTTCCAGTGTTGAAAGTGGGTGATGTGGGAGGAGCTGGGGTGATGGGTAAAGGAGTCAGATTAGGTGGAGGATATGTTAGGTTGAGAAGGACTTTAAGTATGATAAAGTAATAACTTGCTATGAATGAGAGAGAGTTAACTACTAGGACTCTTGTTGTTAGTAGAGTAGTTATGGATATAAAAAATACTTTGAGTTTTAAACCATGAGGTATATTATGGGGAAAAGTTTTGGGGGAGAAATGTATGTAGGTTAGTGTGGGAAGGTTTGTAAATAGGGATGCTGGTAGGAGCAGACAGACATAAAAAAAAAAAAAAAAAAAAAAAGAATCCCCTCAAGATACCAAGACTATTATGTAATCCAAGAAAAAGGAAGGTAAACCAATCAAAGGAGGAGAATGAAAGAAAAGGAAGGAAAAGGGAAGAAAGAGGAAAAAGGAAGAGGAATAAAATAAAAGGAACTAGCAGCCGTGTGAAATAAAAAAATAAGGCAAACTATCCAATGTATATATATATAAAACAACAAGTTAAAGTAAGAGAAGTTTGGATTAAAAGAAGAAAAAAAAAGAAAAAAAAAAGAAAACAGCAATAACCATACTAAAACAAAAGCACTTTAAAAGCAAAAGAAAACATAACATCCACATTAAAAGTAAAACAAACAGTCCTACTTATTTACGCATATGGGGTCAGGTCCATATAATATGTGTGTATCTGATTGCTTGGTAGCTTTCAGGATACCGTCCAATGTCTCTTAGTTTTCTTTGTACTCTATTTTTATCTTCTTAAGTCACTCTGGGTGTTTGGACACCTTTTTCTCCTTTAGCTGCTTTAGGTTTATGTGTCCGGGTGTCTGGTTTCACTGTTATTTGATTCTGTACAGTTCACAGATTCTGCGAAATTCTAACCTGTGGTCAGCACATCTGCACTCACCACCCTCGCCTCCAGCCTGTGCTTCCCTACAGCAGGGGTGGAGAGTGACTAAAGTGTAATTGGCACTTCCCCCTGAGGTCCTGAGCAGATTTTGTGGCCCGATGGATTTTCTTGTGTCTCTGGAAATTCCAGCTGGGCTAGCCAGGTGTGGTCCCAAGATGTGCCCTGGGCAAATGAATGCTGGTTCCTGGGTGGCCACACTTACTGCCAGAGCTCTGCCTATTCCAAGAGTGCAGGCTGGATGCCCTGTTAATACTGGACCCTAGTGAGAGTGGGTGCAGCTGTCTATTGCTGCTGGTATGTTCTTCCAAGGTGTATTGAGCTGTGTTCTCACTTAGAACTAAGCATCTGGCTACCAGGAGGTTGGGAATACCCCGCGGTGGGCCAGGGGTGCAGGGTAGGTGCTCAAGGGTCCAGTGTGCGGTGTCCAGCAATGGTCTCTGCGTCCCGCGGGACGTAGAGGCTGGGGGTGCCCCAAGGAGATTTCCGGGCCTCCCAGTGCTTTTGCAGCCTGGAGGGTAGGCTCTGGCAAGGTGGCAGGGGTTAGCCACAGAAGCAGGCTCCAATTTAGGAGGGCAGTGTACAGGCACTGATTACTAGTAGGGGACAGGCAGGATGCGCGAGGAGAGTGCTCTGAGGCTTGAGCCCGTGGTGGGGGTTTGAGACTGCGACTCCGCACACGCTAGGACCCCAGTTACTAGGGCGCCCTCAGGTACCTGTCTTGGTGCAGGAATCCGTGTGAGTCTCTGTGCCGATGTGATCCGGTCGCTGGTGGGCAGACAGAGTTCTGGTGGGTGCTGCTCGCTGCTTAGGATGCGGTCCTAAGTCCGTTTTTATTCCCGGATTATCTTGCCGTGGAAATATCGGGCAGGCAGCTCCTTGGACAGCTGCCAAAGCAGCCCGCGGCTCAGCGTTCCGGTCCGCGGTCAGATTGTATCTGAGCAGGTCCCGTGTCCGATCTTTGTTCTTCTTGTTCAAGTTCAGGGTTCCGCCGAGGTACAGGATGTGTTTTGGTTCCTGGTATGTATTTGTTTTGTTGATTTAGACACTGCTTTCTCAGTATTTAAACTTTATTTACTTCAGCTACTGAGAGGTGCTGTGTCCCAAGGAGAGAGAGAGCGGAGGCCGTGTGTCCTCAACCATGAATCACCCTGAACTCCGCAACCGCAGGGGCGCTCAAGCCCACGTCTCACACACGGATGCGGCTGCAGGGCGCTCCTCCAGCCAGTCCCGGGGGTCCGGCGCGGCTTCCTGGGTCCTCTCTCAAGCGCGATGCGAGGGAAGTCGAGGCAGCAGCCGCCGCCCCCACTGGCACCGCGCGGGGTTGGGGAACAGCTCCGCGGACGGGCGCAGAGTCCCCAGTCGCACGGCCGGCCGGCGGTGGGCAGCTGGGCGCCCAGCGGGGGATGCAGACGAGGTGGCAAAGTTGGGTGCCCGAGCGAGGGTGGCTGCGGATGGGAGAGCGGAGCGGCCGGCGATGGGCGGCCCCGGCCCGAGCGCCCGGGCGGACGGCGAGGTGGAAGGCGGAGATCGCCGCGGGGCAGGGGCTGCAGAGCCCACCCGCCAGGCAGGGCAGCGCGGGAGCAGGCGCAGCCAGAGCAGCCGCCGCCGGCGCCGCCTTCCCGGCGAGTCGGCTTCTTGTAATTCTGAACCACTATAATTCTGAGTAAGACAGTTATTTGTTGACATTTAATTCAGGAAATTAAGGTGTTAGTAGAGCTATATTATATTCAAAAGATAATAAAAACAGCCAGACATAGTGGCACATGCCTGTAGTCCCAGCTACTTGGGAAACAGAAGTGAGAGAGCTGCTTGAACCCAGAAGTATGGAGCCAGTCTGGGCAACAGTGAACACCATCTCAAAAGAAAAAAAAGGAAAAAGAAACAGAAGTAAAGCACCCTAACTGAGGGGAGTGGGAGGAGGAAAGAGGGAAATTTCCTAATGTACATGATGTACATTTACAAACATCAAAGTCAATCACTAAGCCAACAAAAGGAGGGAGAGGGAGGGAATGGGGTGGGAACTGGGGAAGGGCTAGATGAGTAATGTGTGCATGTATGCTTTCACTATCTTATACTCAATTAAGATGTATGACAATGCACCAATAAAAAAGGAGAAAAATAAATGATAGTAATAATAGAATTAGGACTGAGGATATAGTTCAGTGGTAGAACACTTGTTTGAGGCACTGTGTTTATCTCCAGCACTGTCCTCCACCAAGAAAAATGTATGGAGTGAGATAGGAAGAAGGAGAGAGTGAGATAGGAAGGAAGGGAGGGAGGAAGGAAGAACAAGCTTAATCACATATCTGTAATCAACCACTACTGCTTTTGAATTAAGCTTTGAAGGTTAATTTTTGGGGAAGGAGATAATTTATTTAGTATAAAAGAAATCTTAATATGTTAATTCCTTTCAAATATACAGAAGCTGCTACATATAAACAAACATGCTCACAGCCTCTATGAAAACACAAGATAAAAATAAATAATGTGTGCACACATGTGGTAGTGCGCACTTGTAATCCCTGCGCTTGGGTGGCAGAAATAGGAGGAAGCCTTGCTGGCTTAAGAGACTCTGTTTCCAAATAAAAATAAATAAATAAAAAATAGGTCTGGGAGTGTAGCCCGGAGGTAGAAGGGTTTCCAGGAACCCCAGTACCAAACACACACACACACACAAAAAAAAAAAACAACAACAACAACAATGTGTTATGTACACACAATGGAGTTTTACTTAGCCATAAAAATACAATCATGTCATTTGAAGGAAAACAGATGGAACTTGAGAACATTATGCTAAGTCTTAGAAAGTTAAGAATTATATTTTTTTCTTATTTGTGGGAGCTGGAGAGAAAATGAAGTAATATTTATTAAAAGATTTGTGAAGTTAATTAAAATATGGACTTCAGAAAGAGGGCTTCAGATAAAAGAGGAGAAAGACCAGTAGAGTGGAAGGATACTGGGGGAAAGAGAAGGGCTGAGGAAGAAGAGGCTTGAGGAAAGAAACAGACCAAATAATATATGTTCATCTATGAAAGTATCACTACCAATCTCACTAATATATACGAGGAAGGAGTAGGATTTAAAGGTGGTTTCCAGAGGAAAACACACCAAGTGACATATACATAAATAAATCCATCATTTGAATTCACAATGGTGTTTAATTGCAATGTACCAATAAAATTATAAAAAAGAACTCATATTATATAATGAGAAAATAACCCTTATAGAAATGATCATCTCAACGATAGTCATTCGTATAGATGTCATTTTCTGCTCTAAACTCTAAGTTCTCTGAGCTATAATTTTAGTCATCTAAATTATTCATATTTGGTGGTACTGGGGTTCCTAGAAACCCTTCTACCTCCAGGCTGTACTCCCAGACCTATTTTTTTATATTTTTATTTGGAAACAGGGTCTTCTAAGCCAGTGAGTCTGACTACAAACCTGCGCGATCCTCCTGTCTCTACCTCCCAAGCACGGGGATTACAAGTGTGCGCCACCACGCCCGGCTATTCTTATATTTTTTAAAGCACTCACTAATGCTTTTATACTATTTAAGCCCAACAAATATCTATTAAGACATATTTAAATGTCCCATGAAAAATAATTTGGAAACAGATGAAGATACAATTAAAAACTTCTAAAACATTTAAAATATTTTTCTAGATAATATTGAGTAGAAAAATTATTAGCAGACAAAGGGAGTTAAATTACTAATGTCCTAAAAGTGGATTTTCTTTTCTTTTCTTTCATTTTTTTGTTTTGTTTTTTGGACAGTGTATCCCTATGTTACAGCCCAGGCTGACCTTGAACTCCTAGGCTCAAGCGATCCTCCTGCCTCAGCCTCCTGAGTAGTTGGGACTACAGGTGTGCACCACCACGCCTAGCTGGATTTTCTTTATTTGGAAGAAAGGAGGTAGAGAAACACAGGATAACTTTATGTAGTTGCTTTATTATTATTGTTATATTATTATTGATATTATTTTGTGGTGGTAGGGAACTGAACCAAGGGTCTTGTGCATAGCAGGCAAATACTCTACCACTGAGCTACATCCCCAGCTCTACATTACTATTAATCTTTTGTAATAAAAACATGCTTTGTATATTGTAAAGCAGCACAATAATTTCTCAGGGGTAATAATTTAAAAAATGAAAAGAAAAGCAAACAATCAAAACCCACAGGAGAGAAATAGTAACTTCATGCCCACAGGTGGGTATGAGTAAAAGAAAAAAGAGATGCTACCTTTTGTCCTAGCACTACCATAATTTTCCACTCTCCTCTTCATCAGTTCATATTGGCTAATTGGGACTTCTCTTTTCTCTCTACATTTCTTCCCGCTTCAAAGCCTTCACACTGGTTATCCTCTACCTGAAAAACTCTTCCTTACATTAAAGTCATCAAAGAATTGAACTGAATAGTCTAATCTTTGGTTTTAGACCATAAACTTCATTTTGCTCAAATGATATTTTCAAGATCACTGGTTTAAAATAATTCAAACCACATTTTTTCATTTAAAAATAAACTTACCTCTTTTTCCTTTCTGTCTATTGCATCTCGCTCAGCCTGCAACTGTACTTCTAGAGACAATTCTGCTTTAGCTTCTATGGCTCCAAACTGTTTTTGGTCCTCTACCTTTAAATATATAAGAATTTTCTCAAAATTTCAGACATTAAATCCTGATTACCGTGTGTGTTTGTGTGTATATTTTGGAGAAGTAGTAATTCTATTTCTCCAGCTAGAACGACAAAAGTATATTAGTGAATAAACCAAAGTTACAAATATTCAGCCTTAAGTGCATTTTTCACAGGAACTTCTGACACTTAAAATGCACACCACGGACAAAACGATGGCCACCTCTCCTTTCTACCGCTATCCACACAGCCTTCCTTATTCTGTTTTTCTTTTATTCATTTTCACTTTCTAATGGGAATGGACTTCATTAATTCCCAGTTTAGGGTAAAGTATTGGCCTAAACTGTTAACCATTTTCACCTAGCTATTACTGATGGCTACAAAGAAATTAATTTATCTGTCTTAACTAATCTTCTTTTATCAGGACTAAAGTATGCAAACAGCATTTGGAAATAAAAATAAAAAGAGTTATGAGGCCAACAAAGACAAAAAGATGCATATATTATGTAACCAAATACTCAATGCAATTTTTTATTTAAAAGAACTGATGTTTGTATAACTAAAAGTAATCTATACTAAAACATTTGTAAATTGAAATAAAATATCATACCTTTTGAAAAGCGTCTGTGCTAACAAGTAAGGCTTGCTCGAGTTCTCTTACTCTAAACTCCAGTTTCTCAATTTCTTCATTCCGTTCTTGCACATCTCTCTGAAGCTGTTCTTTAGACAGCAAAAGCTCACTGCACTTGTCAGTTTTTTCTTTCAGATGATTTGTCAACTGTTCAACCTAAAAATATAATAAGCAAATATATAGTTAGTCAGAGCAATTAGACAAGAGAAGGAAAAAGGAATATAAATAGGAAAAGAAGCCAAATTACATTGTTTTCAGACTGATATGATCCTATATTTAGGAAACTAAAACTAAAAACAGCAACAACAGCCAGGCGTGGTGGCACACGCTTGTAATCCCCGCACTTGGGAGGCTGAGACAGGAGGATCGCACAGGTTCGAAGCCAGCCTCAGCTACTTAGTGAGGCTCTCAGCAACTTAGTGAGACCCTGTTTCCAAATAAAGTATAAAATAGGTCTGGGAGTATAGCCCGGAGGTAGAAAGACCCTGGGTTCCACCCCCAGTACCATCAAAAAATAAATAAATAAATAAATAAACAAACAAATAAATAAATAAAATAAAATAAAAACAGCAACAACAACAAAAAACTTTACTGTAGGACTTCTAGAACTGATGAACAAATTTAGCAAAGTAGCAGGATACAAAATCAACATACAAAAAATCAAAAGCTTTTCTATACACTAATAATTCATGTGATGAAAAAGTAACCAGGAAAACAATTTCATTCTCAATGGCTTCAAAACAAACAAGAATAAATCTAACCAAAGAGAAAGAACTCTACAATGAAAATTATAGAAGACTGAAGGAAATGAAGATATTAGAAGACAGAACAATCTCTTATGTTCTTGGACAGGTAGAATTAAAACTAAATGGCCATATTATCAAGTGATCTACAGATTCAATGCAATTCCTATCAAAATATCAATGATATCTTCACAGAACTAGAAAAAAGTCCTAAGTCATATGAAAGAAAAAAAGACCCCAAATAGCTAAATCAATTCTGAAGAATAAGAACAATGCTGAGGTACCACAATACCAGATCTCAAATTATATGACAGAGCTAGAGTAACAAAAACAGCATAGTATTGGCATAAAATCATACAAATAGAAGGAATAGAAGACACAGAAACAAATCCTTCAACATATAGTCATTTGATCTTTGACAACGGTATAAAAAATACAGTGGAGAAAAGAGTCTTTACCAAATGGTGTTAAGTAAAACTGGATATTCATATGCAGAAGAATGAAACTAGATCCCCCCCTCTCTCTCTCACCCTGCACAAAAGTTAATTCAAAGTATATCAAAGACTTACGAATTAGACCAGAAACTTTGCAACTGCTAGAACAAAACAGGATTAACTCTTCAACATACAGGCATCATCTCCCTTAATAAGACTCTGAAGCTCAGGAAATAAAACCAAGAACCAATAAATGGAATGGTACCAACTTAAAAAGTTTCTGCAGATGGACATGGTGGCAATGCCTATAATCCTAGTACTTGAGAGGCTGAGACAGGAGGACCACAGGTTCAAGGACAGCCTTAGCAACTTGGCTATACTCTGTTTCAAAACAAAAAAAAAATTAAAAAAGGGCTATGGGTATAGCTCAGAGATAGAATGGCCCTAAGTCCAATCCCCAATAAACACACACACACACACACACACACACACACACACACACGCACACGCACACGCATACGCATACACGTACTTCTGCATAGTGAAAGAAACAAGATTGTAAGAAAAGAGCCTATAGAATGTAAGAATATTTTTGCCAGCTTCTCATTTGACAAAGGACTAATATTTAGAATATATAAAGAACTAAAAAAAAAACCAAACCCCAAATAATCCAATCAATAAATGGGCAAATAAACTAAACTCATTCTCAAAAGTAAAAAAATGGCCGGGCGTGGTGGCGCACGCTTGTAATCCCCGCGCTTGGGAGGCAGAGACAGGAGGATCGCACAGGTTCGAAGCCAGCCGCGCTGGCGTAAGAGACCCTGTTTCAAAAATATAAAATAGGTCTGGGAGTGTAGCCCGGAGGTAGAAGGGCTTCCAGGAACCCCAGTACCACCAAAACAAAACAAAACAAAACAACAACAACAAAAAAAACCCAGCCGGGCGTGGTGGCGCATGCTTGTAATCCCCGCGCTTGGGAGGCGGAGACAGGAGGATCGCGCAGGTTCGAAGCCAGCCGCGCTGGCGTAAGAGACCCTGTTTCAAAAATATAAAATAGGTCTGGGAGTGTAGCCCAGAGGTAGACGGGCTTCCAGGAACCCCAGAACCACCAAAAAAAAAAAAAGTAAAAAAATGCCCAAAAATATATAAAAAATGTTGAACATCTTTAGCAATCAGAGAAATGCAAATCAAAACTGCTCTGATGATGGGATTGCAAATTAGTACAACCACTTTGGAAAACAGTATGGAGGATCCTCAGAAGAATAGGAATAAGCCTACCATATAATCCAGCAATATCACTTCTTGGTATCTACCCAAAAGAATGGAACCAAATTACCAAACTAATGCATGTATATCTATGTTCACAATTGCACAATTCACAATTGCCAAACTATGGAACCAGCCAAGATGTCCATCAACAGATGAATGGATTACAAAACTATGGGATATGTATACAATGGAATTTTACTCAGTCATAAAGTAGAATAAAATCACATAATTTGTAGGGAAATGGATGAAACTGGAGAACATTATGCTAAGTGAAATTAGTCAGACAGAAAAAGTAAAAAATCATATGCTCTAATATGTGGAAGCTAGGGAGAAAAAGGGTCATAGGAAGAACTCTAGACAAAGGAGAAACCTAGATGAGCAAATAAGGCGACCTGAGGGGGAAGGGAGGGAGGAAGAGGGAAATTCCCTAATGTAAATGATACGCATTCACAAACTTATCAAAGTCAATCACTAAGTCAAACAGGAGACAGGAGTAAGAAGAGAATGGGGTGGGAACTGGAGAGGGGCTAAATGAGTGATGTGTGCACGTACGCCTCTAGCAACTTGTACTCCATTAAGATGTATGATTACAATGCAATTTAAAAAAAATTAAAAAGCACACAGTACAAGAAAACCAGGTGATTGAAAACAATAAAATCTTCTATTTGCAAAAAGAGATGTGGAATAAAGTAAATTTAAATTAAATTTTATGTCTTCTCAATGTACATTATGGATGAGGTAGGTTTTTTTTGCTTATTTTAGGGTAATTATTATTTTACAAAATAAAAAAGTGGCAAAGCAAAAAAAAAACAACAAAAAAAAAACAAACCACATTGAGATTTTGTCTCATTCTAATTAAAAGAACAATCACTAAGAATACAAACAATAATAAATGTTGGTGAGGATAGAGAAAAAAGGAACACGTATACACTGCTGGTGGCATTGTAAATTAGTAAAATTATGAAAATCAGTATGGATGTTCATCAAAAAACTAGAAATGGTACCACCATTTAACATAGCTACACAATTCTTCTATAGTAAATGAAAGTGAGCATATTACAGTGATACATGTGTACCCACATTCATAGTGCAATTCAGAACAGCCAAGTTGTAGAACCAACCTATATGTTAGTCAACAGAAAAATGAATAAAGTAAATGTGGTATATACACAAAAAGGAGTTTTACTCTGCCGTAAAGAAGAATAAAATTTGTCACTTGTAGGTAAAAGGAGAACATCATACTAAGTGAAATAAATCAGACTCAGGAAGTTAAATGTCATATGATTTCTCTCATATGTGTGAACTAGAGAGGAAAAAAAGGAACACAAATAGGAGCTTTTGAGAATGAAAAGGAGACCAAAATAGTACAGGAAGCGTATTAGGGGGAAGGAGAAAGTAAGATAAAAAGGAGGCACTGGGAAATTAAATCAACCAAATTATGTTATGTGCTTATACAAATATATCACAATGCATCCCACTATTATATATAATGTAATGTACCAACAAAGCACATACAAGAAATAAGAAGCTAATAACTTTAAAAGATACTTACCTTCATTTCAAAATGTACTTTCTTTTTGATACTGGGGATTGGATACAGGGGCATTCTTATCTCTGAGCTATACCCCAGCCCTTTGAAACAGGGTCTCACTAAGTTGCTGTGGATGGCCTCAAACATGCAATCCTCCTGTCTCAGCCTTCTAAGTACTAGACTTACAGGCATGTACCAAAAAAGTGTTTTTAAATGCTATGTTAATCTCATTTTTTAAAAATCTCATTTTTAATAATCATAGCAACTACTATCTCCAGCAAAGCTGACATTTTTTCTAAGTTAATAAAACTAGGTAGCATTAGTTAAAAAAAAAAAAGAAGCAATATTGCTTTGATCAACTCTTTATTTTTTAATTTTTTTTGTGGTACTAGGGACAGAATCCAGGGGCATTCTACCTCCTAACTACATCTCCAGCCCTAATTTATATTCTTTATTTTGAAACAGGGTCTCATTGAGTTGCAAAGGGCCTAAGTAGCCGAGGCTAGCCACAAACTGTGATCCTCCTGTCTCAACCTCCCAAATGCTGGGATTATAAATGTGAGCCATCATGCCCGGTGATCAACTCTTTTTTAAAAGGTTATTTTTCTTTAAAACTTCTCCAGCTAGGAAGGGAATTATCTAATAGACAACCACACTAAAGACCTAATAAAGATGAGAAATTTGCAGATTAATGTGAAGTATGATAACCCCAAAAAATCTTTCACACACAATATTTTGATAAAAGTAATTTGTAAAGCGTTTTTATCCTATACATTACATCAACCTGGAAGAGAAATGAAGATGGGTGGTAAGAGGTATCTGTATAGTCTGCAAATTTCCCTAAATGTTTCTGGTCTTATTTTTTTCTGTACTCAAAATAAATGAAGTGTCCCAAGACTTATCCCTCATGACTGACATACTGGTCCCTTCAGTCAATGGCTCTGTGACAGAAGACTACAGGGAGGATTAATAGTTTATGAAATTAGTTCTGATCAGATGAAGAGACAAAGTTACTAAAAAGGACATACGAGGGGATAATATGAAAAATATTGCTTTATTTCAATGAAATATTGAAAAATTACTAAAAATGACAATTATTTTTCAGACAATAAAAATGCAAGCTTAACTCTAACTGTGGGCTCAAGGACTACAGTAATAAAGCTACTGGGAACATTTGACAATAATACGCTGATTGAGGTTTGAAGAAAGGTCAAGAGGAAAGGTAACAAAACAGGTACATTAAAATGGCATAAGACTTCCGGGAAGATGGCGACCGAGAAAAGCGGGGCTTAAGAGTCCCACTAACAACCAATCTCCATTACCACAAAAAGAGCGCCTTTCATAGCCAGAAAACACCATCACCAGAAAAACAAAAAAACCACCAGGCTCCAGAGAGAAAGCGGACTGAGAACAGAGCTCAGGGCCACAGAGGAGACACACGCGCCCGAGGACGCGGCAGCAGCGCCATACTGCCGGCGGCAGCGGCGAACTCAGCGGACGGCTACAGCAAGCCGAGGTGAGCCGATGCGGAACAGCCAGGCGGGATCTTTCGGCGCAGACAGCATTTAAAGCTCCCAGTGGCTGAGCTCAGCACACGCTGCAGGGATTCAGAGTGGAAATCAAAACCAGAGAAGAAAAAATACGCCAGCCTCATGGCCGAGGGCGTGGCAGAGGCGCCATATTGCCACCGGCGGCGGCAGCAGCAGTGAATTCACCGAGTCCAGTACAGCTACATCTGCGTACTCAAGAACAGTGAGTCAAATTGCGGGCCACAGAGGAGAAATCCCAGTATTGTGCCTCCTGGGACTTGACCCAGTGAGGGAGTGGTGGTGGCAGAGATATCACACCATAGGAGAGCGTGCAACCTGGCACCCCCCATAGTTTAAAGCAGCCTCTATCGACTCCCTGGGTCGGAGACTCTGTGATACAACCCAGTAAAGGAGTAGTAGGGTCTGAGATAATACAGACTCGAGATCCAGAGCACCTTAAGTGAAGCCATAGTGACCCAAGGGAAGAACCCAGAGAAGGCACAAACCTCCGAAATCATGGGAAAGAGGAATAACACTGAAGTAATGAATGTGCACAACCCCACAACATCAGAACCTGATAAAACAGAAAATCAGAGATTTCTAGAAGATCAAATCAGGAAAATAACTGTAGAAATAATAGAGGTGCTTCGAAAAGAACTCAGAGAGAGCCAAAAAGAGATAAAGGATGCAATTAATGAAGTAAAGGCCTCAATTCAAAGCACAAACAACCGATTAGACCACATGGAGAACAGAATCTCGCTCTTAGAAGATGAGCAATCCAAAAATGAATGCATAGTTTCTAATCTAGAAAAAGATATCCAACAGCAGGAATCTGACATTGAAGAAATATGGGCCCATCTTAAGAGAGCTAACCTAAGAATAATTGGAATAGAGGAGGGAAAAGAAAGTGATACCAAAGGGATCAACAATCTCTTCAAGGAAGTAATAGCAGAAAATTTTCCAAATATAGAGCAAGAGGTTGATACACAGATCCAGGAAACATATAGAACTCCCTTTAGACAGGATCGGAGAAGAGGATCCCCACGCCATATAATTGTCAAAATGACCAATGTGGAAGCCAAGCAGAGAATCTTAAAGGCAACAAAAACAAAGGGCCAAGTGACATTCAGAGGCAAACCAATTAGAATCACTCCAGACTTCCCAAACCAAGTCATGAGAGCCAGAAGGACTTGGAGTAACATATTCCAAACTCTGAAAGAAAACAACTTCCAGCCAAAAATTTCCTATCCAGCAAAACTTTCTATCAAATTAGATGGAGAAATAAGAAGCTTCCATGACAAACAGAAACTGAAGGAATTTATGTCTTCAAAACCAGCGCTAGAGAAAATACTCAAAGAGATTAACTACAAAGAAGAAATAGGTAACACTCACCAGAACCAGAGAAACAAGAGTTTCCATCCAACAGACAACTAAGATTGGTTATCTGTGGAGATTCATTATTTATGTTAGTCTTTTACCTATCTCTAAATTGTATTGTTTGCCTTTATTGTTGTTAATTTTTAGGATTTCTAGTTGGAATATTAATATACCTTCAGATATAGCATTTGGAAATATTTTATCCAATTCTATTAGTAACTTTTAACTCTGTTTACATTGTCTTTGGATATACAATATTTTCTTTTATTTTTTAGGGAGTTTGTATATTCTTCTGTTGACTGTGCCATTGAAATCATATCCAAGAAATCACTGCCAATTTCAATGTTGTGAGGTTTTATGACCCAGATTTTCTCCTAAAAGTTTATAGTCTTAAGATTTATATTTAGGTCTTTTATCTAGTTTGAGTTAATACTTGTATGTGGGATTAGGTAAGGGTCCAATTTTATTCTTTTCCATGTAATTATTATTTTTCAACAATATTTAGTTAAAAGATTATTATTTCCACCACCAAATGTTCGTGGAAACCTTGTCAAAAATAACTTGACAATATAGGGAAGAAGTTAGCTCTAGGCTTGTATTTAACTCCAATGGTCTATATATCTGCCTTTAGAACAGTACTACACTGTTTCAATTATTGTAGCTTTATATGGTTTGAAATCAGAAAATATACATCTTCTAGCTTTGTTTTTGCTTCGAGATTGTTTTGGGTATCTAGAGTCCATATTCCATATCAGGATAGATTTTTTATCTGAAAAATAAATATATGATAGTTTCACCTAAAAAAAAAGAAAAAAATATTATCTGGTAAGAAAGAAAGCAAAAAGAAATATTGAAATGTTATCTTTAAGTCATCAAAAGCTTGGTATCAGACAAATGAAACTGTTATGTGAGATTATCATTTTTAATTTTGGATAAATTGCTATAATACTAGATGTCAACCACTAAGCCAAGCATGGGAGGGAGGGATGGGGAGAGAATGGGGTGGGGATCGGGTGGGGGCTGACTGGGCGATGTGTGCATGTATGTCTACAAAAGTTTGTATCCCACTATGATGTATGAATACAGTGCACCAATAAAATAAAATTTAAAAAAAAAAATTAAAATGGCATAATACATTATATAGTTAGATTTTTTATTTTCTATTTATTCTTTTGATTCTTGAGAAAATCGAAAGCTGGGAATGAAGTCTAGCAGAGTAAGAAGAAAATGAATGAATTAGAATGTTCCTGAAGACAGTCAAACATGCACATCCTTGTGAGTTGCCTAAAGTTCTATGTTCATTGCTGCACAATTCACTATTACCAAACTATGGAACCACCCAAGATGTCCATATATAGATGAATGGATTACAAAAGTATGGAATATGTACAAAATGGAATTTTACTCAGCCATAAAGAAAAATTACATCATTTATAATTACATCATTTATAGAGAAATGGATGGAACTGGAAGACATTATGCTAAGTGAGATTAGTCAGTCACAAAAAATAAAAAAACTGGATGCTCTCTCTAATATGCGAAAGCTAGGGAGAAAATGGGTCATAGGAGGAACTCTAGATGAAGAAGAAATACTATAGATGAACAAATAAGGCGACCCAACTGAGGGGATGGAAGTGGGGAAGAGGAAAATGTTCTAATGTATATAAATGTACTTTAACAAACATATCAATGTCAATCACTAAGCCAAACATGAGAAGGAGGGAGGGGAAATGGGGCTGGAATTGGGTAAGGGCTAATTGGGTGATGTATGTATGTATGTCTCCACCAGCTTGACTCTATTAAGATGTATGACTACAATGCACCAATAAAAAAAAAAAAAGTCAATCACTAAGTGAAACATGAGAAGGCGAGAAGGGAGGAAGAATGGGGTGGGAATTGGGGAAGGACTAAATGAGTGATGTGTGCATGTATGCCTCCACCATCTGGTACCTCATTAAGATGTATGACTACAATGCACCAATAAAAAGTTAAAAAAATAAAATATAAAAGAAATAATATTAGTTAAATTTAAGTGTTCCCCAATGGCCATACCTATACTCTTAGGAAGTGGGAGCTATTATTATCTCTATTTTTCAAATGAATAAACAGAGATTTAAAAGGTTAAATGACTTAGTCACTGTCACTAAATTAGTATATAACAAAGCCATGATCTAAACTGGAATTGCCTTATCTCTAGAATAATCTCTTTATCATTAGGATAAACCACTTTTAGGAAATTATACAGGAAAGCTTCCCTCATCCACACAGCATTCGCTTAGAAAATATAGAGTTCTAACTACGTTTCTATGTGAGGAAAATGAATGTGGGAGTGAAAGAGTATAAGCCAAGACACCTAAGGTTAGAAGGCTACCACACCATCCAGGCAATGACGACACTAGAATGCAGCAAAATGAGTGAAGGTGGAAAAACAGTACAATTATGATCCATCACGGACTGGGAGCAGGGTTCAGAAAAACAATGGGATCAAGAGAGAATTCTAGGACTTAGAAATAACGATTTTTATTAAGATAAATAAAGAACATGTTTTAGCCTTGTCTTTCTTGGCAAATGCCAATCAGGAACGAAGATTTCTTTTTTTTGCATATATTAGTCATGAGAGATCTTAGAGGAGGCTGAGTAGGTCATTGAATATTCACGTATAGGGCTTGACAGAGATGAGATGTAACCAATGAAGGAACAACAGTGGAAAAATTTATGTACGACTGCCTGAAAATATAATGTAAATATGGGAGAAAAGGGAGCCCAAGACTAATTCATGAGGCACCTATCATTTATTTTGTGTAGAAAGAAGGGAAATGAAGACTAGAGGAGAGATACCAGTGCAGCAGGTATGTCATAGAAACTGAGAGAAGAAAGTGCTTTCGAAGACTGTAACAAATGCCTCTGAATGGCTGAGTAGGGTGATGACAGAGAGGTGATTATTGGACATTGTCATGAGTCTTTGGTTACTCTGCATACGAACAGTTAAACTAGAAGATAAAAAACTACAAAGCATAAATGCCACTGGAGTGGATTAAAAAGAGAAGAGAATGGTAAATGACTTAGTAAAGCATGAATACAAAGAAATCTTTGGGTCAATTTTGTAGGGAATGGGAGTAGAGAAACAAGGAAGCTTATCTAATTGTTGAATACTGGAAGATATATGCAGGTAGGAATGATTCCAAATGTCAATGCAAGTTTTTTGCATTCTGTTTTGCTTTTGTTTTTGGGTGATGCTGGGGATTAAACCCAGGGTCTCATGAATGTTAGGCAAATGCCCTACCACCACTAAGCTATACTCCTCAGCCTTCTTACATTTAAGCAGTATTTAATATTCTGATGTTTTAAGATTTATAAACAATAAAATAATTTACTTTTAAGTTTTTTATTATCTGACTCTTATTTTATGCCCAAGATACAAATTAATATAAAGTTAGCAGTATCAATAAAATTCTTACCTCTCTAGTTTGATGTTCACTGACAGGCTGAAATCGAGGTACAATCTTAAGCTGCTGTTCTAGTTTCTGTATCTCTTGTTGGAACACATCTCTCTCATGTTCTCTATCAATGGCTTGCTCCTGAAATTTGATAGTAATAATGATGTTAACGGAAGAAACAATGTATCAAAATCATTTCCCCTTTAATTACAAGTTAGTTGTGTTTGAAGACAAAGGACTAATGTCCACAGAATACTCCAAATCACAGATTTTAAGAAGATGACTTTTTTGGGTATGATATGAAGCCTATCTGGGCTCTTCAATGAAAACTTAAGTACTTAAAATTATTTAAAGCATATTTCTTTTTGATTCAAGTAATGTTAAATGGAGAATGAAAAAATTGTCCTCCTTAAATAAATTCATTTTTTATATAAAGGAAGAATTCCATTGCTAGCTTAGTCATAAAACAAGTCAATCAACTGTCTCATAAGTCAATTTCTTTAGTCCTAGTTTAAGTTTTATACCAAAATTCCAAAATATAAAAGATGTGAAGAGGACATCTGGCTTATATAAAACTCCAAAGAAAAAAACCTATGTGAAATTAGAGATTCACCATCTTTTTGGAAGAGTTCAATGGAACTATGACAATTGCTCTAGTCCTATTTTCCAGTGCAATACTCTTACCTACATGTATCTTCTGAGAGGGAAGAAGTAGGGCCAATTAACTCTTATAATTACTACTATAATAATTCTCAATTATTTTGGCTATTGGTTAAATTAAAGACTATTAAGCTTAACTCTGAATTTGGAAAAAGTAACGGATAGGGCTTATTCACACACTGTACTCTTTTTCTTCTTTTCTTTTTGGGGTATTGGGTATTGAAACCAGGCTACCCAAGGGCTATTTTAAATTGTGAAACAGGTTTTGCTAAGTTACTGCACACTGACCTTAACCTGTGATTCTCTTTTCTCAGCCTCCCAAGTACTGAGATTATAGGCATGTACTACCATGTTGGCTTTGTACTACTTTTTCTGTCGATTTTTTTTTTTTTTTTTGAGTGGTTGCTTGGGATTGAACTCAGAGTTTCATGTATGCTAAGCATGTGTTCTACTACTGACCTACATCCCCAGCCTTACTTTTACTCTTTCAATTCTGATTGTTATATAAAAATACTGGAATTCTTAATAAGAATAATAGTTTTTGATCAAGTGGTAGAATATACATATAGGTGAAAATATTAATTCAAGAGTTCCTCTAATTTAAAATTTATAGCCTAGAATAGTAGCAAGTGGCATTCTACTGAGAAAAATCAATATTGAGTTGAGAATACTTACATCTAAAAACTTTCTCATCTTTTCTAATTGCTTTTCCAGTGCTTGGCTTTGCTGTCTTAAATCCATTAGTTCAGCATTTTTTTCTTGTTCCAGCTCTATAAACCTACTGACTTGTTCTTCAACATCTACTTCTAGAGCTTTCACTTGTTTTTGAAGGTCATCTCGTACTTTCTCAGCTTGACATTGTACTTCTAGCTTTTCCTTCATTAGTTTTTCTGTCTCATGTAGTAATTCTGTTTAGGAATGCAAAAGTATATGAGTTAAATTATAATTAATGATTTTATGATAATGAAATCATTTACAACTATGCTTACATTTTACCTTCATGAAATAAAGGCTGAGAATTATTTTAAATATTCATAAAAAGTAAACATTCTTTATGAAAATATCAAAATATCATACTTCTATATAAATAAGCTAGCAAGAATAAAATTATACAGAATTTTTAAAAATCCCATCGTAAAAATAGTACTTTTGTAAAATCAACATAGCAAATGACAAAAACAAAAATCCATTTTCACTGTTAAGAACAAAGTCCAATCAAATTCAAGCACAGGAGAAAAAAAAACTCACCATTTTATCTCAGGCAAAAATTTTAACTACAAGCCAATAAAAAGTCACTTTTATATGCATACACAATGTACACAAAGATTAAATACTATAAATCTTTAAGGCAAGTAACAGTTAAAGACAAAGAAATATCGTAATCAGAATTTCTTTCTTTTTTTTTTTTTTTTTTTGGTGGTACTGGGGTTCCTGGAAACCCTTCTACCTCAGGCTACACTCCCAGACTTATTTTAAATTTTATTTGGAAACAGGGTCGCTTAAGCCAGCGGGGGCTGGCTTTGAACCTGCGCTATTCTCCTGTCTCCACCTCCCAAGAGCGGGGATTACAAGCATGCGCCACCACGCCCGGCCATAATCAGAATGTCTGTTAGTTTTATTCCTTACTTCCTATTTCTGAATTGCTTTTTTATGCTCACATGTATATGGACCAAGGGAAAACTGACATGTATAGGGCACAGTGTTAGTACTTAAAAACAATCACAAGTTCAATTTCTAGCTCCACTATTTTTCTCCTAAGTGACATTTAAAATGGTGTTCTTCAGTTTCCTTTATATATAAAATGGAGATAATATCACTTACTATATTTTAGAGCAATTCTGGGATCAAATTAGATAAAACATGTAAATCAGGGTTGTGGTAAACACTAAGTATTAGCTTTTTTAGCACGCCCGCCTGCCCTCCCTCCGACTCTCTCTTTCTCTCTCCCCTCCCTCCCTCCCTCCCTCTCTCTTCCTCTCCCCTCCCTCCCTCTTCTTTCTCTCTCTCTCCTCTCTCTCTCACTCACCGGGGATTGAACCCAGAAGCATTCTACCTCTGAGCTAAAACTCTAGCCCAATTTTCTTATTTGGAAACAGTGTCTCACTGAGTTGCAGAGGGCCTCATAAAGTTGTTGAGGCTGGCTTCAAATCTGAGCTCCTCCTGTCTCAGCCTCCCAAGTACTAGAATTGCAAGTGTGCGCCACCATGCCTGGCTAAGTATTAGCTATTTATACAGTAATAAAATGAGTGTGTGTGTGTGTGTGTGTGTGTGTGTGTGTGTGTATACAACAAAAGTAAAACAATCCTCTAATAAAAATTGGGAGTATGTATTTCTTGATTCTTTAAATTAACTGATATGCTAATACTGTACTCAGTCTATAGAAAAATCTTTCATTTTAAAACAAAACTGAGCTTGGTGTGGTGGCGCACACTTATAATCCCAGTGCTTGGGAGGCTGAGACAGGAGGATTGCATAGATTCAAAGCCAGCCTCAGCCACTTAGTGAGGCTCTCAGCAACTTAGTGAGACCCTGTTTCCAAATAAAGTATAAAATAGGGCTAGGGGAATAGCCTGGAGGTAGAAAGTCCCTGGGTTCCACCCTCTAGTACCAAAAAAATAAAAATAAAGCAAAATTGATATTAGATGTTAATGTAAAAGTAAATCAACTAGAAAGTCTCCTATTAAATTTCACTAATCCTTTTGCTACCATCATCTTATAAACTTCCTGGTTTAGAAGCATTTTCTTTCTTTCTTTTATTTTTTTCAGTACTGAGGGGCTGAAGGGGTCATTCTACCTCCAAGCTACATCCCCAGCCCCATTTTTTATTCTTTATTCGGAAACAGGGTCTCAATGATTTGCCAAAGTCCTTAGTATACAGCTGAGGCTGGCCACAACCTGTGATCCTCCTGTCTCAGTCTCCTAAGTACTGGGATTACAAGTGTGTGCCACCACACAGGGCAATTTAGAAACATTCTGAAACATCTTAGACTGAAAGAGTTTAATATATTTGTAATTAGGTTTTTTTTTTTTCTTTTTTGTGTGTGGTACTGGGGATTGTACCCAGGGGTATTTGACCTCCGAGCTACACCCCCTGCCCTATTTTTTATTCTTTATTTTGAAACAGGGTCTCACTAAGTTGTGTAGGACCTCACTAAGTAGCTGAGGCTATCTGCGAACCACGATCCTCTGGTCTCAGCCTCCCGAATGCTGGGATTACAAGCGTGCGCCACCATGCCCGGCTGTAATTAGTTTTTTTTAAACAAATATTTTGAAAAATTAAAATGCCTTTAGCTTTGTGTGAAAATAGAATAAGATGATCGTTGGTATGAATGAGAGTTGTTATTATTTATTTATTTATTTATTTATTTATTTATTTATCTATTTGGTGGTACTGGGGTTCCTGGAAACCCTTCTATCTCTGGACTACACTCCCAGACCTATTTTTTAAAAAATATTTTTAAAATTTGGAAACAGGGTCTCCTAAACCAGAGAGGCTGGCTTCGAACCTGTGCTATCCTCCTGTCTCTGCCTCCCAAGCGTGGGGATTACAAGGGTGGGCCACCACACCCAGCTTTTATTTATTTATTTATTTATTGTGGTACTGGGGCCGAATCCGGGAACATTCTACTTCCATGCTACACCCCCCATCCCTATTTTTTTTTTTTTTTTGCATTGGGTCTTACTAAATTATAGCTTTCTGGCCTTGAACCTACAATCCTCCTAAAATTGGGATCACAGGTGTGCAAGTATCATCCTGGCTTTAGTTGTTAATTTCAAATAAAAGTGTGTACTTTTATTGTAAGATGTTTTGTTGTTGTTAAAGAGAAAATCTGTAAGTATAAAACACAGCAGCAAAACTTCAAAATTAGAAATATGTTAGTTGGTTGAAAAGCTAAGGATCACCCAAATTTTGAGTTGTAAGTCCATCACCCAAAAATTGTCCATGCAATTTTACACACACACACCTGTTGCAGGTGCTGCATCAACTGCAGCATCTACTAGTCCTATAAAAATAGAAAATAAAACAAGACACAACAAAAATATAATTACATGTGTTTTCTTTCCTAGTATTAAAATGCATGTATACACACACATAAGAAATAAAAGTTGAAGCCACTAATTATTATCACTGGTAATATTTTTTGAGAAGTTTCCAATATTTCTGGTATATTTTTACACATAAGGCATATATACTCTTTCTATAACATAAGCCGGAGGGAGGAAGGAGGGAAGGGAGTGGGAATTGGGTAAGGGCTAATTGGGTGATGTGTGCATGTATGCCTCTACCATCTTGTACCCCATTAAGATGTATGACTACAATGTACCAATTAAAAAAATTTTTTTTAATTCCCCCCTCAAAAAAAGAATTCCAATCCTAAATCTGTGTTAAAGTTGAGTACCAGAAAAATTTCACTTATTACAAAAATGTATGCTTTGTTTTTAAATTGATAAAATGAAATTTAAAAAACTACCTATTAATTTTAAATGCATGTTTAATATAAAAGTCTGTATTTAAGAACAGACTATAGTTTCAAATCCTAGCTCTCCTATTTTTCTCCTGCGTCACATTTAATATGATGTTCTTCAGTTTCCTTTATATATAAAATGGGGATAATATCATCAACCATATCTTAGAACAATTCTGAGATAAAAATTAAGAAGATATAGTAAACAGGATTTAAAGATTGTCATAAAGACTGATATATACCACTAGATAAGCTTTAACTTTCAAGATGTTATTTAATTTCTCATTTAAGGAAAAGTTAAAAGTTACTTGTAAATTTGAGTACTCTTTGGATTCCTACTTAGACTGTATTTCAGCCTGCTTCTAGCAGCTTCTTTCTTTCTTTCTTTCTTTCTTTCTTTCTTTCTTTCTTTCTTTCTTTCTTTCTTTCTTTCTTTCTTTCTTGTACTAGGGATAGAACACAGGGGCATTCTACCTACACCCCCAGTCCTATTTTTTTATTCTTTATTTTGAAACAAGGTCTCACTGAGTTGCAAAGGGCCTCACTAAGTAGCTGAGGCTGTCTTCTAACTGTGATCCTCTTGTCTCAGCCTCCCAAATCCTGGGATTACAAGTGTGCACCACCACACCCAGCTTAACAACTGACCTTTTCAATCTATTCTGCTTTCAGTCCAAAGCCCCCATACCTGTTCACTACTAGTAATAGATCATAATTTTTACTTATTTTATCTAACAAGATAATTTTGCTGTCTCTCTGCTATTCAAAAGACACAATCTGAAAATATTCTGCCTCATTATTTATAACTTTTTCTTGAAGTAGATACTTTGGGATAAGAAAAAAACTTTTTCTGTTAACATCTGGCAAAAGTAAAAAAAAAAAGCTGATTCTACATGATCATCTAATAAGAAAATTGCTTATAATAATGGTATTGAGGAAAAAGTCACCTTGAATGTTTAAAGAATATAAAGGAAAAGTGGAATGTTTCAGATAAAGTCTGAAAATACATACGTTGTTCAACGGGACCTGCCTCTGCCTTCATAGCCTCCTTCTGTCTGGACAGTAATTCTCTTTCTTCTTGGATCTGTTGTTGCTCTGCCTCCAATTCTTGTAATCTATTACCTGCACATAACAACTCCTGTTCAAGACGATCTATTATATCAGTTTTTTCCTGAATTTGCCTTTCAAAAAGAGTTTTTTCATCTGCATAGCCATCAATGACACCTATAGATAAAGTTAAAAGGGAATGAAATTACTACTTACCATTAAGTATTAATATGAATAGGAGAAGGTGTTCAGTTAGCAAAACTTTAGACCCTTCCAACCTGTTAAGTCTTGAATCTGCTCCTGATAGCAGTAACTATTAACATTTAATATGCTTTATCCAATGCAGTCTTTTTCCTGCTTACAATTACTTTCTAGCACTTTCCTATAATAAAATATCATGTCATGTATGTGTAACTCACTTCATTAAACAGAGAGAAATAAATAGGTTCCCTTAATATAAATCAGATGCTTGTGAACTGAATAATATTTTAAATATACTAGAGAAAGTCAGTGTTTTAATTCTAGAAGAACAACACCCACAACATGGGAGAACAGAAAAGGCCTGGGGCTGTAGAGACTTAAGACCTACAGTCACCATTTAATGGTTGCCTTAAACAATTTAATAACACCTTTTTACTTCCAGTTTTCTCATCTTTAAATCACAAGAGTTGTATTAGGATGGCAGGTTTGTGGTAATAACTCATCATCATCCATTTTTCTATTTTCTAAAATTTTAAACATTTTCTATAATTCTACAAATTCTTTTGATAAATGTGTGTTTGTAGTTTCAAAAACTGCTTGGAGGAACTCTGAAGACAAACTACAGCTACTTTGCAATGTTTGCTCTAAATTATAGTAGACTCATTGTTTCTAAACCTGAAGGCACATCAAAATCTCTATTTTATGACTGAAATTTCTCTACTCTCACTTGCTAATGGCAAGGTACTTACCCTCAGCCTTACTGAGCTCCACAGCCAGCTGTTCTCTGGCCCTGGACTCTTCATGAAGACGCTCCCGAAGTTCTTCTTGGCACTTAAGGGACTCTGTTGCTTCTTGTTTCTGTCTAAATGACTCACGCATCAATTCTGTCTGTGTAACTTTTGCATGTTCAAGCTTAACAAGGAACCAAAGAACAAATGAGGGAAAGATTAAAGTGCTGAGAATACCAATACCCTTTACCATTAAATCATAAAAATGATCTTAAAATCAAGATTTACTTTTGGGTTATATTCACATAAAGATCTCTAGTGGTTTAAATGCATGTTAACATTAGTAGGTAGGTTAAGTCATAGTAGACAAGTAGGTTAGCTGTGTACCATATACTATAAGAGATACAGTCTAGTTTTCTTTTACAAAATAATATGCTTCTTGCTGGGAATGGTGGTGCATGCTTGTAATCCCAGCATTTGGGAGTCTGAGACAGGAGGATTGCAGTTTGAGGGCAGCCTCAGCTACCATGTAGTGAGGCCCTTTCCAACTCAATGAAACACTGTTTCCAAATAAAGAATAAAAAATAGGCCTGGGGGTATATCTCAGAGGTAGAATGTTCCTGGGTTCCCTCCCCAGGACAGCAAAAGAGAAAAGAATATTCTTTGGAAATAATTTAAACAAATGGATACATATTCTATCATATAAAGAGAATAGAAAGTTAAAGCAGACTTATTTTAATTACTAAAGAATTTTATGTTACTTTGTTCTATGACAAGCTTTCTTTTATATTTAACATTGTTTGATTGTGATTCCTATAGTCACAATCTGTTCTTTTTAGGCACTAACAGTATACGGTTATACATGATGCCATCAACTAAAAATCATACTGGCACAAAAAATGAAATTATATTTATCTCATTTTATTTCTATTTGTGAAAAATCTAAATACTATAAATATTCAGTTTATTTTCAAAACCTTAAAATACAGAGGCACTAAAATTAGACTTTCAAAAAAAAAATAAAAGTAGACTTTCCCTAAAATGTTATCATTGACACATACTGACTACATTTTTAAACATTTTTTAAGATCGCAGTACAGACTCGAGGCCAAAACTTTGAATTAGGAGATTAACTGGATCACTGTTACTGAATCAGCTGTATGAAATTACAGAAAAGCACAGTTTCAGCTTTAGTTATCTGGGCTTTTGAATATCACCACCTGTTTATGTTTTTTGTTTAATCAGCTACATGGAAAAATATTGAGCTTAAATGTTTCTAGTACTTAGTCTAAAAGTTTAAGAAGAAATAATTATATTAACAATTGGCTCACAGTAAGTCTCATAAAAATTTGTAAATTTGCATACTTTTGTAAAGTGCTTAGTGTATCAGAAAGAAAGATAGCATGACTATATTTTTAGCTTAAAATATAGTGGCTTCTAATTTATATTCAGACATCATTACATATTATAAAGTTATGACAATACTGTCTTAATCTAAAAGACTTCTGCCCTGTACATCTGAGTAGTATTAATCATAGCAAGTGATTTAATACTACTAAGGCTTTTTATGGTCACTCTAAAACAATTTTAAAAATATTTAGTGTGGAATTATTTTTGTTTTAACAGAATGTTTTAAATATAATTTACAACTTATCATTTGAAAATAAGTACATTTATGTTGGGTTCATAATAAAAAATTAAGCATGAATTTTAAATGATAAATTATTTCCTAAAATATCTGTGCAAATATACTTTTAAAAGGATAAAACTTCATAAACAGTTTTATTTTTAATTGGTAGGAATATTTTTAAGTGTGAATAACTAATACATATATAAATTACTTTCTACCATAAAAAATGACCTCAAGTATGAATTAATTTTATACAACTATTCTCCTAAATTTAGTCACAATCCACATTGTAATAATATATCAATTGCTTCTACATGTACATATGTAACTTCTTCTGTATATAATAATGGTTACCTGGTAAATATATGAAATATCTGAGTTCAAAGCAAATGAACAAAATCCAAATCAGCCTTAAGTAGATTTGCATATTTATCATAAAACCACAACAATAACTTAGGTTTTACAAAATCAAACAAAAATTTGAATCAAAAACAGTAACTCTAACATGTTTTACTTATGATAGCAGCTGGAATCCATACGTTATTGGCATATGAGAGTTCCTACAAAATTTCATCTAAATACTTTATATCTTAAAAATCTTTCCTACTCAGTGTTATGATTTATTTCTAATATCTCTAATAGTATAAAGAATATAAAAACTTTCAATGCAGTATTTTTCAAAGTATTGAGCAAAATTATCATTACATTTAAAGTATGAGTAAAGGTTTAGTAAATATTTTGTCACTTTAAAAAGGTGTAGAAGAGGTAGCAAAACTACTCTGAAAACCATCTGGCTTGTTAAATATTAGCTCATATATATATATAGTTAAAGTCACCAAAGTCATAAAAAGTTGCTGAATAACTTGTAGTAAATCATTCATAACATATTTAAATATTAAATAAGTACAAATATTTGATATGCAGGTATCTTAATGCTAAACACCCTTAGTAATGTTTATAAAATAATTTCACATTTAAAGCAGGAAAAGGTATTTCTCTACAGAATTAGATGGCATATAAAAAACAGAAAATAAGTTCCTTAGGTGCTAAGATGATTTAGAATCCAAGTTTCCTTTTCCTTGTCTTAGATCTACAGCCAATATGTCGTGATCATAAACATTTCCTAATTGGCTCAGTGACAGCTCATTTAGCTCATGTAGGTATCACAATGCATGTTCTCATGAATATAATCATTCCATTTTTATTTAGGACCGGTGTCAACATACAAAAGCAAGAATCTTAAGGACAAGCAGGATCATTTTAAGCAGCTTTCCTGGCACTGAAGCAATGTAATATTATCTCATTCTGCTTTCTTGAATTAAAAATATATCCAAGGTTCTTAGAACAAATTTAGCCCTTCAATACATGTAACATACTAAACAATAACACGATATGGTTCTATTCCATTTAGCATTATTAAAGATACTTAAAATTTCACTTCTAATTGTATTTATATTTAAGCTAAATATTTTTATACTTACTGAATAAGGAGGAGTAGGTAGTGAAATTTTAGAAATAAGCTTTAATATGTGCCCATTTCTTTTGTGAATGAAATGAAAAATAGAAGTATTAATAATTACTGAGTTATTTTCATCCAAATGTTCACACAGAGGAAAAGGATATGGTAAAGGCACTCGAGATTCAACCTCATAAATGTCTTCATCTTGTTCTTCCAACCAAGAGCCATTGAGTTTGACAGTTGCCAAATAAGTTCTGTAAGAATCCATTCTAAAAGATGAACCTGCCAAGCTTTCTTATTTGCTTTATCAGTTTTCTACTATGTTAAAAAGTTTAGTTTTCAAAATATTTCATACTAGTATGAAAAAAAATTTTAGCACTATCAAATAAAATTAATATAACTAAACAATAAAAGGAATGAGGAAGTCCAGAAAAACTCCTACAAATTTAGAAAAACTAGATGTCCATCATCTTTATCCTTCCCCCCAAAATCTAAAAAACAAAATAAAAAATAATTTAAAAACTAAAAGCAAACAAACAAAAGAACCTCACTGTTTTAACTAGAATAATAAAATCTTTAAAGAATAATGAAAAATAAATAACTAATTTGCTAAGGAATAAAGCTGCTTTCAGTATCAAACTTCTCAGTGCTAATAAGTAAGCCTTCCAAGCAGAACCTGGCAGGGCAAGTCAGGTTTTAAATCTCCATAGTAGCAGCCTTGGGAAATGTAGTTGCAACATTATTTCCCTTGTTCTTGAAGCTTCACCTATTCAAAAGAAAAAGCTCTCCCGAACTGAGCTATTCAATAGCCTGGCAAGCTGGGCTAAAAGGATTCTAGTCAGTGTCCCCTGAGGAAAAGGTCAGAACAGAGGGTGTGGTTTAATGTCTTTACCTACAAGTACACTGACAGGTGGAATGTGAATTAATACGCCCACAAAAAGCCTGCCTAACAGGATCCAAGTTCCACACTATCAGAGAGTTAAAAGACATCTCCCCCCCCCCCCCTGCTGTACTGGGTATGGAACCCTGGAGCTTTCTACCCAATGGCTACACTTCCAGATCTATTTTATATTTTATGTGGACACTAGGGTCTAACTAAGTTCCTGAGAGCCTCACTAAGTATCAGAGGTTGGCTTTAAACCTGCATGGTCTTCCTGTCTCAGTCTCCCAAATACTGGGATTACAAGCATGCACCACTACGCCCGGCTTAAAAGACATATCTTAAGAGTACTGGAGACACTTATAATGTTTCTAAAATAATCTGCTGTTTTTCCATCCCATTAAAACATTGGTTTAACTTAAAAACATAAAAAGTATGTTTCAGTATATGTTATTAATTGGTTCCTCAAGTATATAAAAAAGTCCTAATTATTCTGGACAACTAAATTAGAACTTCCTTGTGATATTTACTTAGAAATAATAGATTTAAGCAGCCACTGAGACTACATATAGTTATAACCTACTTTCACATTGGCTTGTTTACAGAGTGCATATTAAGAAAAATTATTTATTTATTTATTTATTTATTTATTTATTTATTTATTTATTTATTTATTTTGGTGCTACCAGGGTTCCTGGAAACCCTTCTACCTCTGGGCTACACTCCCAGACCTATTTTTTATATTTTTATTTGGAAACAGGGTCTCCTAAGCCAGCGAGGCTGGCTACGAACCTGTGTGATCCTCCTGTCTCCGCCTCCCAAGCGTGGGGATTACAAGTATGCGCCACCACACCCGGCAGGAAAATTTATTTTTAAACCTGTATAGTACATAATAGTTGATAATTATACCGCTTTAAAGTAGCCTATGAACCCTGACTGAAATTTATGATATGTAAATGTATCATAGTGAGCCTCAAGTAGTGCCAGAAATCTTAGCAATAGTGAATAAACCTGCCACTCAACTTTTAAAGATAAATAACTTTTAAATATTCGAAGAGCCTTAATAGTGAAAGCTGTTTTAAATAAAGGAAAAGGCTTTCATTCTGGTGCCTCCCCAATACCAGTTCAGTAACTAAATATCTTACATCCACAAAGCCTTTATCTAAATGGAAAAACCTATGCTAAAGAAAGCTACAGGTAATATTAACCAAAACTGCTTTTATAGTCATTTTCACTACTTAAAGCTGTTTCTAGAAGCAGCATTCAAATCCTTCACAGTAAACTAATAGAGCAGAGAAAATGAGATTTTTTCACAGAAAGCTCAGAATCCCCAGGGAGATGGACTATGTAGCTGGGGAGGGGCACCTGTCTCTTAAAATTCTGGAAACTGTTGTTTATTATAGTTTCATATATATTCCCATTAGCTTGTGAAGATGTCCTAATACCTACAACATGATGGTAGCTTGATCTTATTACTGTTGTAGGAGATTTTTAACAAGGCTTCAAGAGGCCTAAAATGATCAATATTCTAGCTTCTCAGTTTTTATGAACCGGTGGGACCCATGCCAAGCATATCAAATATCTCTTAAAGTATTCTTTCCTTGTTCCCTCTGCAAATTATGGTTTATTTTGATAATCCGGCATCCAATTTCTCTCATTTGAGGTAGAAACAAAACCCTGGCCATAAGAAATACCCCTTCATAAATAGTAGCACTTAGGTCAAGGTAAGAACTAACTACAAAGAGAAAAACTAGGAGAAAAAAAAAGACAAAAAAGTAATTGATTAAGATTATTCAAGGTGGCCATGGTGGCACACCTTTGTAATCCCAGCATTTGGGAGACAGAGACTGAAGGATTGTGGTTTGTGGACAACCTCAGCTATTCACTGAGGCTTTTCACAATTCAGTGAGACCCTGTTACAAAAAAATATAAAATGGGTCTGGGAGAGTAGCTTGGAGGTAGAAGCGTTTTCAGGAACCCCAGTACCACCAAACAAACAAATAAATAGATAAATAAAAAAGAGGAGTAGGGTATAGCTCAGAGGTAGACTAGTGTCCCTGTGTTCAATTCCTAGTACCAAAAGAGAGGGGGAAAAAAAAGACTTTAAGCAGTAAAGATGACTCAACCTAGTGCCATACAGTAATTCTTACAATAACTCAAACTGTATTAAATCCCCTAGTTTAGAAAACATACAAACCCTTCTACACCCCAAAACAGTTAAAACAGAGTGATTTCAATTTTTAGTAGTATACTTTTAACTATCTGAACTATCTCATTAACCCTGCATTTCAGATTATAAGTATTTTATTTTTTTATTTTTTATTTTTTGGTGGTACTGGGGTTCCTGGAAACCCTTCTACCTCCGGGCTACACTCTCTGACTTATTTTCTTATATTTTTATTTGGAAATGGTCTCTTAAGCCAGTGAGGCTGGCTTTGAACCTGCGTGATCATCCTGTCTCCATCTCCCAAGCATGGGGATTACAAGCGTGCACCACCACACCCGGCTCAGGTTATCAGTATTTTAATGTGCATTTATAGGCTATTAATTTATAGCATGTGTTTTCTTAATGAAACAGCTTTATATTAATCTTAGAGTACCAAGCCATTTAACCTTTTCTCCTCATAAATTATTTCCTTAAAACTGTAAAATACCTCTGTTTCTCCATTTTAAATTTTGTTTACTTCTCAAAGGACTCAATAGGAGGACTAATTCCCACACACATTACTTGACACAATAACTGTTAAGCATACTGGGGACAATACTTGATAGTAGAATGTGTTTCAGAACAAAACGACAAAACAAGATCTAAACTTACACTACTTTCATCCTTGGACTCCTCTTTGAGAAAATAGAGAAGCATATAGCTTTGTTTTCATTTCTTGCAAAAGTGAAGATTGGTAAACTCATGAGTGTCCTACAATTAAAATCATTCTATGGGAATAAATTATTCAATCATTAATTTCTTTGAAGGAATTCTTAAAGAAAAGTACTTGGGAAGAAATCAGCAACTTAGTGAAACCCTTAGCAACTTAGCAAGCCTGTTTAAAAAGAAAAGTTGCTGGAGTTTATAGCACAATGGTAGAATGTTTCTGGGTTTACTCCCCAGTAACTAATGCACATATCCAAGAACATGAAAGATCTTTCCATCTTCTAAGGTCTTCTTCCATTTCTTTTTTCAATGTTTTATAATCTTCTTTGTGGAGGTCTTTTACCTTTTTGGTTAGGTTTATTCCTAAGTATTTTATTTTTGTTGAATAGCCTGAATGGAAGTATTTTCATTTAAATGGCCAATAAATGTATGAAAAAATGTTCAACACCATTAGCAATCAGAGTGATGCAAATCAAAACTACTCTGAGATTTCACCTAACTCCAACTAGAATGGCAATCATTCAAAACACAAACAACAACAAATACTGGCGAGGATGTAGAGAAGTGGGAATTCTACTACACTGTGAGTGGGATTGCAAATTATTGCAATGACTTTGGAAAACAATATGGAAGATCCTCAGAAGAATGGGAACGAACCTACCATATGATCCAGCAATACCACTTCCTGGGTTTCTACCCAAAGAATCGAAACCAAACTACCAAACTAATACATGCATATCTATGTTCAGAGCTGCACAATTCACTATTGCCAAACTATGAAACCAGCCAAGATGTCCATCAACAGATGAATGGATTACAAAACCATAGGATATGTACATAACAGAATTTTACTCAGTCATAAAGAAGAATAAATACGTCATTTGTGGGGAAATGTATGGAACTGGAGAACATTATGCTAAGTGAGACTAGCGAGTCACATAAAGTAAGAAATTGGATGCTCTTCCTAATATTTGGAAGCTAGGGAGAAAAAGGGTGATAGGAGGAACTGTAGATGAAGAAGGAGAAACCATAGATGAGCAAATAAGGAGGCCTAACTGGGGGTAATGGGAGGAGGAGGGAAGAGGGAGATTCCCTAATGTACATGATACACATATACAAAGATATCAAAGTCAATCACTAAGCCAAACACGAGAAGGAGGGAGTGGGGAGGGACTGGAGTGGGAATTGGTGAAGGGCTAAATTAGTGATGTGTACATGTATGCCTCTACCATTTTGTACTCCATTAAGATATATGATTATAATGCACCAATAAAAATATTTTAAAAAGGATAGTCTAGTATAGTAGAGGATTTAGACTATTTCCAAACCAAACAGAAAAAAAAATAGGGAAAATTTAGTCTATTTGAAGAGTATTCAGAGAATAAATATTTTACTAGAAAAAAACATATTATTTTGTGGTACTGGAAATTGAACCCAGGGGCATTCTGCTTCTGAGATATACTACCCACAACCTTATTTATTTTGAAACAGGGTCTCAATAAGTTGCAGAGGGCCTAAGTTGCTGAGGCTGGCTGTGAATCTACAATCCTCCTGCTTCAGTCTTCCAAGTACTAAATTAAATGTGTGTGTCATCATATCCAGCTAATTATGTTTTTTGTTTTCAGTACTGAGAATAGACGTCAGGGGCATTTTACCTCTGAGCTACATCCCCAGCCCTATTTTTTATTCTTTATCTTTGAAAAAGGGTCTCAGTAAGTCACCGAGGGCCTGAGTAGCTGAGGCTGGCCATGAACATGCAATCCTCTTGTCTCAGCCTCCCAAGTACTGAGATTACAAGTGTATGCCATCATGGCCAGCTAAATATGTTACTTTGATACTGTCTTCCTCATTGAATCCCAATAGGAAGTTATTGGTAGGGGAGAGGTAGAGTATATTTTTAACAAGCTAACCAAATAGCATGTAGTTAACACATTATTTTGGCACTAATTCAAGAAATGGCCTATAGTCAATAATTTAACCTTATGTTTACTTTAAGGTTTTATATTTTATATTAATATTATATTAATAAAAATAAAATGCAATATATATAACAATATTTGTCAAGTTTCTAATTCAATAGTCAGTGCTACTGGGAAAACATGCTATACTGAATAATTTCAAGCAGCATCAAGAAAAGTCAGACATTAGAAATAATAAGAAATCACAGACACCTTTTCAATTTCTCAACTTCTGTTACAAATATACTTGGGTCTAGGATACTCTGAATAAAGATATCAATGAAAATGTTAATATCTCCCTGTAGCTGATAATGAAATGCTTATCTGATTAACACAACAGGTATCAGACAACAGTTGTTTTAAGCTAAACATTTTTAAAATAAGTAAATTTCTTCATTTTAAAGTAGTAAATAATTTTTTGTGTGTGGTACTGGGGATTGGACCTGGGGCATTCTACCTCCAAGCTATACCCTCAGCCCTATTTTTTATTCTTTATTTGGAAACAGGGTTTCACTAAGTCTCAGAGGGCCTCACTAAGGAGCTGAAGCTGACCAAGAACCTGCAGTCCTCCTGTCTCAGCCTCCCAAGTACTGGGATTACAAGCATGTGCCACCACACCCAACTAGTAAATAATTATTAAAAAAAATTCTGCATATAGCAATCTAAGAAACAATGATCACACAAGATATAAACACATTTATAGAGAGAATTGAAATTAATTTTTTTTTTTTTTTTGGTGGTACTAGGGTTCCTGGAAGTCCTTCTACCTCCGGGGTAAACTCCCAGACCTATTTTATATATTTTTTAAATTTGGAAACAGGGTCTCTTAAGCCAGCGAGGCTGGCTCTGAACCAGTGCGATCCTCCTGTCTCTGCCTCCCAAGCGAGAGGATTACAAGTGTGCGCCACCACGCCTGGCTGCAATTAGGTTTTAAGTACCATGGTTGTATCTTTCTTCAGTTTCTATAAAAATAGTACTTTTAGGTAAAAACTATCCCAAGTTAATTTCTTACCATGAGATAGCTTGTAAGGTGGTGTAATCTACTCATATTTATAAAAATGATAAAAAAAAGCACATGAAGAAATTTCAAGTTTGATTTGTAATAGTATAATAGTAGCATATTATGACCTACTAAAGGATATGGTTTTAGAGATTTCTTATAATATTATTTCAAATAAATAACATATTTTAATGGAACATTTCAAACAATAGTAGGTTAAGTTTTTTTTGGGGGGGTACTGAGGATAGAACCCAAGGGCATTCTACCTCTGAGTTACACTCCCAGCCCTATTTTTATTCTTTATTTTTTGAAACAGGGTCTCACTGAGTTGCAAAGGGCCTCACTAAGTATCTGAGCCTGTCCGCAAACCGCGATCCTCTCCTGTCTCAGCCTCCCAAATGCTGGGATTACAGGCATGCGCCACCATGCCCAGCAATATACATACATACATACATACATACATACATACATACATACATATATATGTGGTACTGGGGTTCCTGGAAACCCTTCTACCTCCGGGCTACACTCCCAGACCTATTTTATATTTTATTTGGAAACAGGGTCTCTTAAGCCAGTGTGGCTAGCTTCAAACCTGCGTGATCCTCCTATCTCTGCCTCCCAAGCGTGGGGATTACAAGCGTGCACCACAACGCCCGGCTAAATATATATATTTTATATATAAAAAGTAATGTATAACAGTCTGGACAATCTGGATATTAAACCAACATTGAGTTTTTGAGTTGGAAGAGTCCATGAGCACATTACTTTACCTACCCCAGAGCACCTGAAAACAAGACTACTTACATCAGCACTGGTTGTCACAAACACAACCTATTGTCAAAAGAGAAACCTGACTAAATTGCTGTTGGACAGCAGAAAAAAATATTTACTCATTCCATAGCCTAAAAGAAAGCTTGCTTCAAACACAGTGGACATTAGCAAGATAAGGTTACCTGACTACTGGTTTCACTTATGGCTTCGAGGAGTTTTTCAACTGCTGCTTGAAGGCGAGAACTAATGTTCAGCATAAGTTCTTCATTTTCAGGGTCTATTTCAGTTTCAGCAAAACCACTCCTCACAAGTCCTTGTGAGAGCTCTGTTCCTTCCTCAGTTACTTTTGGCCACATGTTACTGTCATTTCTTGGCATATCACTTCCAGAATAAGAGGGTATAGATCCATCTGTAACTAAAATAACAGTATGTTAAAAGCATAAATTCATAATTATATTTAAAGCCATAAAATCAAGTCTAATTAAAACCTGAAATCACTGAAAAGGTCCTTTACTAATAACACTGCAACAAAACAAGTAAAATATGCAAATATACAATAACATTGAAAGAGGAAGAATGAAAACAATAATGCTATGCTAAAAGGACATTGCAGAAATCTGTATTCGGGTTATTTAGGAAGTTTTCTTTAATACAATTCTGTGAGTGAGTGAGTGAGTGAGTGTGTGTGTGTGTGTGTGTGTGTGTGTGTGTTGGAGATCAAACCCAGTTTCATACATGAAAATGCACGTGTTCTACCACTGAGCAATATTTCCAGCCCGACAAAAACTTAAGACAACTTTCAGTAGCTCTTTACCAAACATGCAGAATGTAGGGTTAGCTAAATGGTGGGGACACACAGGACATACTATCTTGTTTCTTTTCTCAAGAACTTTACAATATAATGAGAAAACACACACCTAAACATAGAAAAGAAAAAAGTCCCTATTATGTTACAGAATGTTCTAGGTACACAGAAGACTGGAATAAATGCTATTTGTCTGGACTTTAAGCACTTCATTTTGAGCATCATTTGATCTCATTATACAGTTAAAGGGACTAATATAATTTTGCAGCTTGCTACTTTTGTAGAAGGCATACTGGAAAGAGACTGGGACTAATGAGTAGTTCTAATTTAATTATGGACACTGCTATCCACACTATCAACTCAATTATCATTTATCACATAAGATATACTGAGTTTATATGGGCAAAAGATAAGCTATCCAAGTGTTTTCTCTAAACTATGGTAAACCACAGGTTGTTCATCTGTGCCATCAGATACATTACTCATTCACAGCTGCAAGCTACAATCCAACAATAAAATTTCCCAGAGGATTTGCTTCTTTTACTAGTTGTCAGTAACTATACAAAGTCTTAAAAAAGTAGAGGACATTTTAATGCTCAAACTACTTAGAATAAACACTCAGTCTGATACCTTTGCCCATAAGAGCTTTTGATTAGAATTCATCTTAGTAAAATAGATGTTCTCTTAATCTCATGCAGAAATGTTATTAGATGCGGCTTCAGATACAAGATCTGATTTCAGCACAATTCAGTACTCACTAAATACCTTTTCTGTATAAATCTCCAGCTGAAGAGTCCAGGAGTACATTCTAGGACATGATTTTAAATATTTGCGATTAACATGAAGGTTTATCTAATTCTAATCTTGAATGTAATAGGTAATGTCTTTTACTTAGTATCTTTATTCTAAAAATTAAACACACAACTACACTGGTATTTATATCATTCCATGCATTCAAAACTTAATGCCTTAATAACAGAAACTAATGCTTTATAAATATTTCAGTTCAAAATGATCTTAGCATTCAAAATGATCTTAGCATTCAAAATGATATACAGAGGAGCTGGGTTTGGTGGTGCATGCTTGTAATCCCAGTATTTGGGAGGCTGAAACGGGAGGATCTGGATTCGAGACCAGTCTCAGCTACTTAGTGAGGCCTTCCCCAACTTAGTGAGACCCTGTTTCAAATAAAGAATAAAATATAGGGCTGGGGGTGTAGCTTAGAGGTAGAATGTTCCTGTGTTCAATCCCCAATACCCCCCCCCACGATATATAGAGTACAATGCAGTCAAGAAGATAAATTATGTTTTTGAAGAAGCTACACAACAAATATTAATACAAGAAATATTAAAAACTTTTAGTTCATGTTTAACCCACTAAGTCCTGAGTTTCCAATTCTGTGAATATTTCAACAAAATAGACATAGATACATTAAAGTAAGTTGGAAATAATAATCTATAGCTTATATCGATTGTATTAGTATTATGATAATAGTAATTTTATATAATTACTATAAAATATTTTCATAACTATAATAGTATTTTTATAAAAATGTTATTCTTATATATTGTGGACTATATTTAAATCTTAATAGATGTTCCACTTTTGAGATGCCGAAACAAAAATACCTAATTTATATAGCATCGTTATATGAGAAACTGAATGCACTCTAGTGATACTGTCTTTCTCATGAGTTCAGAGAACAATGCAAAGGAAAATTAGAGAAGAAGCAAAGATTGATTATAAGGCTTTTTGAATTATCCGGGTGAGAAGCGATAGGAACGTGCAATCAGATGGTGGGCTTGGAGAGAGTTAGGAAAGGACACACGATGTAGAGGACTGAATGTATAAGGCAGAAGTATACTAAGTCACCACTCTGGGTTTCCAGCTCAGCTCGTTCTAAGACGACAGGAGTCATTAAAAGAAATACTAAGAAAATCAGGAGAAAGTACATATAATAGAAAAGAAAATGATTAATCTTAAGTGTTAGTGGGATATGTGTATGCTGTTGGAAGTTTTAGGTTTGCAGACTTTAGAGTCATTTACAAAGGTGAGAGCTGAAATACTGAGAGGAGTTACATCTATTTTAGGAGTGATATTTACTGAGAGAAGAAAAACAAATTTGGGGCCTCTGTATATGCTGTAAGGTAACAAAAGAAGCTGTATAAAAATAAGAGAGATGTTTCAAAAAGGAAATACTTCAATGATATTTGCCTAGAAAGACAATTATGCAAGGACTAAGAAGATGAATGGATTTAACAATTGGAAAGTTAATGTTGTCCTGAGAGAGCAGTGTTGCTACTGTGAAAACAGAAACCAAAGCTGGTGAATGCAGGAATCGGTCTATTCTGTGTGTGCTGAAGGTTACCTTGCAGGCAAAAAGCAAAGCTGAAAACAACTAACAGCATGTTCTGTGGTATAGAGAAGCAACTGATGGTGAGAAAAAGTGAAAGTACTGCGCACACATGGGAGCAAATCTCAAGCATAAAATACAGAAGGACATAGGAAACAAAGCAACTTATAAATGGTCACTGAATGTTAGTTTTTTTTGGAATAGCAACATAGAGATAGGCATTAAAGTACCTAGAAAAATATGAAGATATCAATCAGTTTAATATATCGTATTAATAACATTTTTCAGAGGCAGTGATATAACTAAGTAGTATAGCACTGGACTAACCTGTGCAAGGCCCTAGGTTCAATCCCCAATACTAAAATAATAATTTTTTTGAAAATATAAATAATCTGAAATAATCTCAGTATGTTTCACTGAAGAAACAGATAATTTTGGTTATTTTTATGAAATAAAGGAGAAAGTCTCCTTTATTTATTAAAGGAGTCAGAAAGTATATAGGATTATACTTTCTGCAGTTGGAAGCCCAATAACTTGCCTAAGATCTCTTTGTTTACCAACAGTAAGATTCTAAAACTTGAGCTCTTAAGCTTCCAAGGGCTGCTTCTTCCTCCTTCCTTTCCTTTATCCCTTTCTTTCTCCTTTATTCAATTCACATTTATTTTGTCCTTATCATACCAATAAAATTAATATTGTTAGTTAAAAATGACAATTCATAATATCTAATTTTTTTGGGAAAAACCTGAAGATATCATATATAAGGAGGGTGATTTTCTGCCATGCCAACAGAAATCTCAGAATGGCCAGTTTGGTGAACAGAATCATTTCAGATTGGTGAACCACGGAGATCTATACTATATGCACAGCAAATGATGGTTATTGAAGTATTTTCATCATATACTTTATGGATTACACCATTCATTTCCTAATAGATAAGAGTAAGGTCCTCAGGTCAAGATAGGGTATGCAGTATGATAGTTTTCCCAGCTTCAGTGGCTTGTTGAAGATCTCTAAGTTCCAAATGGAAGACACTGCAGTCTGATCTAACTCTGGTATTGGAGTGATGAAAAAAAAAAAAAAAAAGTACTATCAGGGTGTGGTGCCACACGCTTGTAATCCCCGCGATTGGGTGGCTGAGACAGGATGATCGTGCAGGTTTGAAGCCAGCCTCAGCTACTTAGTGAGGCTCTCAGCAACTTAGTGAGACCTTGTTTCCAAATAAAATATAAATAGATTTGGGAGTATAGCCTGGAGGTAGAAAGCCCCTGGGTTCTACCCCCAGTACCACCACCAAAAAAAAAAAAAAGAAATGTACTAAAGATCTGGGAGACATAAGAGATTTGTACAAAGTAAAAAGAGAGCCAGAAAAAAGGCTTCAGCCTTACTATTCCAGCATTCTTTCTCTACCACCATCACAATGCTGCAAAAGGAAGCTGCAAGGAAGCCATTTTCAGTCTCTGACCTCCAATGAGAAAGATGAACAGTCTACACCTAAACTATCACAAAAACCTAAATTTATTTTTCTTTCAATAGAACTTGGGGAACTAATTTTTATGAACTGATCCAATATACATTCAAGTGATTTGACATTTGGCTCAAATTTTCCTTTAATTTTATAAGCTAGTTGACTCTTAGGAGTAAACAAACATTAGGAAATCATTTTTTTGAGTGTTAACAAGTCCATACATGTTTAAAATCTAAACAAGCTCAGACTTGAAGACTAAAAATAGATCATAAGTATTACAAGAAACCATATACTAAAAACTGAAAGGGAAAAGTCACTATATGGTCAGATTAAAACTTAATTTTTCTGTTAAATGAAATGTAAAGAAATGTTTCAAAGGTTTATTTTTTAGTTTTTACAATACTCCCATTAAAATATAAGATGTTAGAAAAATTCTTACATATAGAGCATGCTGGGTGTGGTGGTGCACGCTTGTAATTCCCGTGTATGGGAGGCTGAGACAGGAGAATCGCACAGGTTTGAAGCCAGCCTCAGCTATTTAGTGAGGCTCTCAGCAACTTACTAAGACCCTGTTTCCAAATAAAATATGAAATAGGTTTGGGAGTATAGCCTGGAGGTAGAAAGCCTCTGGGTTCCACCCCCCCTAGTACCACCCAAAAAATAAATAAATAAAAGAAATTAAACATTTTTTTGTGTGTTACTGGGGACTGAACCAGGGGCATTCTACCTCTGAGCTGTATCCCCAGCAGTATTTTATTCTTTATTTTGAAATAGGGTCTCATTAAGTTGTTAGGCTGGCTATGAAACTGCAATCCAACTGTCTCAGCTTCCCAAATCCTGATATTACAAGTGCGTATTACTACGTCCAGCTGAAATTAAACATTTTAAATCATAATTTCTATCCATTCAATATATTCTTCAAGATGCACAAGGAATATGACAAATGTCCTCCCATGGTGCTAGTGGTCAAACTATATGAAGAAAAATATTGTAATATTGTTATTTCAGAATCCTTCAACAGTTACATAGAAAATTTTAAGGAGCTAGAAGTGGTGGTGCATGCTTATAGTCCCAGCATTTAGAAGTCTGAGCAGGAGGACTTTAAGTTTGCAGCTAATCCTGAGCAACTTAGTAAGGCTCTCAGCAACTTAGTGAAACCCTGTCTCAAAACAAAACAAAACAAAACAAAACAAAACAAAACAACAACAATTGAGTTGGGAGAGGTGGTACATGCTTGTAATCCCAGTACTCGGAAGGTTGAGATAGGAAGACCACCAGGTTGTAGGCTAGCCTTAGCACTTAGTGAGGCCCTCTGCAACTTAGTGAAATCCTGTTTCAAAATAATAAAGAAAAACAAAACAAAACAAAACTCAAAATGGGGTTGGAGGCATAGCCTGGAGGTAGAATGCCCCTAGGCTCAATCCCCAGTACCCTTCCCCCCAAAAAATAAGGATTTAATTGGTTCATGCATTTATAAAATGTTTATAAAATATTAAGTACTGTGAGAAGTTCTGTGACTTTAATTTGCCTTGAGTAGGAATCTCAGTGCCTCCTTCACTGGATTATGAGTTGCTATAAAGGAGACACCACAGAGGAATTGCAAAATAAATATTCTAAAAGCTCAATAAATGCTTATAGAATTAAACTGATAACACTGTGTATAACTGACAAACTATTCCTGGATTTTTTTTTTTTTTTTTGGTGGTACTGGGGATGGAACCCAGGGGCCTTCTACCTCTGGGCTACACTCCCAGACCTATTTTATATTTTATTTGGAAACAGAGTCTCTTAAGCCAACTGAGGCTGGCTTCGAACCTGTGTGATCCTCCTGTCTCAGCCTCCCAAGCGCAGGGATTACAGTAAGCATGCGCCACCATGCCCAGCTTATTGCTGGATCTTTTAAAGTGAATATAGATATCAATACTGGAAGACATGAATAAGGACAGTAGGCTCGTGGATCAAATGTACTTTTAGATCCCTTTTCTCAAAGAAAATGAATAGAAGAACTCCTGAGTATGTCTGGTGACAACTCAAAGATATTCACTTGCAAATATTACACAGTAATGGTGTTTTGAGAAGAGTGGATTTATATATTTTTGTTTGGAGATGCATTGGTTGAAAAATACTTGAAATGTTCTCCTATATTTTCCACACACAGAAAAGTGCCTGAACTCAGCAAGATTTGTTGAAGGTGATTATTTCATATAAAACTAGTACCTCTTGTGTGTTCCTCTTGGACACATGACTTTACAGATGCCTCTGCTTCTGACCTCCAAACCAGGGTGGCAGATGACTGGCCCTTACTAGATCTGTCTAGTATCCCAAGAACATGGCGACCAATTGTTTCTTCAACAGCTGCTGTCGTCTTTACAACTTCTAATAAGATCTTCAGAAGTCTGTTATTAGCTTTCTGGAGTGCATATCTGTACAGATAAATAATCATTTATTAAAATTTCAAATCTTTTCAAAGTAAACAGTTTGCTAATATGTCACAAAAATGTACTACAAAGTATGTGACTGAAAAATGTCAAATGATCATTTCTATTTAAATAGTACTCAATGGCATCTACAATGAAGTGCTTCTTGTTTTTATATTTCAATCATATTGTAAACTGCTCCATTTTCTTCTAAAATTGTTGACCAGTTTAACTATTACATTTTTAATGTGCATTTTATTGACCTGAAAAATCAAATTAAACCTTATGCCCATAATAAAACTTTAAGGAGACATAAAACTTAAGTTTTAAAAAGTATAGTAATAGTCAAGCATATATAAGTTATTAGCTGGTAATACTGTTCATGGTTGAGTGTGTGTGTGTGTGTGTGTGTGTGTGTATGTGTGTAAAACATTTCATTCTTTTATGTGCCTAACAACATATTTAAAAATATGACTTTAAAACCCTACTAGACTGTAATTCCAGCATTCAGGAGGTAGAGACCGGAGGATCATGGTTCACAGACAGCCTCAGCTACTTACTGAGGCCCTGTGTAACTCAGTGAGACCCCATTTCAAAAAATAAAAAGGCTAAAAAATAGGAGTGGATGTGTAGCTCAGAGGTACAATGCCCCTGAGTTTCATCCCCAGTACCGCAAAAAACAAAAAACAAAAACCAAAAACGAAACAAACCCATGAGAGCTGGGTCTGTGGCTCACACTTGTAATCCCAGCATTCTGGAGGCTGAGGCGTGAGGACTGTCGTTCGCGGACAGCCTCAGCTACTTAGGGAAACCCTTTACAACTTGGTGAGGTAATATTTCAAAAATAAAAAGATAAAAAATTAGGGCTGGGAGTGTAGCTTGGAGGTAACCCCCAGTACCACAAAAAATAAAAAAGAAAAAAGAAATAAATCCCTACTAGAAAAAAGTATGGTAGTATCTCTATGACTTAACATTGAAGAACTGAATATTTCAGTTACAAAAAGTAATAGGTAGAGATGTTTCTAAAAAGTTCTACAGTGAAATCTCAGTTGGTCAACACCAGAGGGACTATCCTGAGCTATTTTTAATTACATCTGTTCCAGAGATAAAAATATCTCTAGTTTTACATACCACACTCATTTTAGCCAGGAGAAAAACCTGTTGTCAGCTACATGGGAAGAATACTGTCTCTCTTTTTGAAAAATATAAGTACCACATTTTTAAAATTAGAAAATATTATGACCACTTTAAAAATATTTTGGCACCCAGATAATCACTAATACTTTTTTTGTGTGTGGTACTGGGGATGGATCTCAGGGGCATTCTACCTCTGAGGTAAATTCCCAGCCCTATTTTATTATTTTATTTTGAAACAGTGTTTCTCACTAAGTTGCTGATGTTGGCCACGAACCTTTGATCCTGTCTCAAATACTGGAATTACAAGCATCTACCACCACATCCAGCACTATTAACATTTTATTTTATTTGTGGTACTGGGAGTGGAAGCCAGGGACTTTTATACCTAGAGTTTATATTCCCAGATGTATTTTATACTTTATTTGGAAACAGGGGCTAAGTTGCTGAGAGCCTCACTAAGTAGCTGAGGCTGGCTTCGAACCTGTGTGATCCTCCTGCCTCAGCCTCCCAAGTGCTGGGATTACAAGCATGCGCCACCACGCCTGGTTTAAACATTTTAATGCCTGTATTTCTGAACATTTATACTCCTGTTTCACTCATAAATATACACTTTTTTTTTTTAAAGGGCTCATCCTGGACGGTGTTTTGTAAACTTTCTTTTTAAGCTTAACAGGAACAATTTACCATGTCAAAAAATGTGCTTCCATAAAATGGTGAATTAAAAGACTATCTGATTAACTTTCTGAATAAATAATCCACTCATCTTAATAGCTTAATTCAACAGTTACTACAGTGGCAAACTTTATACTTAAACCTGTAGACAAAATAAGAGGGTTTCATGGTAAAAGTCCTCTGGCTGAAGAGACTTTTATCTCTGACTCTCACACTGTAGGAGATTACCAACAATCAGGTTAAAGGATATCTGTTTCACAGGCACATGACAGACCTATTTTAGGACAAGGTAATAAGTGCAGAAGTTTTCCTTTAGTATTTGTCAAGTGAAAGAGAGTTCTATTTTTGTACCTAGATCAAGTTCCCTGCTTATATAACAAGAGAATATTAAAAATAAAACTTCAAATAATTTAGTTAGCAGGAAGCAAAGGGTTTTATTTATTTTAACTTTTACTGAGTTCAAGCCTCAAATTCCAGAAGCAGGATAATATGAAAATATTTTTTACTTAAGAGAAGTGATTAAATTATCATACTGCTAAAAAGAAATAAAGACGGGCTGGGATGTAGCTCAGTGGCAAAGGCAAGTGCACTGCCCTGGGTTTGATCCCCAGTCCAAAAAAAAAAAAAAGACCCCCTTTAAAAAGAAATAAAGATGAATATTCATTTTATCAGCACTTGATATGAAAATTCCTAAAAATTAAACATTGTATAATTTGTAAAAAATATAAATTAGTGATAAATAATATAAAATAAACAAAGTGTTTATTTTATATTGTCAGGTAACTCTAATTTTCATACACTGTCTTTCTTGTTTCAGTTCCATACTGACTGCGTTCCATACTGATGATCCAATGAGGAAGCCAAAACCTTAGGGGCCAAATTCCTCCACGCAAGCTGAGGAAGGAGGTTAGGAGGACACAAAAGGGTTGACAGTCACAGAAATTGGAAAAGGAGGAAATTAAGTTAGTAGTATTAGTTTTAATTTAAAACTAACAAAATTATTTAATTTGAACAAAATAAAATTTAAACATTGTGCTTAAAGGCCTTAATATTAATGTGTGATAGCTATCCTCATATGGCAAAGTATTATAAATTTTTATATTAACATTTATAAAATCAAATAAAAATTTTAATACTAGGTGCTTGGTTCTCTATAAAGCTGGGATATAGATTAAAATTTCTAATCTGTTATGTAGTAAATCCATGAAAGCAACTAAATGTGGAATATTCACAAGATTTTTTTTCTCAGCATAAACCAGGAAATAGCTTACACTAAATCCATGTCCACATAGTGAAGGAGGAAGAAAAATAAAGCTTATAAGTAGGCAGAAATGTTTTTTCTAAGTATAAAAAATGACATTAAAAAGAACAAAATTAATCAAGAAAGGACAACATACAAATAATACCTAGATTTAAGAGTCGATATGATCAGTAGCCAATCAAAATTATATTACATGCAAAAGATTTGAAAATCTTTCTACTTAATGATAAAAATAATAATTCTTTATATATTACACATATATGGACATGTTTCATACACAGATAATATGATGATTTTAGGACAAAGTATAAATGTACAAGATAACACTAAGGACGAACAAGTTTATTACATTGAGAACAAACATTTTAATTGACTTTGCACTGAAAAAGTACACATTTTGTATACCTTTCACTGGACAGTATATCAGGAGGTACATCTTCAGGTTTTTTGTCCAATTCCTTTTCTTTAAGTGACTGTTCCTCAACTTCCCCTTGGTTTTCATTTCCATTCTGTTTAAGTTTATGCAAAGGCAGAGAGGACAAGACAGAAAGAAAACCTGTCATCCTGGAAAGAGCATGTCATTCTTCTATATCAGTACAAGGCGAAACAGAAACCTCTGTTCACAAAGTAGATACTGCTTGAAATAATATTTAACTATATATTACCAAGAGATCGGCATTATCAAAAAAGATAAAACATTCTAGTACACCAACAAAAAAATTTTAATGGCTTCAAAGTAATACATGCTAACTAGTGCAACAATAAAGTTTGTTAGGTTGCTCCTTGGTGAAGTAACAGTTGTTGCTGTAGCAATGCCTGATTCAAATTACTTAAATAGAATGCAAGGCATTTTGATTCCACCTACCTTACATGCAAGTCATCACAAATACATTATGCTCAATACCTATAAAAATATATTTCACACCAACAACAAAGACAAACAAATCCTACTGCATGGTTGATTCATTGCTCCTAGGTGTGCCAAAGTCCATACTACCTGTGTTTGCGTACTGCTGTTGCGCAGCTCACAACACAGCTTCTCTCTTCCAGCTAAAGACAGCTGCTTTAGTGCTTCCAGCTCCTCTAAAAGCACCCTCTCTCTCTCTGAAACCAGGTTTTCATTATCTATTGAGGATGTCTAAATAAGAAAAAAGGTCATGAGAGAATATTGTGATAGAAGAAAAGAGCAGAAACATTAAGCAGATTTCTTTTAACCCCTTGAGACCAACAGGCCTTGGTTCTACCTATGATTTATATTCTAAGGGGTTAAAAGGCATATACAAAGTTCAATGCAAAATTTAAATTTTTTTTAAAAAGTTACTTAAGCTTTAATACTCAGGAACTTGTTCAGTTCAACTAGTACTTTTATGTCAATTTTGCATTGAAAATTCAGAAGTCTGAATTCACAAAATACAATGAAGAAAAGCAAAATTCATTTTCTCATTTTCCAAATAATTTTATTCTCATATTCCAATTTTCCTAATAATTTATATTAAAAAAGATGTTAAAGTTTTCCATTTCTTATGTATTTTAGTTTTCAAAATTAAATTGAATAAGTTTGTTTTCATATGTACTTTCATAAATATTTCTTGTTTTTCTTCAGTGATTTTTGTGAGTATATTTTACACAGCAACTGACAAGAATCCAGCTCCCAAATACCATGGAATATTTAAATTTAGTCAAGAAAGGAATAAGAATGTTATATAAATGTTATATAAATTTTCATTTCTCAAATCAATAAGAGATGTTTCCCTGGAAAAAAGTTCCAGAAACATATTACTTTAGGAGATTTCCATTCATGATTAAAAAGATGGATTAAAGATAGGTAAAGGTAAACCTTGGAGATGCTAATTGGTGAAGTCAAAGAACTATAAATGAGTATGTGAAAATTGCTAGCACCTGCCATAGTACATCAGCATAAAGTATTTCCAAAACTGCAGAAGTGCTTTTGCTATATAAGATCAATGAAATGACCTTTTTTTTTTTTTCAAATTAACCTTGTAGCCACATTCCTAGTGCCTAAAAGGCAGACAAATGAACTGATGAAAAGACAATGCATGTTACGATGCATGGTGTGCCTAATAAGATCTAAAGCTGTTATGCTGGAGCAGTATGTCCCTGACATTAAATAGTTGTAGTTTATGAAGACATTGGCAAAATAATTGACATTTTTAAATAGGCTGTATGAAGAATGCTATTTTAATTGAGGAGAAAAGGGACTCTCAGTTCCATACCTGGGCTAACTGTCTATTAAGTCTCTCTATCTCCTCTTGTAGCTGTTCTTGGTCTTCTCGCTGTTGCTCCATTTGTCGCATGTGTGCCTGCCTCAACAGTTCTGTTGCCTGTTGATGTTCTTCATACTGTCGAACAAGTTCCTGCCTCATATCTTCCAGCTGTTCTTCATGTCTAGAAGAATCTATGCTTGAGACCAACAACTCATCATGCATCTTTAATAGTAAAAGAAACAAAAAAATTCAACCGTATACATATTATGGAAATGTATCAGTATTCATATTTTAAAAATATGAGCAGTTCTATGAATGCCATAAAGCACCTGACTTATAAAATTTTTATTGTTAAATAAGAGCACACACAACTTTTTATTTATTTATTTATTTTTTTGCAGTACTGGGGATTGAACCCAGGGACATTCTACTACTGAACTACATCCCCAGCCCCATTTTTAAAAAATTCTTTATCTTGAAACAGGGTCTCACTAAGCTGCAGAGGGCCTCATTAAGTAGCTGAGGCTGTCTCTGAACCTGCGATCCTCCTGTCCTCAGCCTCCCAAGTACTGGGATTACAAGCATGCACCACCACGCCTGGCTACAAATAATTTTTAGAAAGGTATTTTCTTTCTTTCTTTCTTTCTTTCTTTCTTTCTTTCTTTCTTTCTTTCTTTCTCTTTCTTTCTTTCTTTCTTTCTTTCTTTCTTTCTTTCTTTCTTTCTTTCTTTCTTTCTTTCTTTCTTTCTTTCTTTCTTTTTTTGTGGGTCTGGAGATGGAACCCAGAGGCAATTGACCTCTGAGCTACAGCCCCTGCCCTATTTTTTATTCTTTATTTTGAAACAGGGTCTCACTAAGTTGCAGAGGGCCTCACTAAGTAGCTGAGGCTGTCTGCGAACCACAATCCTCCCAAATGCTAGGATTACAAGCGTGCGCCACCATACCTGGCTTTAGAAAGGTATTTTCTTAATTGTAACTTTGAACAACATGAAGTTAGTGTATTATCATTATCTACATTATTTTCCAAAAGGAAAGTAGCCACTTACCAGTTAGTTTAGTTAAAACCTAATTTTAAATAAGAAAAATAGATATACTCAAGATTTTTTCTATTTTTAAAGAAGCTATTGACCCCATTATTTCTCTTTACATTTTATGATCGGGAAATAATATAAAGTGAATATTTATATCGCATAGTTAAATTATAAAACACTAAAAATTTTACTTATTTAATTTTTATTTTGCAGTAGACATAATACTATAGAGGTTTTATTAAAATCAATAAATTTTACTTGGAAATAAATATTTATATATCAGTTTCTCATACAAAAAGTCAACTCATTAATGAGTTCTATAAGTATTTCAATCCCTGAAGAGATATTAAGCAAATCATTCTGCCTTTTATAGTTGCCATTAAAGAAGTTTTCATAAACACTTCACAAATTCTGCATTCCATAGAGTTAAATTTTACTTGAATATCCTTATCAACAAGATATAACCTATTTTGAACATTATCAACAAATTTGAATTCAGAGTTATAAAAGAAGTAGAATTTATTATTTTTTGATGAAGATAGCAAATACCTGAGATAATAGATCTTTCATTACTGACTAGAGAAAAAAGAATTAGTATATAGAGGGTAAAGTACTTTATCTTCTTAAATAGTTATTTCCTTAAAGCTTCCTATATTTAACTGACCAAACCCTTTAGTTACAGATAGTGCTAAGTTAATCTTTAGTTAAAACAAAATTAATTCACGTATAACTTCAATGAGATTTTAACATTTATAATGCATGTAAGATGAACAAGAATACAATAAACCTGACTTGTTTTATTTAATATCAATATGATATCACCTAACCATATGTTATAATTAATAAAACATATTACTAATGTGAATCATAAAAATAAAAATGAACTTGACATTTTTGTTCTCCATTAAGAAAAAGTGTTTTTGTTTTTGTTTGTTTTTTTTTTTTTTTGGTGGTACTGGGATGGAACCCAGTGGCTGCCTCCATGATACACTCCCAGACCTATTTTTATATTTTATTTGGAAACAAGGTTTTGCTAAGTTGATGAGCGCCTCACTAAGTAGCTGAGGCTGGCTTTGAACCTGCATGATCTTCCTGTCTCAGCCTCCCAAGCCCTGGGATTACAAGCACTTGGGAGCCACCACGCCCGGCTAAAGTACTATTTTTATAGTGAAGTAAAAAATGTTTTTACAAGATTTTTTTTTAATATTCAAGGAGGTATACTTACAGATTCTCTAACCATAAATGTTTTATCTTTGGAAAATATTTCTTCTGAAATAGTCAGTCCATGTTCCTTTGATTCTAGGATATCATCAAGATCATCATTATTTGATAACAGAACTTCCTTTCCATCTTCTAATTCTTTACTAAGTGGTTTAAATTCTTCTTTAAATTTCATGTCTATTGCCTCAAAAGTCTGAAGACTGACTTGATTCTTTGATAATTTCATTTCCTTAAAATAATGTTTTTCTTTCTGTTGACAGAGACCATGTGCTTGTTTTGATTTCTTATTTTCTTTTGCCACAGATATTCTAGATAGTTCAGTTTGTTGAGCAAATGCTACACTCATTGACACAATAACCTAAAGAAATAAAACAAGCAAATATAAATGATTAGATTTATAAATGCCAGCTAGAATTTGAGAAGTTATTACTCAAAATTATATAAATTAGAAAAAACTTGTCCTCATGATTTTATTTATTTATTTATTTATTTATTTATTTATTTATTTATTTATTGTACTGGGGTTCCTGGAAACCCTTCTACCTCCGGGTTACACTACCAGAGCTATTTTTATATTTTTTATTTGGAAACAGGATCTCTTAAGCCAGAGCGGCTGGCTTCGAACCTGCACGATCCTACTGTCTCCGCCTCCCAAGCACGGGGATTACAAGCGTGCACCACAACACCCAGCCATCCTCAGGATTTTAAACAAAAATAAATCCTCAGTGAAGCCATGCAGAGACAGACCTATTTTATAATGAATTTAAGCAAAGTATTTATTTTACTGCCTTTCTTTCTTTATTTAATTAATTTATTTTGTGGTAACTCAGTAAAGATGATTACAAACAAAAAACCTTACTACATGCTATGCCACAGAGAAAGCTATTGATTTTGAAAAACTGGTATCATAAAATTCACTTTCTTCTGTACTTTTATTTAGATTAGATATGAATGACAAATCATTGTAAAACTCTGTGGTTTGGAAACTGAAGAACAATACCTGAACCACCCTGTTATTTCCACCTGTGTTTATAGCTAACTCTCTGCCTCCCCAGTGTCTGTTCGGCTGAACTTAACTGAAGGGAGAAAAAAAAAATCCAACAAAGGTGATTAGTCTTCTTTTTTACTGGAGTTGAACCCAGGGGAATTCTACCTCCTAGCTACACTCCAGCCATCCCTTTTGAAACAGGGTCTCACTAAACTGATAAGGGCCTTGCTAAACTGCTGAGGCTGTTCTTGAACCTTTGATCCTCCTGTTTCAGCCTCCCAAGTACTGGGATTACAGGCATGCACCATCATGCCTGGTTTCTGATTGGTCTCATTTTAAGCTCAACACCATTATCTTTAAAATGAGTCCTCAGAGATACTGGGCGATTCTTCTCAATTTCCCTAGTATCTTCATTTCTCATTCCTTCCCTTAAAGCTCAAATATCTTCTCTTGTCATTCTTTTGTGTTGACCTTAATTTTTTTTTTTTTTTGCTTTACTAGGGATGGAAGCCAGAGACATTTTATCTCTGAGCTATACTCCCAGTCCTATTTTTTTATTCTTTGTTTTAAAAGAAAGTCTCATCTCACTAAATTGTGGAGGGCCTCACTAAGTATCTGAGACTAGCTGTGAACCTGCAATTCTCCTGTCTTGGCCTCCCAAATTCTGAGATTACAAGAATGTACCACCATACCTGGCAACCTTGCTTTTATTTTAGCGAGAAAAGAGAGGCAACTAGGAAAAAAACTTCTATCTACTCCAGATTTGGCATCTGTATGTCTATATAATGAATCAAACATTCTCTGCCTACTTCCTGCTATTATGAATTACACTGGCATGCTTCTATCTAATAAAAATGCTCCAGGGAACCAAATTCTTTCTCATCTACTTGAGGACACTGCTCTAGCAATGGCTCTTCTCTCCTGAATCAGCTATCCCCCCTCCCCACAATTATGTCTATTAGCACAGAAATAGATGCAATATCTCTCATGTTAAAACAAAAACAAAATTTCAACAACAAAAATTCACCCTTGACTTTCTACACCATCATTTTGCTACCACTGTATTTCTTTGCTACCTTTTTAAGTAAAATAATGTATCACTTCATTCCTCCTTCCTGTTTATTCTATCAAACCTAATATAATCAGAGCCCATCTCCACCATACCACCCTATGTGCTCTTGTGAAAGTCATTGGTGCCTATGTTGTAAAATCAAATGGCTAATTTCCACTTATATTTCTTCACCTATCAGAAACATTTGACAATTTAATACATTATCTTCTTGATACATTACTTGGTTTCTATAGTGCAATTCTTTTGTTCTATATCTAACTGACGGCTCCTTCTCCATCTCTTCTTCTTCCTTACTTCTCTGATCTCTGAACACTGGTGTAGTTTTGGCTCAGTCCCCACTAAGTCTTCTCTATGTACATCCAATTCCTATACTACAGTATTTTTCAAATGTTTCCACAGTGCGCGTGCACATACACACACAAAGTTATATTACTACTTAAAGCACCACATATGTACCTGTGTTTAAATAATGAAACTTTTTCCATCAACATTAAAGTCGGTCCCAACTCACTAAATTGGTTTCAGATCTTAAAAATGAGTTAAAACTCAGAGTTTGAAAAGAAAATTACTTTCTATGCTCACTCTCACATTTACATTTTCTAGTTTTATCCTATTTCCTAAATTCTAGGTTTATATATCCAACCACATCCTCAACATTTATATATGGATACTTAATAAGTGCTTTTGCATTTTGCATTTATTTATAATAAGCAAATCTTATTTATTTATTTATTTATTTATTTATTTAAAAGTCATTCTACCTCTAATCTACACCTCTGGCTATATTTTATTTTGAAACAGGGTCCTACTAAGTTGCTAAGGCTGGCCTTGAATTTGTGATCCTCCTGTCTCAGTCTCCCAAGGAGTGGGATTACAGGCATATGGCTTGTCTGTCTGTGTTTTTGCATTTAATGAGCCAAAAGCTGAATTCTTTAAGTCCCTCATTCCTCTCCAAAAAGTACTCCTTTGCATTCTTTTTACATCCTACCAAAGACCCTCAGTAAATAGCAACTCCATTTTTCTAAATGATCAGGTTAGAAGCCAGGCATTGTAGCACATACCTGTAATCCCAATATTCAGGGAGCTAGAGACCCTGTTTACAAACAAACAGACAACAAACAAACAAGGCTGGAGGTGTAGCTTGAATATAGAATATCGCTAGGTTCAATCCCCAGTGCCATTTAAAAAAATAATAAAAAAAAACTCATGTCAAATAACCTGAAGCAATATTTTCCCTTTAAGGGTGAGCCCTTGACCCTTTGCTTGTATCTGGTGCTTCTGTATCCAATAACATCTGCTGAGAAGATAAATCTGTTAGGTTTTCACAAACTTCATCAAATGGGTCTCATAGATTTGAGTGTTGCAGGATCAAATCAAATCCTCCTCCAATTTAGTAGAGAAAAACGGCTGGGCAAGTAGCTTTTTCGAACTCTAGCTAAGTCTCCTTGCTACCTCTTGGAGATATCTGGTAAAGAAACTCCTAACTTTTCTTTTTCTGTTGTCCCTTTTAATTTTTTTTATCCACTTCTTTTAAAGGTCATTCATCTGATATCTTCATGATCCATTCTATCACTTCTTTTAGGATCCCCCTATCACATTAAAGTTGAGGCCTTCTGTGATAGCCCTATCTAAAATAATAACACTTTACTCCCCATGGGTTTTCCTAGCCCTACTCTGCTTGTTTTTTCTTAATAGTACTTATCAGCTTCTGTATTGTATGTGTACCAACTAGAATGTAAGCAAGGACTTAATCTTCTTTTCACCCCAAACACCGCCTAACAATGAAATATAAATGAATTGCTATTTTCAGTAGTATGTATCCAAATCACAGGAGGAATCTAATATGATCTATACTGGGGATCACAATGCCTACTTGACTTCTTCTACACAGCCTGAGCTTTTATAAAAATGGTTCCCAGCTGGGTGTGGTGGTGCATGTCTATAATCCCAATATTTGGGAAGCTAAAGTCTCCTTGCTACCTCTTGGAGATATCTGGTAAAGAAACTCTTAACTGTGAACACAGGTTCATAGCCAGCTTCAGTAACTTAGTGAGGCCTTCCACAACTTAGTGAGACACTGTTTCAAACAAACACACAAAAAAAGAAAAGAGTGGTTCTCAGTCTTTTTCAAACATCAAATCTGAGAGACAGAAGGTATAGCATAAACTCATCAGTGCTGGTGACTAATGTCAACAATCTATATTATCCTAGGATCATAATGGGCCATCAAATATTGTCTCTTGAGCTACTGTCTCTAGTGCCTTTAGAATAGTTTTAACTGACCTGTACTTTGTTGTTCTGCTATTAGCTTGAATGAGTGAAATTTTATAAAACATCTTTATATCATCACCATGATAAGACTACTTTAAAAATATTTCTTATGAATCTTTACAATGCATCAACTAATCTGATGGGTGTTTTATATTCATTAGTGCATTTAATTCTTATAAAATACTACTTTTACAATGAATTTCTTCTTCAACATATAAGAACTAAGATTCAGAAGTTAAATAACTTTCCAAAGACTATGAATCTAATCAACCAGAAGAATAAGAACTTAAAAGTATGATATACACAATACCAAATTTCATGTTAATTACTATAGTATGATGCCCTGATATAATCTTCATTTGAGAAGTATATGTAGGAGCTAAGTAGAAGAGAAACCTGACATTTCTCTAAGAACCAGACAATGGAATTTATATAAAATAAGGCACCTTACTTTTCACCTTGATCTCTAGGAACTAGAAATACACATAATTAATTAATAAGTCCTTGTGGCTGAAATGTTTCCTTGGGTCTTGACCACCTGATCTAATTTATGTTATCCCTAATTTCATATGCATTTCCTTTATATAATAATCAATTCTCCCCCTTTGCTAATGTATATTCTCCACTGGAATTGTTAAATTGAAAAAGTGGAATATTATAAAAAATAAATAAGCAAAAACAATCTCATAATTCAACAGTATCAGTATTAAAATGCAATCAAGTATATGCGTTTTTTTTGTACTGGGGATTAAAGCTATATCCAAGCTACAACCCACCCTTTGTTTTGTTTTGTTTTGAGATAAGGTCTTGCTAGTTATGCATTTTGAAAGAAAATACAAAGACAAAATGGAATAGTTGATAGTCAAAATTTTAAAAGAATGGGCTTAAGAGCTGATGAAAAGAAAAATTTATACTGACAAAACTCATTCACTCAGCCAAAGGGTGATATTTTGATATATTTGATATTGGTAATTAATCCTCTGTCAGTATCTATAGTTATTACCTAACATAACAATCACTTCTCTGAAAGGAGCTAGACAAATGTGATATATCAAGGACCAGCTACTTTCCCTTTCTTTTTTCTGACTTTCTCTTGCACTTTTAAAGAAGGCTAAACACAATAACTAATCAAAGGGTAACAAACATATAATGAACATTTAAATATTTATGATGTCCTTTTCAAAGAACATTCTACTGAAAAGCAGTTATAGTCAATACTATCTGCCAACTTAGAGATGAACTCTATATAAAACTTACAGCTGAAAAGAAAAGCACATGCCATCAATACTATCTAGTTTACTGACAGCTCAAAAGGAATATAAACCAAGATAATCTTACAGATAAATTATAAACTTACCTTAGCTACTTCTTCTTCTAATCGTTCTTGGTACTGTTTCTCCAGCAACTTAACCATATTTGTTTCTTGTTTCACTCCAAATTCACCAGAAATCTAAATTAAAAGGCCAAATATGACATGCTTATTTACAACAATTGTACACCATTTTCTTTTTTTAAATGGTAATTGTAACTGTAATTACACATCATGGTGAGATTCAAGGTGAAACATTAATATACGCAGACATACAGCTGGGTGTGGTGGCGCACGCTTGTAATCCCTGCATTTGGGAGGCTGAGACAAGAAGACTGTGGTTCGTGGACAGTCTCAGCTACTTAGTGAGGTGTTTTGCAAGCCAGTAAGACCCTGTTTGTAAATAAAGAATAAAAAAACAGGGTTGGGGGTGTAGCTAGGGTTAGAATGCCCCTGGATTCCATCCCCAGTACTGCAAAAAATATATGCAGACATTACTTGGTGTTTCCCTCTCAACCTCACTTTTCTCCCCAGTCCATCCATCCATGCTAGTGAGACTGACAATGATACATTCAAATACACACCTAAAATCCTTTATTCTGTTTCCTTCCCAAGCCCCTTCCTCCTCCTTTTTTCCCTCCTCAATCCTCTTCTACTGCTCTACTCATCTCTCTCCTCATTTTCAGGAGGTCTCTTATCTTTCCTATTTTCTCTCTAGGTTTCACATATGAGAGAACAAATACAAGCAGCTCTTGATTTTCTGAGTATAGCTGATCTCACTTAGCATAATGTTCTCTAGTTCCAACCATTTTCCTGCAAATGACATTATTGTGTTCTTCTTCATGGCTGAGTAATTCTACTATGTATATGCACATATTTTCATTGTCCATTCATCTGTTAATGGACACCTTGGTTGATTCTATTATTTGGCTATTGTGAATTATGCTACTATAAACTTGGGTATACATTTCTCACTATAGGATTCTGACTTTATTTCTGTTGGAAATATATTGAAGAGTGGTATAGTTGGTGGTTTCCTTATATATTGGTTCTATTCCTAGTTTTTTTTTTTTTTTCCCGGTACTGAGGATGAAACCCAGGGACATTCTACCTCTGAACTACACCCCCAGCCTTATTTTTTATTCTTTATTTTGAAACAAGGTCTCACTGACTTGCAAAGGACCTCACTAAGTAGTAGCCGAGGCTGTCCTCGAACCACGATTCTCCTGTCTCAGCCTCCCAAATGCTGGGATTACAAGTCTGTGCCACCACATCTGGCTCTATTCCTAGTCTTTTGAGTAACCTTGTACACCACTTATTTTTAAGCATCTCATTTCAAAATGTTCCAAAAATATCATGATTTCTTAGAAAGCTTCTGAATCTCTCAGAAAAAATAAATTTTTCTCTTTAACTGAAACCATTAAGTCTAGTGAGTAATTCTTTACTGAAAACATTAATTCTAGAAAACAATTTTACTAAGTAATTATACTTACTATTGTGAACTTACAGATGAAAAGAAAAAGTATACTTACATATTTGTAATTAATATAAATTCTAGGGTGGTTTAAGGATATTTAAAAAAAAATTTGTAATAGCCAAAATATGGAACCAACCCAGATCACCATCAACAGATGAATGGATAGCAAAACTATGGGAAATACACACAATGGAATTCTATTCAGCCATAAAGAAGAACAAAATTATATCATTTGAAAGAAGATGGAAAGCCCTGGAGAACATTATGTTAAGTGAGATCAGCCAAGCACAGAAGAAGAAGATACATATGTTTCCTCTAATATGCCCAAACTAGGAAACACAAAGAATACCAGAGGGACTCCAGATATTGAAGGGGAAATACTAGCTAAGTTTGGATGGTAAGATAGGAGAGGAGGAAGGCCGGTCTTGATTAATAAGGGTCTATACTTGAACATGTGTAAAATTATGAATAAGACATGGTTAACCTGGACAACCATTGGTGGGGGGGGAAGGGAAAATGGGGGCGGGGGGGAGGGCACCAAATATAGTGTAAATGTATACTATTTATGTTCAATAAAAAATTGTTATAAAAAAATAAAAAAATTTTAAAAAAAATTAAAAAATATATATGTGTATATGCACACTTCTTTTTGTGTGTGTGTGGTACTTAGGATGGAACCCATGGGCTTTTCTACCTCTGGGCTATACTCCCAGACCTATTTTATATTTTATTTGGAAACAGGGTCTCACTAAGTTGCAGAGTACCTGAGGCTGGGTTCAAACCTGCGAGATCCTCCTACCTTAGCCTCCTCTAAGTACTGGGATTACAAGCGTGAACCACCACACACCTGACTGCACACTTCATTTATTTTTAATTTTTTAATATTATTGGTACACTATGGTTTCATATCATGTGGATCATAATGACAGTCTCACACATTCACACACACAGTACTTGGTACCCTTCCCCACTTCCCCTTTCCTCCCCTCCTAACAATGAGTGTCCAGGTTGACCATGCTATATTCACACTTAATACACATACTCAAATATATCTCCTCCATTGGGTGTATTCATTTCGAGTTACCCCTCCATGCCAGTCTGGTATGGAGCTGTATTTCTATTTTCTGTATTTCTATCTTTCTAATAAACTTCTTTAAATCTTCAAAAAAAAATGATCTCCTCCATTAATCAACCTCAGCCTTCTTCCTTCTCTACCCTTCCTTTCTAGCTTTGCTGAGGTTTCTCCTCCATTATGTGGAGTCCCTCTGGTATCTCTAATAGGCATATTAGAGGAAACATATGTCCCTTCTCTTTCTGTACTTGGCTGATCTCACTTAACATAATGTTCTCCAGGTCTTTCCATCTTCTTATGAACGACATAATTTTGTTTTCTTTATTGCTCAGTAGAATTCCATTGTGTATACTTCATTTTAAGTAAAATGTTGATTAATGGCTATGTTTGCTCATGAAGCTATAAGTAAGTTTTCTTTTTGCTATTTATAATGCAATATAATTTTCCATAAATACAAATCATTTTTATAAATATTTTAAAATTCATAAACTCGGTGTGTATGTGTGGGTGTGTTTGCACATGCATTGATGTCTAACTGAGGATTGAACCCAGCAACATTCTACCTCCAAGCTATGGCCCCTGCCTTTTTTTTTTTTTTTTTTAAACAAGGTCTTGCTAGGTTGCTGAGAGTCTCACTAAATTGCTGAGGTTGTCCTTGAACCTGAGGTTCTTCAGTACTTGGGAGGAGGTATGTGCCATCATGCCCAGCTCCATAAGCTTTTTTAGAAATGTGAACATGTCTCAGCATGAAAGTATTTACTTACTAATTATCTGACTTTCATCCAAAAACATTTCACACAGAATGCGTGCAGGATCGTCAAGAACGTGGCTAAAATCTCTGTACTTTAGATCACAGATGAGGAAGAGCAATGGGCAATGATCTCTATTTTCTCTAGAATTTAGGAGCTTACTGAGTAAAGATGAAGACTAGAGTTTTGCAGTAGAAAGCTTGAGAAAAATTCTGAGAATTTGGAATAATACAATGTTGCGGAGAGACAGTGAGTGTCTTAATTAAATGGCAAGCACTATAAAGGATGAAGAACTTTTAAAAGTAACACAATTGAATAAGAGGTTTTTTTTTTTTTTTAGCCGATCACCAAATGAATTTTGTGCCACTTTATAAAGTCTACTATAAATGCATTACATGAAGACAGTTATAGGTACTGACATAGTCTCTGCTGCAAAAGGCCTAATCCCTTAGCCAAGCCCTACCATCTTAAATTTTGGGAACTCCTAAACACTATTACTGTACTGTCATAGCCTGTACTATCATGCTGGGAAGAAAAAAATCGTATTGGCTAGGGCACTGAAACTGACGTTATTCCATAAAGAACAAGGCAAATTTAAACTATAACATACTTATGGGGAAAACCCCTTGAATTTAACTTTCTCTACATTTTTCCTATGTTATGAAAATAGTTTCTTTATATATTCTAGATCATTTATGTAAGATATTATTTTCATATTTATGATTACTCCTTAGGAACTATTTATTGGATAATTATTAAACCATAGAAATAAAATGATAGTAAGAAAAATTATCACTGTACCTAACACTTTTAAAAAATGAATATTAAAAATATAATACCTCTACTGTACCATCAATATTCTCCTTTAGACAATTTCCAGGGTATATTTTTTTCTGTTCATCAGATTCTTTAAGTAGGACTGAATCAATGGAGAAGCTAAATATAAATAAAAGAGGGTAAAGGAATTAAAATTGTGTGCATATTTTACTATTCATCTAAAATTCATATCACCCATAAAATGTGTATTGGGACAGGGCAGACAAAAATGACAGGTCAAAGGTTAAAGGTATTACAACAAACCATATTTTTCACTGATTTTCCATTTAAAAGTAACACAACTGAATAAGAGTTGTTTTTAGCAGATCACCAAATAAATTTTGTGCCACTTTATAAAGTCTACTCTAAATGCATTACATGAAGACAGTTATAGGTACTGACATTTTTAAAAAGTTACTCAGATACATTGAGTTTTAAAGTTTGCATAATCTCACTTTATAAAAACTTGTTTTAACACATAGATATATGCATAAAAAAGTCTGGAAGAATACACGTTGAAAATAACAATGATTGCCTCTAGTAGAATTGAAGTACAGAAGCAATAAAAAGAAGAGTCTTAATTTATAGACATTGCTTTTTTTTTTTTTTTTGCGGTACTGGGAATGGAACCCACGGGTATTCAACCTCCAATCTACACTCCCAGCCTTATTTTTAATTCTTTATTTTGAAACAGGGTCTCACTGAGTTGCAAAGGGCCTCACTAAGTAGCCAAAGCTGACCGCAAACCTGGATCCTTCTGTCTCAGCCTCCCAAATGCTGGGATTACAAACATGTGCCACCACACTCAGCTTCCTAGACATTGCTATTTTTAATCTAGTCATATAACTTTTGGTATTTATGTCATTATTCTGTAGTGTTCTATAACATTCACTACTTCATATAAATTTTTTCTTAAAATGCTTAACTTAGCTAATAAAAATATAGTACTTATGAATCATGGGGGAACGATTAAATAAAAATTATGACTTTCTTTCTTGGCAAATATAGTTTTTCACTTTCATTTTCAGGTACACCATGCCATCATCTTCAATCTACCCTTCTCTTGCCCATCCCTTCCACCTTTCATTCTGTCTAAAACTGACCAGATACAAGTTATATCATTGTCCTGTTTCATAATTAAGTTACGCAATTAACTTCTACTGCTACTAATGGACATTTGGTTGTTTCCAAATATTCACTATTAAAAATAATGCTACAATAGAGATTCTTAAAAATAGAGCCGGGCATGGTGGCACACACTTGTAATCCCAGTACTTGAGAGGCTGAGACTGGATTGCAGATTCGAGGACAGTCTCAGCAAATACTGAGACTCTCATCAAACTAGTGAGACTCTATTTCCAAATAAAAATAAAATAGGGTGGGGTTGTGGCTTGGAGGTAGAATGCCACTGGGTCCTAGCCCCAGGACCAAAAATATAAAAAATAAAAAAATATACCTATGCATATAGATAATTTTTTTAGCATTAAAGATGGAACCCAGGGGCATTTTACCTTTGACTATACCCCCACTCCTATTTTTTTTTTATTCTTTATTTTGAAACAAGCTCTCACTAAGTTGTACAGGGCCTCACTAAGTAGCTGAGACTGTATGCAAACCCATAATCCTCCTATCTCAGCTTCCAATTCTGGGAATTGGAAGCGTGCCCCACCATGCCTGGCTACATTCATAGATTTTTAAATAAAATCTTCTGGGTTAAGTTTAATATTTGGAATTTAATATAGTACTATACTTCAAACTACTTTTTCTAATATTAGTATCATTTAAATATTTTCTTAAAACTTCAAAAAGGATTAGTAAGAATCTTATGCTTTGCTAAAACATATCTTTATTTTATTTTATTTATTTATTTAATTATTTATTCGCGGGTTTGGGGATGGAACCCAGGGGCATTTGACCTCCAAGCTACAACCCCTGTCCTATTTTTTATTCTTTATTTTGAAACAGGGTCTCACTAAGTTGCAGAGGGCCTCACTAAGTAGCTGAGGCTATCTGTGAACCGTGATCCTCTGGTCTCAGCCTCCCAAATGCTGGGATTACAAGCGTGCGCCACCATGCCCGGCATATCTTTATTTTTGAAGTTATATTTCCTTTCAAATAAGAACATTTAAGTTTCTATCCTGCTGTAAACTATGTGTTCATGCTTTACATCCATTTTATGTTTCTAAAAACTTGTTTCCTTTGTCCTTTTTCTCTGCAGGTTCCTATTTCTCTTTCTACCACTCTGTTTTCCTCACTAATCCTTGCATGTACTACTCTGACTCTTGCCTTTATGTCTTGGTTCTTATTTTCATAGAGGAGAAAACCTCCTGATTATTCATTCATTATGACCCAAACTCCAAAAAATCCTACATAGTTCATAATAACTTCATTTTGTAAACTTATCAACATTTAAAAATGTTTACTTCAGCTGGGCGTGGTGGTCACGCTTGTAATCCCCGTGCTTGGTAGGCAGAGACAGGAGGATCGCGCAGGTTCGAAGCCAGCCGCACGCACTGGCTTAGGAGGCCCTGTTTCCAAATAAAAATGTAAAAATAGGTCTGGGAGTGTAGCCCGGAGGTAGAAGGTTTCCAGGAACCCCAGTACCACAAAAAAAAAAAAAAAGAAAAAAAAAAGTTTACTCCAAACTGAAAAAAGAAGTCTGGCTAACACTGAATTCAGTGTTTCTCTCTTACAATGAAGCTTCTACCCATAGCACCTGGCCTGATCTCAATGTTTATGGTAGCATACCACCTTTCTCTCTATTCCATAAGTGCAAATGACACAGGATCATTTTAATTTTTTCCTAGGCTTTGCTCTCAATTTTCTTGTCATTATGATGTCTCAAAATTCATCTTTTATTTTCATTTCCATGGTACCACTCTATCAAGCAGAATTACAGATATGTGCAGTGAACAGTGCTACATAGACATGGATTTAAACTCCAGCACTTTGGCTATATCACTAGGTTATAGTTCCCAAACATTAGTTTTTGTGTTTTTGTAGTATGGGGGATTAACACAGGGGCATTCTACCTCCAAGCTATACCTTCATCCCTATTTTATTTTTTTGTTTGAAAATAGAGTCTTGCTAGGTTGCTGACAGTCTTGCTACATATTACTAAAACTGTCCTAAAACCTGTGATCCTCCTGTCTTAGTCTCCCAAGAAATGGAGTTATAGGTGTGTGCCACCATGCTCATACCTGATCATCACCCTTTAAAAATTATTTGTAGTCGCCGAGTGTGGTGGCGCACGCTTGTAATCCCCGTGCTTGGGAGGCGGAGACAGGAGGATCGTGCATGTTCGAAGCCAGCCACCCGCGCTGGCTTAGGAGACCCTGTTTCCAAATAAAAATGTAAAACTAGGTCTGGGAGTGTAGCCCGGAGGTAGAAGGGCTTCCAGGAACCCCAGTACCAAAAAAAAAAAAAAAAAATATTTGTAAGCTGGGCATGGTGGTGCATGCATGTAATCCCAGCATTTGGGAGGCTAAGACAGAAGGATTGCAGTTTGCAAACAGCCTCAGCCACTACTTAGTGAGGCTGTTTGCAACTCAGTGAGACCCCGTTTCAAAATAAAGAATAAAAAATAGGGCTAGGGGTGTAGCAAAGAGGTAGAATACCCCTGGGTTCCATCTCTAGTACCTCAAAAAAAATTTTTTTTTGTAGAGCCATGTGTGGTGGTGCACACTTGTAATCCCAGTTCTTGGAAGGCTGAGTCAGGAGGATCCCAGGTTCAAGGCCAGCCTCAGCAACTTAGTGAGGCCCTTTAGAACTTAGTAAACATAAATCCCAATACAATAATATTGGGAGACTTCAACACCCCTCTCACACCATTAGACCGATCATCTAGACAAAAGGTCAGTAAAGATGCCTCAAAACTAAAGAACACCATTAATCAAATGGACCTGTTGGACACATATAGAATACTTCACCCAAGTACAGTGTAGTACACATTTTTCTCAGCTGCTCCTGGAACCTTCTCCAAAATCAATCACATCCTGGGTCACAAAATGAGCACTAGCAAATTCAAAAAATGTGACATACTTCCCTGTGTCTTTTCAGACCATAATGGAATGAAGTTAGAAATCAACTATAAAAAGACCCAAAGAAACCACGTGAACATGTGGAGACTGAACACCACACTTCTGAATGAAGAATGGGTCATAGAAGATGTAAGAGGTGAAATAAAAAAATTTCTAGAAGCAAACGAAAATAAAAACACAACATATCAAAACCTCTGGGACACTTTGAAGACAGTATTAAGAGGAAAACTTATAGCACTTAGTGCTCACATAAGAAAAACAGAAAATCATCAAATAAATCACCCAATGGCACACCTCAAAGCCCGTGAAAAAAAAGGAACAATCTAATCCCAAAACCAGTAGAAGACAGGAAATTATTAAAATCAGAGCAGAAATGAATGAAGTCGCGAATGAAAAACTAATACAGAAAATCAACAAAACCAAAAGCTGGTTTCTTGAAAAAATTACCAAGATCGACAAACCACTAGCCAACCTAACTAAAAAAATGAGAGAATCAACACAAATTATGAAAATAAGAGATGAAAAAGGAGATATTACTACTGACAGTGTAGAAATCCAGAGGATTATCAGAAACTACTTTGAAAAACTATATTCCAACAAAATGGAAAATCTGGAGGAAACTGACAACTTTCTAGATAAATACAACCTTCCTACACTGAGTCAAGAAGATATAGAACACTTAAACCAACCGATAACAATCAAAAAGATTTAAACAGCAATAAAGAGCCTACAATCAAAGAAAAGCCCAGGAACAGATGGTTTCCCAAGTGAATTCTATAAAACCTCTGAGGTTTTTATAGAGCTAGTCATACCCTAAAGCATACTTCCCAACTAAATTATGAACTATTCATTAATTCAGCAAATATCTATTCAAAATCTACTATGTGCAGAAAATTATAAGTATTCAGAATATACCAGTGACTTAAAAGAACAAAGATTCTACTCTGCTAAAGCTTAAAGTCCTTTACTGGAGACAAACAATAAATGGAGGAAACAAACCCTCTTCCAAATATTATTTATATGTACATATACATATATATGTGTGCGTGTATAATTTTGAGATCTATATAGAGACTACACGTATGATACTATAGAGTATATACATATATTATATACATAATACAGTATTTGCATACATGCATAATATAAAATATACTATATAAAGTATATATAATACAGAAAACATAATTATATAAAAAGTATGTACATATTATACATATAATTACATATAATATGTATATAAATTGTAAATTCTATATACAATGTATATATAATTATGTCATATATTCTATATATTATATAATATTTTATATACATAAAACACCTTTAGGTCATATAAAAGTGAAGTAGGAAAGTAAGACACAGACCTCTAAGGAATAATTTTAATTTATAAATGATCAAAAAAGGCCTCGTGAGAATATTTGAATAAAGATGCGAAGGAGGTGAGAATATTGGGTATACAAGTATCTGGAGAATGATCAGTCTAGGTAGAAAAAACAGCTGATGAATCCCTAAAGCAGAAGTATACTAATAAGTTTTTGAGGGCCCCAAGGAGATTGTACAGTTTTAGAATATTAAGTGACAGTGACGTTAGTAGAAAATAAAATTCAGAGAAGTCATGAGGACTCAATGTGCAGAACTAGTAAGACACTGCAAGGGTAGAAAGCACTAGAATAATATGATATAGCTTAAGTTTTAAAAGCCAGGTTCAAACTGTACAGTGGAGTTCAAGTAATCCAAAACAGAGGCATAGAATAGACAACAAATACACTCCAACTGCCTCACTTAATCCAACAGAAGGCCTAATAACATTTTTATCAAAGTATAAGTAAACTTCCTATAAGAAAATGTCATTTGTTCACACACATACACACACATGTGCGCACTCTCTCTTCTTATTCATTCATTCACTCACTCATTCATTCATTCATTTTGAAGGTACTGGGAATTGAACCTAGAGTCATTCTAGCTCCCAGCCACACCCCTGTCCTGTTTTATTTTTTATTTTGAAACAAGGCCTCACTAAGTGGCTGAGGGTCTGTCTCACTAAGTTTCTGAGACTGGCATAGAACCTTCAATCCTCCTGTCTCAGTCCCCCATGTATTAAAGGTGTTCTTCAGGATACCAGGCTACACCAATATTTATTTCACACATTTCAAAGATACAGAATTATCTCCTGCTCTTTACTTCTTAAAAATCCTGCATTGGATCTTTTTACTTAAGTTATATTTTATTCTTAAAATAACCATTCCAGGTGATACTATGATTTTTAAGAAGCTACAGGCACTATATTCAATGCAGTCAATAAGTAGACAGATACCTTGGCTGAACTGTGGACTCACTAACAGCTTGAAGCTTCTCCTGCAAACAGTGGATCTCTGCCCTGTAGTTTTCTTCAGTTTCTTTTAATTGATGTTGCAAAGAGGATATGAGGCTTTCTAATTCTTGAACTTGTTCTTCAAGTTGTTTAATTTTTTTAATATTTTGCAGAGAAGGCAACTTGCTTTTATGATTCTCATCTACAGTATAGAAATAAAAGAAAATGTATATTTTGATACAAATTTATTAGTGAAATATTAAAATCATGTGTGGACAGAAAATAGGACTATATTTTTCTTTGAAAAGATGTTTCTTGTGATAGTAGCACAGATTTCAATTTGACTCATTCTAACCGATAAAAATAAGAAAACACAAATTCAAGATCATTTCTTCTATTCCCATGGCAATAGTACCTCTAAATCCAACAATTTTACATGTTAAATTTAAAACAATTTAGAAACACTGCAAGAATTAGTGAGCATAATTTCCATTGTGTACATTCATCTGTTGATGGACATGTTGACTGGTTCTATAGTTTGACAATTGTGAATTGTTTGGCTATGAACACATACTCATGCATTACTTTGGTAGTTTGGTTTCCATTCTTTTGGGTAGATACCCAGAAGTGGTATTGCTGGATCATATGGTAGGTTCATTCCTGTTCTTCTGAGGATCCTCCATACTGTTTTCCAATGTGGTTGCACTAATTTGCAATCCTACCAACAATGTATTAAAGTTACCACTTCTCCACATCCTCGCCAGCGTTTGTTATTGTTTGTGTTTTGAATGACTGCCATTCTAGTTGCAGTTTGGTGAAATATCGGGGTAGTTTTTATTTGCATCTCTGTGATTGCTAATGATCTCTCAGCATTTTTTCATACATTTATTGGCCATGTCAATTTCTTCTTTTGTGAAGTGTCTATTTAGCTCACTTGCCCAATTTTGGATTGGATTGTTTATTTTCTTAGTGCTGAGTTACTTGAGTTCTCTGTCTATTCTAGATATTAGTCCTCTATAGGAAGAATAGTTGGCAAAAATTACAACATTTACAAGGAAATGGATGGAATGTAGAACATTATGCTAAATGAGACAAACCAGTCACAAAAGTAAGAAATCAAATGCTCTCCCAAATATGTGGGAGCTAGGAAGAAAAATGGGTCATAGGAAGAACTCTAGATGAAGAAGGAGAAACTATAGATGAGTAAATAAGGTGACCTAACTAAGGGGGATGGGAGAGAGGAAGAGGAAAATTCCCTAATGTACAGGATATACATTCATAAACATATTAATCACTAAGCCAAACATAAGAAGGAGGGAGGAGGAGGAGGAAATGGGAGTGGGAATTGGGGAAGGGCTAATTGAGTGATATATACATATATGCCTTTTCTATCTTGTTACTCCATTAAGATGAATGACTACAATGCGCCAATAAAAAATAAAAATAAAAAAGAAAGAATTAGTGAGAAAGGACAAAGAGGTAAGTAGTTTATACCTTTCAAGGAGGAAAAAATTGAGACCTTATAGATTATAATGAAATGCTTAAGGTCATCAAGTTATTTCAAATTTTAAAGTAGAAAAATAAATTATTAAACATTGACACAAAACACCAAACAATAAAAATTTACCAATGTTTTGCAAATTGGTCATATGAGAATGGATTGATAAAAATTCCGTTTCCTCTTTTGACAAGTTTTCTTCTGCAAATTCAAGTTTCAAACCATCTGATTGCTGTCCCTGAATCTATTAAAAATAAGAGAAGAGGAGTGACATTAATATATGATCTAGTACTTTGAAACTTATCACATTTAAGATTTTTTTTCAAAACCATCCCAAATTGTGCCACTGTAATATAAACATTTTCCCTTCTAGGTTATTACTGTACCCATTGAACAAGTGATTAATATTCTCATTCCTTTTACAGTACTGAAATTATGTTAGTAATACTCTTTAATAGTGAAAATTTTACTTTCATAAAAAGCAGGTGCTTAAGCTGGGCGTGATGGCGCATGCTTGTAATCCCTGCGCTTGGGAGGCGGAGACAGGAGGATCGCGCTGGTTCGGAGCCAGCCTTGCTGGCTTAAGAGACCCTGTTTCCACATAAAAAAAAAGTTAAAAAATAGGTATGGGAGTGTAGCCCGTGGGAGTGTAGCCCAGAGATAGAAGGGCTTCCAGAAACCCCAGTACCACCAAAAAAACAAAAACAAAAAACAGGTGCTTCATAGAATTTTGGTAAAAAGCTCATAACAATACTTATAAATACAACCTCATTTTTTTTTTTTTGGTGGTACTGGGGTTCCTGGAAACCTTTTACCTCCGGGCTACACTCCCAGACCTATTTTTATACTTTTTAAATTTGGAAACAGGGTCTCTTAAGCCAGCGCAGCTAGCTTCAAACCTGAGAGATACTTCTGCCTCCATCTCCCAAGCACAGGGATTATAAGCATGAGCCACCACACCCAGCTACAACCTCATTTTTTAAATTTCAACTCATATACAATACACTTTTTATTATCAATACTTGTTAATGTAGTTGTTGTTCATCTCTGGATAACAGGTGTAACAAAAGTAGTCATGTAAGTGACAAATGGTATATTGTTCTTTATAATAAAGATAAGGGAAAAAATGAAAACATATGAATTTCAGTTTATTTACTTAGCTATCATTACTAGTAATATGTCAGATGTATATATGTATTAATTTATTCATTCATCAAATATTTAATAATCTATGTGGCCAGCATTTATGATGAGGGAGAATAAGAATATAAAATCAGTAAAAAATAAAAATATGGTATGTGATATATCTTTCTTCTTAGAATTTACCAACTAGTACAAGTAAAATTAAATAATTTGAGAAGTACTAAATTATGAAGTGTGTGAATATAATGACAATACATAGAAGAAAACCCAACATAGATCTGAGTAACTCCAGAGAAAGTCAAATTCTATTTCGGCCTTAATCATTTTTAGCAATGGTAAACTGGGGCTTAATTTGGATTAATAAGGGGAAATAAAATTATATAAGTAAGGTAGATCTAAACTGTAGAAAAGGAGAGTTTAGATTTGTTAGATAAGCTGAATAAAGGATACTATAAAAGCAAATGAGTAACAGGATAAAATACTTATTGATTGTACTAAACCTACGGGGGACTTTATGAGCCTGATATAGTACTGAGCCCACCAAGGATTCTATCACTGAGCTCTAACCTCAGCACTTTTAACTTTTTTAAATTTTGAGACAGAGTCTTGCTAGGTTGGCAAGGCTGACCTTGAAAATGTGATCCTGTTATTTAGGCTCTCTCTCTCTCTCTCTCTCTCTCTCTTTTTTTGTGGGTCTTGGGATGGAACCCAGGGGCATTTCACCTCCTAGCTACACCCTCTGCCCTACTTTTTATTCTTTATTTTGAAACTGGGTCTCACTGAGTTGCAGAGAGACTCACTAAGTAACTGAGGCTGTCCACAAACCGCGATCCTCCAGTCTCAGCCTACGGAATGCTGGGATTACAAGCGTGTGCCACCAGCCCGGCTTATTTAGGCTTTCTAAGTATTGAGATTATAAACATGTGGCACTGACCTGGCTATAAAAGCTATTGGGAAGGCTGTTTCAATTAGTCACTACTCTTATCAAGTGTTGTCTACCCCATTCCTATCTCTTGAGTACATTTCAACAGGGGATGTTGCTCCCTACTTCCCAGAAAAAATAAAGACCATAGGATAAATTCTTAGGTCTCCACCCAACATTTTCATATCTACATCTAATTCATTTAGCAAAAATTTACTAAGCCTTTACTGTGTATTAAGTAAGCATTGTGCTAGGAGGAGGAAATAAAAATAAATAGAAAAATCTCAGATTCTGAAGGTTTAGAATCCAGTGGAAAATGCAGAAGAGTAAACACACAATTATAACAACATGAAAAGTCCTGTAATATAAATCAGTCTGTACAAGTTATAGAAACAGAAAAGAAAGAAGGGTAATCAATATAAAAGAAAGGTCTAAGTCTAGGAAGACAGGTAAGGAAGATGACTGAAATGGAGAGACATTGATGCCTTGACTCAACAACAACAAAACTTGGGGATGCCTCTGTAACTTGAGGTAAATTAGTGATTTAAAAGGTAAAACTCACTCATTACTCATTGGTCAGAGAAGAGTTAACACAGCAATCCTTATGCTTGTCTTTGGAAAGGTCTACTTACAAGTTCTGCCCTTGCTTGGCATCTTTGAACTGAACTAGTAAACAGTTCCCGACACTAACATGAAGCTTTGTCTAAGTGTGGCTTACTATACCTAGACTGTGCTAACAGTATGGTTTGTACTGACCACAAGCTTTCCTTTTTGGAAGCCTAGATTTAGGTATATCCTAGGCAGAGGATCCCTATGTAATTGATACCTGATTAAAAATATAATGTGGACTCTTGAGCTTAAGCAAGCTTCCTTGGTAGGCAACGTTTTACGCATACTGCCAAACTCATTGCTGGAAGAATTAAATTTCATTCTGTGATCTCCTGTTTGGCTTGTGTTCCTCCAGAATTTATCCCATGCACCTTTTTAATTCTTTCCAAGGCTAATTTTGCTTTGTGTATTTTTGTTGTAATAAATTTTAGCTATAAGCACAAATACATGTTGACTTTTATAATGTTCTTCTACCAAATCTCTAAATCTAAGGGTGGTCTTAGAGACTCCTAACTAAACATACTCTGTGTCCTGCTTTATAGACACCTAAGGCCCAAGTTTTATAAATATAGAAAATTTAAAAAATATATCTTGGCTTTTTCTCTACTTTTGCCTTCATATTAACTATAAAATTCTTTATGTTCTTCCCTAAATGTGTTAAACCATCCTTTCTTTTCTACCTTGCACTACCATCAGATTAATGTCCCTAAAGTTCAACTTCATAATATGTGGCTAATGATCACAAATGTCCGTCAACTGATAATGTTGACAAGATAAAACTGATAATGTTGACAAGATAAAAGTTGGCATTCAAAGTTTCGTATGGTCTCTCCTCTCTAATCTTAGAGTCCATTACTCTTTCAACAATATGTCCCAAATATAGCACACTTACACATTCAAGACTGATCATATCATTTCTCTAACTCAGAATGTTACTCTCCTACTCCTCTTTTATCCAAATCTACACATCTTTCAGCCGGGCGTGGTGGTGCATGCTTGTAATTTCTGTGCTTGGGAGGCTGAGACAGGAGGATCACGCAGGTTCGAAGCCAGCCTCTGCTACTTAGTGAGGCTCTGAGCAACTTAGTGAGACCCTGTTTCCAAATAAAGTATAAAATAGCTCTAGGAGTATAGTCTGGAGCAAGAAAGCCCCTGGGTTCCACCCCCAGTACCAAAAAACCAAAAAAGCAAATCTACACATCTTTCACGGTACAATTTAAGCCTCACTTCTTCCAAGAAGTGTTTAATAATTGTTTCCACTTATGCCGATCTGTTTACTTAATTCAAAAAGTACTTATCTACATCTTATTTTTAAACACTTAGTAAGTGTTGCCTTGCTCTTTCATATACCACATTCCTTGAACTAGTTTATAAGTGCCATCAATTTTAAAGTTCTTCAGTCTGTGACTTCACTGCTTTATTCCTAGTACAAGGAACACTCTGGCAAAGAATTAGTAAGTAACAGTTATTGGTTGGATAACTGAGAACAAGGTTATTTCTTTCATTTCTTGGTGGAAGATCAGGGTCAGAAAAGGGAATTCAAATTTCTGTTTGGATGTCACTCTTTTGTGTGTGTACTGGGGATGGAAATCCTGCCTTTGAGCTACACCCCTAGCCCTATTTTTATTTATTTATTTATTTATTTATTTATTTATTTATTTATTTATTTGGTGGTACTTGGGTTCCTGGTAGCTCTTCTACCCCAGGGCTACACTCTCAGACCTATTTTATATTTTTATTTGGAAACAGGGTCTCCTAAGCCAGCAAGGCTGGCTTCGAACCAGCGTGATCCTCCTGTGTCTGCCTCCCAAGTGCGGGGATTACAAGCATGTGCCACCACGCCTGGCATATTATTTATTTTCAAACATGGTCTCACTGAGTTGCAGAGGCTGTCCTCAGACTGCAGTCCTCCCATCTCAGCTTCCCAAATGCTGGGATTTCAAGCATGCGCTACCACACCTGGTTTGGATTTCACTCTTTTTTTGTGTGTGGTACTGAAGACGGAATTTCAATGAAGTTCAATGTAGCCTTTGAGCTAAATCCCCTAACCCCATTTTATTTATTTTGAAACAGGGTCTCACTAGGTTGCTGAGGCTGGCAGCAAACCTGAAATTCTTCTCTATCAATTTCCCAAATACTGAGATTACAAGTATGGACTACCATGCCTGGCTCAATGTCATTCTTTGAAACTGAGAAAAGAAGAGAAGCTGGTCTAAGAGGAAGACTTTAATATGATGTTTGAAACCTACCTAAAGTACTTTAGAGATATCTAATAGATATATAACTGGGTAACTCAGAAGTAAGGACTGACTGCTATAGTTATAAATCCAGAAATATTTTTACCTTTGAGGTACAGCCCCAGTCCTTTTTTATATTTTTTAATTTTCAAACAGGGTCTTGATAAGTTGCTGAGGCTAGCTTCAAACCTACAATCCTCTTGCCTCAGTCTCCCAAATACTGGGATTACAGGTGTGTGCTACCACACTCGGCTTATAGTGTGGATCCTGACTGTGCCTCAAAGGTCCATGTGTTGAAGGACTAGGTCCCTGCAGAAAAACAAAGCTCATCTGCTAAGGATGTTGTTGAGAAAACGATGCAATGGTTCTAAATAACTGATAAAGGAGTATTAGAACAAAAAAAAATGATTGCAAGGAAATGTGGAATAAAAGATTTTTATCTCCTACTTGACACTTGCTTAATTATATATAAGATACTCAAGGAGAAAGGGTAAGGAAGAGGAGAATTTCAGCCAAAATATCTCTCATTGGCAAAATAACTTTTAACTCCCTGTCAGTTAAATTTTTCAAATCTCTAGACATCTTAATAGAATGAAAAGCAAAAAAAAAAAAACCCCAAATATACAAACATAAAGATCTTTCTATTTTTTTCTACAAAATTGTGTCATTACATTATTACTTTTCTGTGAACACATTTTTAAACAACTGCTTGAAAATAAAAATGAGACATACAACACTGTGAAACTAGTTTGCTTTGTCCTACACTAATAATTAATTTTCTTTTTTTTTTTTTTTTTTTTTTTTGGTGGTACTGGGTTTCCTGGAAGCCTTTCTACCTCCAGGATACACTCTCAGACCCTCCCAAGCACGGGGATTACAAGCATGCGCCACCACGCCCGGCTAATAATTAATTTTCTATAAATACAGATCCATCACCTTATAAATGTTACATACAGGGGGCTGGAACTATAGCTAAGTGGTATAATGGTTGCCTAGTGTGATGCCCTTGGTTTAATTCCCACCACCATAAGAAAAAGAAAAAAAAGTTTCATGTAAAATCCAATGCAGCTGTTTCACATGCCATTTAATTTGACATCTTAATCATTATTTCAGAAACACTTAAGAGGTTAAATATCACAGAACAGAAATTTCTCTAGTTTACTGACAGAAATGCTCTATATCAACATATATATTATTTTTTCTAATCTACTTTTTCATGTTCACTTATTTAGAAATTCTGAGCTAGGCTGGAAATGGTGGTGCACACTTGAAATCCCAGTATTGGGGAGGCAGAGACAAGAGAATCACAGGTTCGCGACCAGCATCTGCAACTTAGTGAGACCCTGTTTCAAAATAAAAGAATAAAATAGGGCTAGAGTTACAGCTCAGAGGTAGAATATCCCTGGGTTCTATCCCCAGTACCACACACATGCAAAAAAAAAAAAAAATAGTAAGAAAGAAAGAAATTCTTAGTTGATAAAGCAGCTTACAAGCTTACAAAACAGCAGTAGATAACTTGGTAAATGCAAATCTCATGGGATACATTTTCCATTTCACAGACCTTGCTTAGTTGTGTTTGGAGGACCAAGAGTTTGTTGTATTCTTCTGTTACTTTGTTTAAAAGGGTTTGCATGTGTTCTTGAAAGTCTACAAAGAAAGTTATAATAATTTCATTCCACAGTAAAGGTATATCATTCCATAAATATTATTCATCTACCTATAACTTTAACTGCTATAAATAAACCTCATATATCTAGTCGACCCCCCAATTTTTTCAGCATGTCTGGGGATGAAACCCAGGGGCATGCAACCTCCGATCTACCTCCCCTTCCCTATTTTTTTTTATTCTTTATTTTGAAACAGGGTCTCACTAAGTTGTGGAGGGCCTAAGTAGCTGAGGCTGTCCACAAACCACAATCCTCTGGTTTCAGCCTCCCGAATGCTGGGATTACAAGCATGCGCCACCACGCCCAGCTTCCAAATTTTTTATTAATGTGAAATTTTTGCTACAAAGCTAACTTAAAAATGTAATGTTGAAGTATGTTAATTTCTCTTTTGTTATCCATTAATTTGCACAATTTGTTAATTAGCCACAGAAATGAACAGGTAGAAAACATTTTATCTATGAAGGAACACCAAAAAATTTATTGAGGTTGTAGTTTGTTAAACTAATACCAAGTTTATATTTAAAATTAATATATCTTATTTCTTAATTTTCTTATTTGTTTTTAAAATGAAAAACCATAGGCATGAACTCATTTAACAAATACAATAATTTGCAAAGATTAGAATCTGTAGGAGAAAAATTAAAGTTAGAATGAAGAAAAAGTAGGGAGTAGAGGAATAAAGAATAAAGAGATAAGAAAATTTGTAGGCTGTTGCAATTATTTTCATACACAATTATGGAATTTTATAAAATACTTCATGATTTTGAAAAGAGAAGATGTTGAGCTGGCAAATTCAACTCAGCGGACTGATTAAATCACAATTAAAGGGAAAAGCTTATCATCAAGTGACTTAAGAAAATTAAATGCTGTTTAATATCGTGGCAAGCTTTTATTACCTTGAACTTCATATCTATAATACTGTAATTCTGGTTCTTGGTTTTCAGAAGTGTACACACCAGAATTCTCTTTGTCTTCTGCATTCACATCACATTTTAAAGTAGGAGTGTAATATTCATCAAGGACATTGCATAAAGTCTGTTAACAAAATTGAATATTTCCAGAAATTAAAATTTTTATTTCTGCCTTTAAATATAATTAAACATTATTTTTCTAGATGCAAAAGGTCAAGATGACATGAAAAAACTCAGAACTCATTCCTCTTAAGAAACCAAATGAATCTAAAGAAGAAATAAGCATATCTCTAAATGTTTCTCTCTGAGCTGAAATTCTTCTAACATTGGGAAAATGTTGATAATTTTCATTGCACAAAATTAATTTTTTTCTGCTTCCTTTTAATAGTGAAATATATATTTTACTTTATCACTTCCTAGCTTGATACTATTCTGAGGTCAACTTGAAAATATGCCACAGAATAAGGGTGGAACATCAGAAATGACCATTAGAAATACATCTATAAATTCTAGAAAAATTATAATATATAAAGTAGGAGATTGCATTCACATGTTCCTCAAACAAAACATCTTTTGTGGATTATACATACAAAAAATTAAAAAATTTGACACATTGTTCTGGTTATTCTCCTGAGCAATAGACAATTTTATCATTTAAGACAACTCATGCCCAAAAATCATTTGAAAAGGCCTACAGATACATTTTACCTTTGCCCCTCAAAATTGGAAATAACCATTAGTAACTTTTAAACTAATGAACAGTCAGACATGGTGGCACTGACATGTAATCCCACTTGAGATGCTGAGGCAGGAGGATTTCAAGTTTGAGGCTAGCCTCTGCAACTTAATGAGACTGTTTCAAAATAAAAAAATAAAAAGGGCTGGAGTGCAGCTCAGTGAAAGCACTATATATATGTAGCTGCTATTTCTTGAAATGTGTTTAAACATTAAACTGTACTGTCAGTTATTAATTAATTGAATTTATTAAATTCTCAGCACAACCCCTAAGATGGAATTTTATCATATTAGAGCTGATTCTAGAAACTTTATTGACCACCTAATTTACAAATAGAAAAACTGGAACCCAGAAAGGTTAGGTCCTCTTTCCTATCGCTTCCTCCCTCTTTTTTTTGTAGTGCTGAGGATCAAACCCAGGGCCCCACACATAATATGCCAGTGCTTCTGAATTTCTTGTTTCAAATTGATCATCAGGAAAATTTTAAGCTTAAAAACTCAGGAATAAGGCCGGGTGTGGTGGCACACCCTTGTAATCCCCGCACTTGGGAGGCTGAGACAGGAGGATTGCACAGGTTCGAAGCCAGCCTCAGCTACTTAGTGAGACTTTGTTTCCAAATAAAATATAAAATAGGTCTGGGAGTATAGCCCGGAGGTAGAAAGCCTCTGGGTTCCATCTCCAGTACAAAAAACCAAACAAACAAACAAACAAACAAAAAACCTCCAAAAACCAAAAAAAAACAAAAACAAAAACACCCTCAGGAATAGGAGCTAGGGAGGAATCTCAGTGTTGAGTGCTCGCCTAGCCAAGTGTGAAGGTCTGTGCTTAATCCCTACCAAGCATCTCATGAAAAACTCATATACTTTCTAAGTACAGTTCTAGAAGACAGTTGGGGGAAAGTAGGTGGATGATTCTGCTCATCAAATTAACAGAAATTTAAAATTTAGCAACTCTTGTCCAAACTGCTTGTTAAGTAATACCATACCTTTGAAATAAAAGAACATTCTTCAGACACTGCCTTTTGAAGTCTGCCAATGAGCATTTGTAAAGGCTCTGCTTTGTCACCTAGTAGAAGAGATACTGCATTAAGACATTAAATTTCACATATCTAAGTACTACTATCATTACTGTCATATTTAACCTATGTTTCATTGGAAGCATCCCTGTAATAAGACAAGTTTCTTTCAATGATTTTTCCATTGTTCAGTATTCAATGGCGGTATAAATAGTGACTTTTTTTCTGCTTGTGCTCATCAATTATTTTTTCTTCTCCTATATTTTTTAAATATCCTCTTATTGGTGCCATGTCATATAATCTCACATGTAATGTAGTTCAGTGATTGGGACATACATGCACACAACACTTGGTGGGCTTTCCCTCCAGCTCCCTCCTCATTCCTACTCCCCATACACGATATTGAGAATGGCACTGGCAATTTCACATGTGGACATAGCCATCAGTGGTAGTGTTTCCTTTATTGATTCTCCCTCTCCCGTCCCCCATTCTCCCTTAATACCCTCCATCCCTCCACGGGAATTTCTCCTCCATTATCTAAAGTCCTTCTTGTATCCTAATTACTCCCTAGCTTATGCATATGAGAGAAAACATATGAACCTTCACTTTCTGTAATTGACTAATCTCACATGACATTCTCCAGATTCATTCAGTTTCCTTTATTTATGAATAGAAATATTCATTGTGTATATATCTCATAATACTGTGGTCCACTCATCTGTTCATGCACACCTAGGTTGGTTGCATAATTTGGCTATTGTGAAATATGCTTCTATAAACATGGATATGCATTTATCACTGTAATATTCTGTTTTCAGTTTCTTTGGAAAGATACCCAGGAATAATGTAGCTGAATCATATGGTGGATCCTTTCCCAGTTTTCTGAGGAATATCTACACACAAGCAGTGGCTTTCAAACATTTTTTTACAACAACCTAACACAAGAAATACATAATTCCTCATTATCTATTATATATACATCTGTGCAATACTGAGAATTTCCATAAATCAATATTTACCATTTCAGGCTAGGGGTATAGTACAGTGGTAGAGCATGTACAAGGGTCTGGATTCTATCCCTAGCACAATAAAAATAAAATAAAAAGTAAAATAAAACAAAAAACTTTACCCTTTCTATGTATGCTTTGCACTCCAATTTTTCTGATCTATCCTACTCTTTTATTTTAAAATATGCTGGTAGTTACTAAACTAACTTTATTTCCATTAATAGAGACATTAATTTGCAACCTGGAAAACAATGAACATATGATCAATAAAAATGCATGCTTAAAACCTTATTAAAATAAAATCCAAGGAACTCTTTAATTGAAAGAGTATGGTATTCTTATTTAAGACTCTTGAAGTCCTACTCTGTTTAACAAAGCAATCCTAATGGAAAAACTTCTGAGTCACTCTATTCTTAGAGGCAAAAGTCAAGGCTTAGAGGTACCTTGAACACAGGAAGCCTAGTTAACTGCGTGGCCAAATAATTTATTAGAGATGAAAGTTAACTGCAACTAGTCCATAAACAAGTTTTTCCTTGTGTTTATGATCTCTCCAACACTGCTTCCCACTGCACCATATTGGTCTCTTAGCTCACCCAGGATATCTCATTATTACCCTCAGCCTCAGGGTCTCTTGTCCGTTACATCCATGTTAATTATAAATCTTTATCTTGAGCCTAAATTTCTCTCCTGTATTTCAGACTTCTATTTTCAACTGACTACTGCTATGTCTTTTTAAAAGTCAACTGATATTAGTAATATGTTCCAAACTCAATTTATTATTTTTCTCACAGATCTGCTCTTTGTGACCAGTTATTTATGCCAAATACAGCCTACCTCTATAACTTTGAACTGTACTTTTCTTTCCACCCTCAATGATATTTAGTTTGGTACCTTAGTTAGTAATTGAAATTACTGCCAAGGTTGCTTGACTGGTCTTCCCATCAATAATCTTGGAATAAAAACCAAACTACCAAACTAATGCATGCATATCTATGTTCGTAGCTACACAATTCTCCATTGCCAAACTATGGAACCAGCCAAGATGTCCATCAATTGGTGAATGGATTACAAAACTATGGAATATGTACACAATAGAATTCTACTCAGCCATAAAGAAAAACACAATTACATAATTTACAGGGAAATGGACAGACCTGGAGAACATTATGCTAAGTGAGATTTGTCAGGCACAAAAAATAAGAAATCGGATGCTCTCCCTACTATGCAGAAGCTAGAGAGAAAATGGGTCATTAGGAGGAATTCTAGATGAAGAAGGAGATACCAGAGGTGAGCAAATAAGGTGACCTGAGGCAATGGGAAGGGGAAAGAAAAAAATTCTCTAATGCACATGATGTACTTTAACAAACATATCAATGTCAATCATTAAGCCAAACATGAGGAGGGAGGGGAAGGGAATGGGGTAATAACTGGGTAAGGGCAAGTGATGTGTGCATGTATGCCTCCACCATCTTGTACCCCATTAAGATGTATGACTACAATGCACCAATAAAAAATTTTTAAAAATAGTCTTGTTTTATCCAATTGATCTCATTGGTGTCACCTTAAAATAAAAATCTTATGATGTTAGTCCCAATATTTAAAATTCTGTAGTAGGTCTTATCAGCAATAACATGAGCATGCTTCATTCAGGGTACATTAAGCTTTCTCTGATAAATCTAACTTTATCTCCCACTACTTTCTCACATGACTTGAACTCCTGATTCTCTAAAATGGATGTACTCTTACAGTCTAATGTTTAAGTCTCCAGAACCTTCCTTTTATTTCCAACCCATCACCCTTACTCACAGCCTCTTCCTATTCATGGTCCCAGAAAACCCTAGACTTTTCTCCTTTTTCCTCTCATTCTTCTACTCATTATTTCATTTCAAAAGTTGCCCATTTATTTTATATATGCTTTTCCAATGGATTATGACTTCATATGGAAAAATGACTCAGTAATCTCTTTCTCAAGTACTTAATGTCCAATGCTTATAAGCAAATGAGTCCAGTACTCACATATACAAGTCACCTTTACCTATGGGTTCTAAGACAACAGAATTATGGAAAGGTGGGCTCTAAATGATACTTATTAGCTTCATGGTATTTATAAGTCAGAAACCATTTACCTGATTCTTGTGTTTTTATATTCTGTAGCTCTAACTGGTGAATTTTCTGAAGTTCCTTAATCTTTTTCTCTTGAGCAGAACTAAGTTCCTCTTTAAGACTGCAAAGAGCTTTCTCTTTTTCATTTTCCATGTATTCACGAACCTGATCCACATGAGTTGAATGAACCAGAGAGAGGCATATGCGTTGGGCTTCCATCTGTAGCCTTAAGTCATTCTTAAAGTGAATATATAAATATTAGACAATTTTAAATAACATAAGATAGTTTAACTTTTATTTCTTTGCATACAGTAACTACATAGAAGGAAATAGACTATAGTTAAAATTTATATGAGAATTAAAGTCATTTTTTCCCATTCTTCATTCAGTTGCACTGATATACTTGTCTTTTTAAAAGAACATAGCATGTTTCCTTTACCTCAATTTTATTTTATTTTTATGGTACTGGAGATGGAACCCAGGGGCTTTCTACCTCCAAGCTACACTCCCAGACCTACCTATTATATATTTTATTTGGAAACAGGGTCTTACTAAGTTGCTGAGAACCTCTCTAAGTAGCTGAGGCTGGCTTCGAACTTGTTCTATCCTCCTGTCTCAGCTTTCCGAGTACTGGGATTATAAGCATGCACCACCACACCTGGCTCCATTACCTCAATTTTACAGTAAATTTTGATATATAGTATTGCTTAGCATGACTGATCTTTGGTTTTTATTTAAAAATAACCATTTGCTTATTTATTTTTGTGATACTGGAGATTGAATCCAGGGGCACTCTGCTACTGTACTATATTCCTAGGCCTATTTATTTATTTATTTATTTATTTATTTATTTATTGTTTTGAAGCAGAGTCTCACCACATTGTTGAGGCTGACCTCAAATTTGTGATTCTCCTGCCTCAGTGTCTCAAATAGCTGGATTATAGGCAGGAGGTCTAGAGCAGGGCCCATGAATTTAAATTGTAGTCTATTTCTAAGTGTTGATGATGTTATTGGCCAAAGACCACACTTAGAAAAGTAATAAAAGGTTACAGATAATGCACATTTTTCACTGTATTAGATTTTACCAAATGATCTTTTACAATTGTTCTAATTACATGACTACTGGCAATGTATTTGAGTATCATATCCCTACACTTCCCCATATGCTTATTTTGCCAACTTATTTTGCTAACCTGATGGGTATAAAATTCCATTTTACTGTTGTGTCAACTTATAAAGTTGGAAAAACGTTTTCATTGTTATTAATCATTTTGGTTTCCTATTCAGAAACAATTCATTGTGTCTATTCATATTTTTTGTTCATTGTTATTTTTGGACCTCTTCTTACATTAAGTATTCACTATATCTTGATATACTGTTGCTGGCAATACATAAAGCAAGCATCTCATATCAGTCCTTAAAAATGTTTTATGGTATTGTCTGTAAAAACAGACAATCAAATTTTAAATCTTTTCCCATGTTTGTATTAAAACCCCTCATCTATCTCAAGATACTTTTTTACTTACATATCAATGTCTTTAACACACCAGAAGTTATTTTTCCCTAATTTTTCATCAGCATTATCAAAGTCTATTTCCCTTCCAAAAAAATTATTGAATACTTTGAGCCTTTCCTGCTGTTTTGGCTTATTTTTGCATTTGATTAAAATCTTTGACCAAATAACACCTCACCAGAGTAGTCTTCCCTAATCAACCTTGTCCAAAAAAGAACCCATACTCTCATCCCTGGGAGAACTCTTCCCTCTTACCATGCTTTAATTTTACTCAAAGCATTTTTTTCTTTTTTTGGTGGTGGTAGTGGTACCTACCTAGGGGTGTTCTACCAATGAGTTATATCCTTAGAAATTTTTGCTTTTTTATATTTATACACAAGGTCTTGTTAAATTACTACATAACTGGCCTCAGATTTGCAATCCTTCTGTCTCAGTCTCCCATGCCTGGCTATATGTCTGTCTTTTTAATGTTCTTCTACGCCCTCTAAAATATAAGCTTTATTCTTTATTGCCTATTTTTATTCACTGTTGGATCACCTATAACAGTACTTGGAATGTAGGTGAAAATCAATAAGTCTTAGTAAGTGAATGTTAATTTTTAGGGCCTCTTTCCCACATACTAAATCTCCACAAAGATCTGTATCTGTTTCACAGTATATTTCACTAATACATTTATTCATCCCAGCATCGATTTTCTAATAGTCTTGATATCAGATAGAAAACACAATTTTTTGGATTGCCTTGAGTATTCTTGGGTATTTGCTATTTATCAATTTTAGAATCATTTTTTCAAGATCAATGAAAAAAGCCTTCTTGGATTTTGACTGCAACTACATTAATCACAGTAATTAAGTTGGAGAGAATAGACATTTTTCTTTATATCTTTCCACATATCTTTTTCACTTAAAAAAAATCTCTTAAACTGGACATGGCACATGCTTTTAATCCCTGCACTTGGGAGGCTGAGACATGCGGATCTCAAGTTTGAGGCCAGCCTCAGCACCTTAGTGAGGCTGCTCACAATTTGGTGAGACCTTGTTACTCAGAGGTAGTATGTCCCTGGGTTCCATCCCCAGTGCCCCCCCCACAAAACACTTCTATTAGCCACATTTATTTTTGCTTCAGTAACACTTGTTTGTTTAAATTACTAAGCTTGGTACCAAGAGCAGGAATGTTTCTATAGCCTCTACAATACTCCAATCATATTTAGGCCATTCTTAGTTAGGTATTAGAATTTTGTAAGTCACTACTCAATTTTCTCTATTTGCTTCCCTCCACCTACACACATACCTCATTCCCCTCTCCATGAATAAGGTTTGTTTTGGTAATCATGAATGAGATAGGACAGTGTACAGGCTTGCTTTTCTTTATTTTATCTAGTTGGTATCAAGGAAAGGGTATCTGAATGCCATTTCAAAGTACCTTTAGTAGCAAAAATAAAATTCTTACTAAGAAAATTTGACCAGTTTGACTGCTGAGTTTCAAATCCAGGTCCTCTTCCAATAATCTTTTTTAATAAAATTTAAATAATGTCTGACATTTTTAGGAGCAATTAGCACCTTTCATAGGCTCTGAAAATAAGTCCAGATGTTTAACATAGAATTAGTAGTTAAACAATCTTAAATTTATAACTATTCAGGTTATTTAAAAGTAAACTATATCTTATATAAGATTATAAATGTGAATAAGTCATCAGAAATAAAAGAGGAAGACTTTCCAATGATTTTCTTCTGTACTTAGAATAAAATCTAAACATATGATGTCTGAAAGATTCTCTAAGATCTGGTCTTTTCCTTCTTCAAACTCTTTTACATTCCTCTTCTCTCAAATCAACTATGCAAGCCTTCATTCTATTCCTTGAACTTACCCATGCCTTTTTTACAAATCTCTCTAATTTCTATGTGGCAGGCTCCTTTTTATAACTCAGATCTCAGTTCAAATCAGTTTCCCCAAATAACCACTCCTGACCACCACCACAATCCATCATTCTTCACATAATGCTATTTTATTTTTCATAAAACATATCACTATTTCTAACTACCCCTATTTCCTCATTTATTACCTGCCTCTTTCACTAGAATATAGGCTCCTTAGAACCAGGAACCTTCCCTCTCTTTTTTGCCACTATATCCTTATATCTGGTGAAAGACTCAACAAATATTTATTACACAAATTTAGAAACACATAAAACTTTAGTTAGCATCATCATACTGAAGATACATACTAGGTTTACCTGTTATTTCTTTTATTTATTTATTTATTTAGGTGGTACTGAGGTTCCTGGAAACCCTTCTACATCCAGGATACACTCCCAGGCCTATTTTATATTTTTTTATTTGGAAACAGGGTCTCTTAAGCCAGCACGGCTGGCTTCGAACCAGTGCGATCCTCCTGTCTCCGCCTCCCAAGCGCAGGGATTACAAGCGTGCGCCACCACGCCCGGCTTTACCTGTTATTTCTAATATAGATATTTGGCAAATATAAATTGTCAGGAGTAAATCCATCATTACTCATTATATGCACTCTTTAACTGTATTTAGAGTTAATATTTTTTCCCTTCAGTTATAACAAGACTCAGAAAACTCCATTATTTAAGGTTTCTTTTCCACCAAGTAAACAAAATTCCACAACTATTATAGAGTACTAAAAACCTTAAGAGTTAATTTACAGTTGTGGAATCTTGAAACCAGTATGAAATAAAAATTATAAAACCGACCTTTGAGGTTCCAACAAAATATAAAAATAACTTCTGTAAAGATGAGAATCTCAATAGTTACACTCTTATATTTATAAATAAAATATGAAATAATTAGTATGTTTTATTACCTCAGCAGTGCATGTAAAAGATTAACTAAGAGAGAGGCAATGGTGTTTAGGAAAAATAAACTAAATGAAAAATGATAAGCCCAAAAGAGAATTACATGAAATGATTCACTTTCATTCCAAAATGTAAATTTGTTTTATAAAGGTGAGATTATTTTTTAGTATTAAATGTATATTTTCAGTGTACTTTATCATATATAAATAAGTAAACATACCTGTTCTGATTTAAGTACATAAAGTTCCTGCTGGAGCTTATCATTTTCACTTGGTTCAGCTGCCACAGGTGATAATTCATTTGTTACTGATGACAAAAACAACTGTTCTTCCTGACTTTCTTTTCGAATAGTCATATTTTCAAAAGAAAAGTTATCTTTCACCACTATTTTTGAATCTTCACCAAAATCTTTACTCATTTTAGAATTCAATACTCCAGCATCTCTGCTTGTCACAGTCACAACTCCATCTTTTAAAGAGTTTAAAGGGACATCACATACATTTTCTGCTCTATGCTGGTTCATTATGACTTCTAGCTCTTTACATCTCAATAAAACTTGCTCCTTTTCTTGCTTTAAAGATTTAACTTCTTCACTTAGAAAATTAACTTCACCATGTTTCTGTTTTAATTTTTCAGAAAGATCAGATAGTTTTTCTGACAGCTCTAATTTTTCTCTCTTGGTTACCTCAAGTTTTTCCATAAGTTCTGTTGTATCTTTTTCAACAACCTCACCAATTTCCAAGGGCTCTGTTATAAAAGTTTTGTCATCAAGGACGAAACCTTTCACTTTCACCATAGTTGGATTTATTCTCTGCAAATAAAGCTCTTCTTTAAGCTCCTTAAGTTGACGTTTATATTCCAATTCTTGTTTATTTTTGTTGTCTTCTAAATCATCTTTTACCTTGAGAAGACAAGCATATTCTTCCTGTAACTCTTGATAGTTAACTTCAAAGTTTTTTTCTGCAAATGAGAAAGTATTCCTTTGCTTTTCAATCTCTTCACTGAGCTGAATACATTGTTGTTTGAGGTCCTCATTTTCTTGTGTAAGCATTTCTCTCTCTTTTTGCCAGCTACAGTCTTTGGAGTTGGACTTACTGGAGTCTATGAAAATCAATCTTTCTTCTTGGTTACTGGGAGTATAAAATTTCAACATGTCTTCAAGGGCTTTTTTCTCATCTTTAAGAATGCTATTCTCTGCTTCAAGTCGTGCAAATTTTTCTTGAAGGCTGTCCTCTTTTTCCTTCATTTGTTTCTCCAATAGTTCAGTTTTAAGTTGTAATTCTTGAACTTCCTGTTCAAGAGTACCCTTTTCCTTTTCTTCTTGTCTAAGTATTTCAATTTCTTTTTGGAGTTCATTAATTTGAAGAGTCATCTCTTCTGATTTTGAATTTACAAGGGACTGCTGTAAATCTTTTAGCTTTGAATTTTCCAAAATTAACTGATTCTGCTTAGTTACCAAATTGTCTTTTTCATACTGCATAGTTTCTATCTTTTGGCTCATTTCATTCTGTAAGCTCTCTATCTGCTGTTTATAGTGAATACCTAAATTATCTTTAAGTTTTTCAATATTTATTCGATGCTCAATTTCTAAATCTTCCTTTAGTTTGGAAAGTTCTTCTTCATGACTAAACAGGAGCTGTGTTCTCAGCCTCTCTAATTCAGCTTCTTGTGATTCAGCCATTCTGTCTAAAACAGCATTTTTTTCTTTTTCCAACATTTCAAGTTTTATCTTATAATTTGTAACTTCTGCTTCATGTTTTAACTCTAGTTCCTTCCTGGATTCAGATGCAGAAACAATCTCAGCTTTCAAATCTTCAACTGTACTAAGGGACTTATATGCTTCACTCAGTTTACTTTCTTGTTCAGCTATTGTCTGTCTAGCTCTCTGAATTTGGTCCCTTAAAAAGCTCAATTCTTCAAAAAGGTCTTCAAGCTGTCTCTGTAGAGTAGTATTTTCTTCTGAAACTACTACTAGCTCTTCCTTGAATTTTTCCTTTTGGGAGTTAGTATCTTGTAATTTTACATTCAGTTCATTTATTGCCACATTCATTAACTTTACTTGATCTTCATTAACTGTAACACTTGAGCATGATTTTAAAACATTCTCCATTTCTTCCTTGTGTTGTATTTTAAGTTCCTCTATTTGTGACACATGCTGTTTTATTAATTCTTGTTTCATCTGTACTATCTGCTGCCCATACATCTCATCCAGCTCTGCTCGAAGTTGTTCTAACTTTCGTTGTGTTTCTTGTTCCATTCTTTGTACTGTATTAATTTCAAACTGGCTATCTTTATGATTTCTCTTCTGAAGTTCTTCAACTGTCCCCATTAACTGTTTTATTTCCTCAGAACACTGTCTTTCTTTTTGCTTGGAATTAATGAGTTCTGATTTTATACTTTTTATCTCTTGGTTCTTTTGTACAACCTGTTCTTGAAATTCTCCTAGTAATTTGTCAGTAGCTGTTACTTTATCCTTTAGCTCAAGGGTTTTTCTTTCTTCTTCCATTATTTTTGTATTCAATGCTTCAATGATTGCCTCCTTTTCTTGTATTTCTCTTTTATTTGCATTTTCTACTTTTTTATCTTGTTCCTTTAAAAATGAAAATATAAGAATGACATTTTGAGCTTCTGAAATTTTCTATTGCTTAACTTCATTATCAAAAGACTCATAGACTTTTTTACATAATTCTATAAAAAGCATCTATTGGGCCTGCCCCTCAATTTTTCCCATGACAATGAGATCTAGGACTTAGCCTCCTGACATAACTTATGAGCAATTTTGGCTTTTGGGAAAAAATTTCTCTTACATTGCTGATTTAACAGTGTGTGTGTGTGTGTGTGTGTGTGTGTGTGTGTGTGTGAGATTATGGATTGAACCCAGGAGCTTTCTACCTCTGAGCTACATCCTCCCACCTTTTATTTGTGTTTTGTTTTGAAAGAGAGTCTTGCTAGGTTGCTGAGTCTCACCAAGTTACTGAACCTGATCTCAAATCTGCGATCCTCCTGACTCAGCCTTCCAACTGGGATTATAGGCATGCACCAATGCACCCAGCATGATTAAGCATTTAAATTTAAAAAATCCAATCTGATTTCCTAGCATGCATGAGGCTCTGAGCTCAATCTTCAGCATCCGTAAAAAAAAAAAAAAAAAAAAAAAAAAAAGGCAAAACAAAAGCCAGTTTAAAGCCAGCCATGGTGGAGCATGCATGTAATCCCAGTACTTAGAATGTAAAGACCAGAGGGTCATAGGTTTGAGGGCAGCCCCAGCCATTTAGTAAAATCCTGGGCAACTTCATGAGACATTGTTTCAAAATAAAAAATAAAATATGGCTGGGGATATAACCCAGACCACTCCTGGGTTCAATTTCTAGTACCATTAAAAACAACAACAAAAAAAGCTGATTAGATTATCTTTAAAAGGTAGAATGCCCCTGCACTCTATCCCCAGCACTACACACACAAAAAATCTTTAAACCAATGTATTTTCATTTTTCTAATTAGCTGATCAACATTCTAAATATTTAGTGTTCTTGATAGCTGCTTATAGTACACCATACTCTCTCAATGCTAACAAAATAAAAAATAAAAGTTTCTCCCATATATTCTAGTGACCTGAAAGTATTTAATGAGCATATGTTATAAAATCAGAAAAAAAAAACCAACAAACAGAAACAAAGGCAGATTCCTACGGATCTACCTTATCTTCATTCCTGGGGTCTTAAGTTAATCAGCAATTTTAGGTGGCTTAATCAGTGCTTAGGTGGCTGAATTCTCTAAGTGGCACCCAAGACAGCTATAGTATTTATGGCGTATCAATTTGGCCCTAGACTTTTAACTCAAACAGATTTTTTTTTATTATTGGTGCACTGTTGCCATATATCATACATGCACACATCACTCAATTGGTCTTTTCCTAGTTCTCACCCTGTTCCCTCCCACTCTCCTCTTCACTCCTACTTAGGGATTCAAATTTAGAACTGTAGATAAGGCTAAGCTCAGACACACATCAAGACATATTCTTTATCCCAATTATTTCAGAATAACAAACAGAAGCCTAAGGTCAAAGTCTTGGCTCCGTTTCTGAGTTGCCTCAGTAGTAAAGAATGTGGATCCAAAGCCAAAGAAAGAAATAAAATCCACAGAAGTGATCAGAATACAAGTAGAATTTCCTTGAGACAGACAGGAGTCCTTGCCAAATAGGACTATTCACGTAACCTCAAATGAAAGTACTAATATTGTCTAAAGAAATAATGTCAAAGCCTGGAAAAAGGAAAGCCTCAGAGGGTAATGTTGCAATGCCACTCAAGTATAGTACATGGAAGAAGACCAAGGTATCTTGAGAATTCTGACCCCTCTTGAAACACTATACCGAATATAGAAAGCAATATTGGGAGTTGTAGCAAACAGTATTTAAGAATTTTAGTCTATCAGCATGAACATTACAACTATGAGAAGGATTTATCAGGATGCCTTAGCCTAATGCCATGTAACATCTGATTCCTCTAACACCCCTTGATCTGATGCTCACTAAACAATTTTTTAAGTTATTTGGCTTTTTTTTTTTTTTTTTTTTTTTGGTGGTACTGGGGTTCCTGGAAGCCCTTCTACCTCCGGGCTACACTCCCAGACCTATTTTTATATTTTTATTTGGAAACAGGGTCTCTTAAGCCAGCGTGGCTGGCTTCGAACCAGCGCGATCCTCCTGTCTCCGCCTCCCTAGCGCGGGGATTACAAGCGTGCGCCACCACGCCCGGCAATCTGGCATTTTTAAAGATACTTTTATTGGTGCCTTGTAATTATAAATCACAATAAGGTTCAGAGTGATATAAACAAACATGCATACAGAATTTGGTATGTTTCCCTACAAATTCCACCCCACTTTCTCCTCTCCCCATACATATTATTGAGATTGGTATTGAGAAAGTGATACATTAACATAGCATTATTTAAAATGTTTCCTTCATCAAGTTCCCCTTTTCCCCCTTCCTCCCTTCCAAATTCTCTTTCACTATTCCACTGGTATTTTCCTTCATTTATTTGAAGTCCTTTTTGTTAAGAAGCACAATTCACAATAGCCAGGCAACCTAGGTATCCCTCAACAGATAAATGGATTACAAACATGTGGCATATACACACAATGGAATTTTACTCATCCATAAAGAATAACAAAATTATGTCATATGCAGGAAAATGGGTAGAACTAGAGAATATTACGCTAAGATTAGCCAGTCACAGAATGTGACTGGTTGTTTTCTCTCATATTATTTGGCCTTTTAATCTCATTGTAAATTAATAATATTATATTCAGGCTTATATATTAGCCACCTATCATTTAGTAGAAGAAAAAAAAAAGAGTAAGACTTCTGAGTCCACAAAGGGCAGATTCTGTACTCAATTAACCAAGGTAATCAACATTCACTTGTACAGCCTCTTAAGTTCTATTAGCTTTTGTCATGGGATCATATACCCATTCAGTATCACCATGTTATTACGAAGTGCTATGCATTTGTACTTTTAACTTCTACACTATGTGACATTAGTAAATCAGTTTAATATGTTAATCCTGGTTTTTCCATTTGTATAATAAAGACAGTATTGTCTCTATTTCACAGAATATGTTTGAGGCTAAAATAAATATAGTAAGGTATTTATTTTATTCTTAATGTGCTATCTATAAATTTAGCATGTAGAAGAGTGGAATGCAGAGGGGAAACATAAAATGATGTACTCATTATATATGTATCCCTTTGAACTTCACTAAAAGCACAAATAATTGCTAAATAAGTACCTAATTTTGAAAAATGGCAATATTATTATAAAATATTATTTTTAACCTCCTTATTTTATTTTCTATGGAGGATAAATGCCCTCATATAGCCAAATATTATATCTGAAATTGTCCCACACATGATAAAATTGTAAACAACCAATAATAGTTCTTCATTCAACAATTAAGCACCACAAATTCATCGTTTATATTCTTAGTACTGCTTTTTCCAAAGCACTGGCTTTAAACCATTTATTCCATGCTGTAAACCAATAGGCCTGTGACTGAGGACATAATCTCTTTACTTTTTGGAAATATACCTGAGAGAGTAGGAAATATTTCCAATTATGACTACTGCCCCATGGAAGTTTGGAGGATTAGAACAATGAAAATAAGACTTTAATCATCAAAATGGTTCCTTGGCTGCACTTATAAAACTACTACTCAGAGAGATTAACTTTTTGAGAAATGTGAAATTAAATATATATGTAAAAAATATAAAATTATTCCTTCTAACATTCAAGTAAGCAAAGGTTATTCCCCCTACTAAAATGAATTACTTGAATTTTGAATAATCTGAAATTTTACTAAACACTGAATATAATAAATCCAATATCCAGGCCCTTGAAATCTAGGCCTAAATTATATTTCTACTCTTTACCCTCTGGAAAAACTCACTTTCCCAGGATACTGCTTTATTAAACAAATTAAACTATTTTTTGTTCCTTTTACTTTTTCAACATGTTTCAGCCTGGGTCTTTATTTACATAACTTGTTCACTTGTTCGTCAAATAAGTACTGAGTAGCTACTATGTTCTATGTATTATGACAATTGCTTTAAAAACAAGATTATTCCAAAACTGGGCATGGTGGCACACACCTGTAATCCCAGTACTTGGGAGGCTTAGACAGGAGGACCATTAGCGTTGAGGCGAGCCTCAGCAACTTAGCAAGACCCTCAACAACTTGTTACAAAAAACCTTGTTACAAAACTAAAAATAAAATAGGGTGCTGGGAGTATAGCTCATAAGTAGAATATCTCTGGGTTCAATTCTCAGTACAATAAAAGAACAGTAAAAGAGATTTTTCCCAATTTATAGACCTACCTCAAATGTTACCTCCCTGCTAAAGCCTATCCTAAATATCTTCCCTCATGAAGCCAGATCTAAGCAGAACTTTCAAAACATTTTTCCTACACTTATTTTGTGGTGTCTTACAGACATGTAGCACCTCTCCTATTAAACACTGAGCTGTGTGAAGAAAAGGGCACATTTTAGGCATCACTTATCTCTTACAGGGGACTGTTACAAAACAGGTGGTCTATAAGCATCTACATATTTTTTAAATTACCTTAGTTAAAAAGCATGCTCTTTTTAAAGTTTCCATGTCTTCAATTTGTATCTGCCTTACTTCTAAAGAACAGTATTGTGGAGTCCGACAACTGAAGTTTGGAATCTAAATACTAAGTCACTACCTGTGTACCTGGACAATTTCCTTCATCTTGCTCTGTCTTGGTGCTCTTTTGTAAAATGGAGGTAATAACGGTTCTTCTATCTCAAGTGTTATAGTGATGATTTGACATGTTAATTTATGTAAGATGCTTTAAACATTGCCTGTCATGGAGTAAATCCTTAATAAATGCTACCTAATCATTTTATTGTTATTCAAACAATACTCTTGTCTTGGTAATTTCTCTTCATCACATATACTATCCAAGCTCATTAGCTGCAAATTTCATATCTGCAAATTCACCTTACTAAAATTTCTTTGTAAATCCCAAATCAACCGTGGTAATATTCTCGTAGATGTGCAGATGTGCCAGACCAGAAAAAACAAAACAAAAAAAACCCTTGTGTTGTTGGACACATGTTCTTCAGCTGAGCTCAAACAAAGTGATCACATTCTGCCTTGTTTCAGCTCTCTTAAAGAGAAGACCAGAGGGTAGAGAGTGTAGTGTAAGAAGCTCCAGGTTTGGTAAGGTTGTGGACAAAGTTTGAATACCAACTCTGGTCCTATAAGTGGGACATTCTCAGGCAAATCACATCTGAACTTCAATCTCTCTTTGAAAAACAAAGAAAATGGAATCTACTGAGGCGAGTCATTTTGGGAATTTAAAATTAAAATCGGTGTAATATATCCCCCCCACCTCTCCAAGCAGGAACATTTATTTGATAAATAAGTTCCAAATAACTACAGTATAATTCAAATGAATAAAAAGAATCAACTGCATTTATTTTTTACTAATTAAAATTTATAATATTACATTTTCAGAATTTCAAAATTATGGCTAGAATAAGTAGAAATATTTTTAGATGGGAAAACAAAAAGGATAGAGATTCTAGTTATAAATTCAGATCCTCCTGAGAATTCAGTTTAATAGAGGCTGACTGCTTTTAAAAAACAGAGTAATGAGTATTATCTTAAAAACCAGTACTGTGAGATTCCCTTTTGGTTTTGAAATATATTATTTTACAAACTCAAAAAGTTTGTCTTAATTATGAAATTTTGCGATTCAGTTCCCTAATAAAAAGCAAACACCTACTTAAAAACTTTAAAAGTTAGTTACAAAGATGCTTACAAGTTAATTCCTTAAAATAAACATACCATTTCATATATTTTAATTTTCTCTTGCAAGCAACTAATTTGCATTTTGAAGTCTTCTTTCTTTTTTTGATAATCTTCTAATAGATGGTCCTGTTCTTCCAGCTGCTGCTGATGAGTAAGGATCTGTTGTTTGGCTTGTAGTAAATCTGCAGCTGTGCTACTATGAGTGCTGTTTCTCAGAGTTTCACTAGCCTGTAACTTGAAAATAGAAAGGAACTTCAAAATATTAAATTATAAAGTGACTACATTACAAAATAGACATTTTTTAGGGCATTACTCATCCCACACTGGCTCTGTTCACACCAGAGGCTTGAGATCTCAGCAAACATGCTCAACTCAACACTACTCAAAGTAATATGAGAAAAAAGTATTTTTCACATGATAAAGCAGGAAAAGTAGGTCTAGTAAGGAAAATAAGACTGAGACACACATGCAGAGAGAAGTAGGGCCTGAAAGACAGTTGTTTCTGGAGTCCTGGTGACTTCAGATTCTAGTTCTGATCTCTTTCAGGGCCTGATTGTATTTCTGTTCTTAGGTTCTATAAGAAAAGCCTGTACCCTTACTTTAAACTCTCTCCTTTTACTTAACCTATTCCAAATTGTTTTCTGTTACTTGCTATCAGAAACACTGATTAATGCAATTAAATTCTTATGGCTCTAAGTAAGGATAAATGGAAAACATTCAGTTTAAGAACCTAGCTAAAATAAAATCACACCAGGGTTGGTAAAGGTAAAAAGTAACCTCAGGTTAATTTTTGCAAAAATCTACTCAATCCTCCTTTTAAGATTTTGTAGAATTTCAAAGTACAGACAGGGAAAAAATATAAAGGAAATAAGCATGACACCACCCAAGAAGTGTGAACTAAATTCTTGGCTAATATAACACATATCCACTAGTTTTTCCAAAATGATATAGTAAACAAATGGCTCTTCAACAAATTTAGATTTGGTCTAGAAAGTGAAAAAATTAAATTAATTGCTGAAAACCTAATACATTTTGTTCTACTAATAATACTTACATGCTGGAATTGAATTTGCAATTTTTGACTTTGCTCTGTCAACTCTAAGAATTCTCTCATTGTCTCATCCTTTTCTCTTCTTGCTTGTTGTAAATTAGCAGTGAGTTGGGTAATGATGCCATCTCTTTGTTTAATGGCTGCTTCAAATTCTTGTAACTAAAGAAAACCAGTGAAAAGAACTAAGTGCTAGACTTATTTTTTTAAACAAATTAGTTATTATTACAGATAACTTGTTTAAAATAGGAGATTCAAATCATTGGCAGAATTATTAAAATTTATAAGCAATCTTACATATTTAAAAGCTATTATGTCACAATAATTTTTTTTAACTTGCAAGTCATTAAGGAAAAAATACATTTGTTCTGGCTTTTCCATATATTACTTCTAGAAGAACAAATGTTTTTATATTTTGGGATTCCCCCAATCTGTTTTTAGGCAATAACACAAGACACCTTAAATTCCACCTTGCTTCTGAAGAAGATGAAACTAAAATAACCCTCATCAATGACCCATGTCACTGACTGGGTTGTCCAGAGCAGTCAGATGACCATGTCGTACTAATCAGGAGGATTACTTATAAGAACTTGCCAACATCCCTAATGAGTTTAAGTCACCATTTTTCATGTGGTTTGTATAATAATTTTCCTTTGGCTGATTAGAAAAATGTATGTCCTACTAAAGTGATTTTACTCTAGCTATCTTATAAAGTAAAATAAAAGAAGTACATATATTTTAGCCCTGATAGTAGAATCCTAGTTTTAAATGGGGTAATTAATGCTATGTATGAGTAAAAAAATCATAAGATGACCTTAAATTGCCATTTATACACCCCATTATGTATGTATATATGTATTCATTTAGTGGTACTGAGGATCAAACCCAGGAGCATTTTATCTGAGCTACGTCCCTGGCTCCACTTTTCTTTTTCTTTCTTTCTTTTTTTTTTTATGGTACTGGGGATCCTGGAAGCCTTTCTACCTCTGGGCTATACTCCCAGACCTATTTTATATTTTTATTTGGAAACAGGGTCTCTTATTTATTTATTTATTTATTTATTTATTTATTTTGCGGGTCTGGGGATGGAACCAGGGGCATTCGACCTTGAGCTACATGCCCTGCCCTATTTTTTATTCTTTGTTTTGAAACCAGGTCTCATTGAGTTGCAGAGGGCCTCACTAAGTAGCTGAGGCTGTCCGCGAACTGCGATCCTCCAGTCTTAGCCTCCGGAATGCTGGGATTACAAGTGTGCACCACCAACCCGGGCAAAACAGGGTCTCTTAAGCCAGAGAGGCTGGCTTCGAACCTGTGCAATCCTCCTATCCCCGCCTCCCAAGCACTGGAATTACAAGCGTGCACCACCACGCCCGGCTCTTAATTTTTTTTTTTTTTTGAAACAGGATCTAAGTTGCTGCGGCTTACCACATACCTGCAATCCTCCTGTCTCAGCCTCCCAAGTATTGAGATTACAGGTGTGAGTCACCATACCTGGCTTATACACCCCATCTACTATCATTCAAATTTCCTTCTTTTTTTTGTGTGTGTGTGTGAGTAGCAACCAAAGGTCTCTGAAGTTGTAAAGGTACCTGGTGCAGTCCTTCGGTCCCATAGGTGGCCCTCATTTCTTCCAGTTCTCTGTTTAGCTCTTCAACCTCATGTTGCTTTCCAGCCAATTCATTTTCTATCATCTCTAGGTGGGTCTGACTGTACTGTGCCCCTTGTTCAGAATAGGAATCATCAACACCAAATTCTTCCTCCTAAATCAATCCAAGAGTTGTAATAGTTCAGTACTAGTAGCATTCCTCAGGGAGAGGGATTTAAATATTGAATTCTGTAGCAAAGTTCACTTTAAAACATCACTCATCACCTGGAAGTTTACTACTACAGCAACCATATATACCTTAAGAGCAGGACAACTGCAAATTCTGTTCCAACTAAACATATAATAAAAAGTGGATAATTTTGTTTTGTTAAACATTAAAAGCATTTAGAAACCACACACAGAAAGTACATGCAGGAATAAGTTTTGTTAGTAAGCCAAATGGTTTTAAATAGTACAAAACATTAGTATCATGAGCAGATTTAAATACTGTACCCTTAATAAATTTGTAGGCTTTCCTGTTTTCACCACAAAACTGCAACCATTTACCTGTATAAAAATAATTTCCTGATATATCATAATCTTAGACAAAATTTATTTACCTCACAATAATACGTGTATCTTAATTACCTTACAATAATAATTGTACACTATGCTTGTATCTTAATATATATGGAAAATGCCATATCTAAAAAAGATGCAGTGATTAAATTTAATTGAAGTATCTAAAAACATGACCTTTGTAAATACCAATCATTCTTCAAACATCTGTGTTCTTAAAATGCAAAAGACACTATACTATAGATTTTCATTTAAGTGAATTAAAGTTCTAATAAAGTACACTTTCTATTTGGTCTTCAGAAGGAGAACTATAAACCTTTAGTAACTAGATCCTTTTCTACAAAATGCTTCCTTAAAAATTTTTAAGCAAGGCCGGGTATGGTGGCACACGTTTGTAATCCCAGTATTTGGGGTAGGCAGACGGGAGGATCGTGGTTTGCAGACAGCTTCAGCTACTTAGCGAGGCCCTTCGCAACTCAGTGAGACCTTGTTTCCAAAAAGTAAAAAAAAAAAAAAACTAACTAAAAAATTGGGCTGGGGGTGTAGCTCGGATTTAGAATTCCCCTGGGTTCCGCCTGCAGTACTGCAAAAAAGAAAAAAGCAATTAAAAAAAAAATCAAGTCCAACTGGGTGTAGTATCTCATGCCTATAATCCCAGTACTCAGGAGGTTGAGACAGGAGAATAAAAGGTTAGGGGCCAGCTTCAACAACTTAGTAAGATCATCCTGTTTTAAAAAAAATGGGGGTTAATTCCCAGTAGCACAGACCACACACACACACCCCATATCCTATTCATTTTCAAGTAAAACTACTTACTAGTATAAATTTCTTAAAAGCTAGTAAGCAAGCCAAGGAAAAGGAAGGGAAATAATTAGGTAAAGAACACTTGGCTAAAAACTTTCTCTGGGTATAGTATTATTAATAGTCATGTCAACCCTAACGGTTATTGAGGCTTTCTTTAACATAATACCAACTGTCTCCATCACAGATATTTTGTGGTAGGAGAAAAGAGGATGAATCCCAAGGTCAGGATGGCTGAGCAGTCTAAAGCGGTGCGTTCAGGTCAGTCTTCCCTGGAGGTGTGGGTTCGATCCCACTTCTGACATATCTGTCTCTGCCGGGTATGGTGGCTCATGCTTGTAATTCCAGCGCTTGGGAGGCTGAGACAGGAGGATTGTGCAGGTTCGAAGCCAGCCTCAGCTACTTAGTGAGGATATCAGCTATTTAGTGAGACCCTGTTTCCAAATAAAATATAAAAAAATAGGTCTGGGAGTATAGCCCAGGGGTAGAAAGCCCCTGGGTTCCATCTCCAATACCACAAAAAAAAAAAAAAAAAAAGAAAAGGAAAGAGGATGAAAGGATATATAGCCAGGGTTTATCTAGTGGGAAATTAATTTTAGATCAATTAATCACTTAATAATTCCTTTTAACCACTAATAGTAGAGAAAACAGCTTCATCCCTGCTCTATCACTGAGCTATATCCAAAGCCCTTTTTATCTTTTATTTTGAGACAGAGTCTCACTAAGTTGCCATTTATTACTCAAAATTACCATAGTCTTCCTCTGCCTCTTAAATTGCTGAGATTACAGGTATGTGTCACCATGCCTGGATCAGTTAAGCTTTTTTTTTTTTTTTTTTTTTTTTTTTGGTGGTACTGGGGTTCCTGGAAGCCCTCCTACCTCTGGACTACACTCCCAGACCTATTTTATATTTTTGAAACAGGGTCTCTTAAGCCAGCACGGCTGGCTTCGAACCTGCGCGATTCTCCTGTCTCCGCCTCCCAAGCGCGGGGATTACAAGCGTGTGCCACCACGCCCGGCCTCAGTTAAGCTTTTCTTGACTCAGAAATTCTGACTGTAGCAGAACTAAAATTTTTGCTTTAAAGTAATAGAAATGAATGCTTATAAGTATATTTAGATCATATTAAGCAAAAAATATTCCTTTAAGTTATAATGGTATCAGTATAATATTAGTATAATAACTAATGGTATCTAATGCCTTCTATATGCTCGGCTTAATTCTCTAATTCAGTCAAACAAATTTTACATTGCCTTACAATGGACAGTTGCTTCCTGACAGCCCAGTGTAGAGCTGTCTTGAAGTGCCTGGGCCTTCAGGAACTGCTCCATGGTCCAGCTAAAAGTGCTAGTCACAATGCAGCAGGATGAATACACAAGTACTTTGATTGTAGAGATTGTCATGACCTTCTTATCAAGGATTGTCAACTCTCTTATGCAAGATTTCTTTCATGAGCTTGCAAGAGTTCTGAAATGTCACCTTGCTCTCCTTTATTTCCTTCTTTTCATCCTCATACTCACTTAGTTCCAGGCCTTCCTTGGTAACTGAGACCAGGCTCTTCTTATCAAATTCCTTGAGCTGCTGCATGCAACACTCATCAGTAGGCTTTACATATACAAAGTCCTGCTTCTGCCCTCACTCCTCACATAAAAGCAGAGCTGGCCACCTGCTCTTCGTGCTCACTAGTGATGTAGCAGATGGACTTTTGGGTCTCTTTCATGCAAGGGACATACTCTGACACCTACATCGTCTCACCTCCATACTGATTAATATGTATGAGTTGCTCAAGTTGCTGATAGCTCAGCAACTCAGAAAGGCATCATGTTTAAAAGTTTTAGAGAATGTCACTGGTATACTTTGTGATCACAATCATTTTCTCTGCCAACAGATAGGCAGAATAAAAGTCAAAATCAAACTGTCCAATCAAGAGGATAGCTGTACTAGTCTGACAAGCCTACATAAATGTTTTAATAACCAGATTTGGCAATGGTTCCCAAATTATTCATGAGGTTGGCCTTAGTCATGCCTATGTCCACTAAATCACAATGTATTCCTGAAGGTTGGGAATAATGTCAATTTTCAGCTCTTTACTACTGTACAACTTATAAGAGTCTATTGGGCTCTCATTGTGAATCTTCTCAAAGGCATGAGAAGCATTAGAGATCAACTCTCAAAGGAAAGTTCCCTTGTGTGAACAAAGTACTGATGATGAGAGACAGGCGTTGGGCAACTTCTTCCTGAAAGACAAAAGTCTCTACTACCTCCTCTCTGGGCACACAGGCAGCACCAAGGCTGCATGGGGATATGAAGTCATAATTCTCTTTTTCAATGTAATCTTCTAAATCATTGTACTTCACAACTATAAAGCAGTTCATTTCATTTTTTGTGATGAGAATTAAGAAAAAGTATCACAGATGTGTCTTATTATAATAGTGTTTTTCCTGAAGTTTGTTTGAGAAACATATATAAGCATATATTTATTCATATATAATTATATGCATATAACTACATATTTGCAATTATATTATTCATATATATGAAATTACACATAAATGTATAAAATACATATTTTACTGTGAGCCAAGGTCAGTGTGTATGATAAATACTTTCTAAGTTTTATCTGAGGTGCTTATATATAAGTTCTATTTGTATCTTACTTGGAAATACATTATATTTACTAGGAACACAGACACATAATTTCAGTACATTTTGGGGGGCCTCATAATTCCCACAATTTTCTTTTCCTTCCCTCCTTCCTTCCTTCCTTCCTTCCTTCCTTCCTTCCTTCCTTCCTTCCTTATTTTATGTGTGTGTGTGGTACTAGAGATAGTTTACCTCTGAGTTACATCTCCAGCCCTTTTTTATTATTTGTTTTGAAACAGGGTCTCACTAGGTTGCTGAGAATCTCACTATGTTGCGGTGGCTGTCCTGAAACCTGAGATCATCCAGTCACAGCTTCCCAAGTACTGCGATTATAGGTGTGCGCCATAACACCTGGCCCCCCTCTTTTTTTTTTTATTCTACTTTATTTTTTTTTTATGTGGAACATATTGAAAATGGCATACATTCAGACTATGTTTGGTACCCTCCCCCTAATTCCCCTTCCCCCCTCCCAACAATGAGTGTCCAGGTTAACCATGTGATATTTATATTTTTACACATATTTGGACGTAGCTCCTTCATTAATCAATCTCAGCCTTCTTCCTCTCCTATCCTTCCATTCTAGCTTTGGGAAGGTTTCTCCTCCATTGTCTGAGACCTCTCCTGGGTATCTTTCCCAAACGGCTGAAATCAGAGAACTAAAATAACATATGCATACCCATGTTCATACCAGCACAATTTGTAATAGCCCAAATATGAAATCAACCTAGGTCTCCATCAACAGATGAATGAATTGCAAAATTATGGGAAATACACACAATGGAATTCTACTCAGTTATAAAGAACAAAATCATGTCATTCTCAAGAAGATGGAAAGACCTGGAGAACATTATGTTAAGTGAGATCAGCCAAGCACAGAAAGAGAAGGAACTTATGTTTTCTCTAATATGCCCTCAGTTTTTGTTGTTGTTGTTTTTGTTTTTTGCACTACAGGGGATGTAATTCAGGAGCATTCTACCTCCGAGCAACACCACCAGCCTTATTTTTTATTCTTTATTTTGAAACAGGGTCTCACTGAGTTGCAAAGAGCCTCACTAAGTAGTTGAGGCTGTCTTTGAACCTGCGTAATCCTTCTGTCTCAGCCTGCCAAATGCTGGGATTACAAGCGTGTGCCATCACACCCAGATCCCCTCAGTTTTTAACTAAAAAAATTTAGGAAAGGAATGTCTTACTGTAGCAAGATCTTCTTATATTATTTATTGATATCTTTATAAATTGAACTTGAAAATTGTATCATTTGAAGCTTTTAACTTTCCAAATTAACAAAATTAATTTTTGCTCTGGTATCCAAATGTAGGAAAATGACTTTATAAATTTTAACCAAATTTCATGGACATTGAAAGAATGGTATCACCTATAGTCGATGGCATATAATAAAATTCCACTTCATGTAACGAAAAAGTATAATTTATGGAGTTCTGGGATGGCTCAAAGACATAAGAACCAAAGCATCTGAGACTCTGAATTAAGAAAGACAAAATACAAAAAATAAGGCATTAAACCTGAGATACTGGTATACTTAGTGAGAAAAAAATAGGGCTGCGGGTGTAGCTTGAAGGTAGAATGCCCCTGGGTTCCATCCACAGTATGTGTTTGGCCCCTTTGTCAAAAATCAATTGTGTGGACTTGTTTCTGGGTCTTCTATTCTGCTCCATTGGTCTATGTATCTGTTTTTGTGCCAGTACCATGCTGTTTTTATTACAATGGCTTTGTAGTACAGTTTAAAGTCAGGTATTGTAATTCCTCCTGCATGGTTTTTGTTGCTGAGAACTACTTTGGCTATTCTGGGCTTTTTGTTGTTCCAACTGAATTTAAGGACTGATTTTTCTATGTCTGTGAGGAATAATATTGGTAATTTAATGGGCATTGCGTTGAATCTGTAGATAACTTTTGGAAGAATGGCCATTTTAATGATATTTATTCTGCCTATCCATGAACATGGCAGATCTTTCCATCTTCCATATTTCATAGTAAATAACACAGAAAATTTGACATTTATTATTTCTAGATGATGAATTAGTTGAAGTGTTGGCTTATTTGTAGCTGATCATTTTATACATAATCACAATCCTAGAAATATGTATCTTCCAACAAATAGAATATCTAAAAACTGCAACAAAGAATTGTTCTTACATTTGATAGGTAACTATTCAAATTACTTTATAGCTCACCATAAAAATGTAGAAATGAATACTGAAAAATAATTAGCTCTTTCTACTACATTGTATTTATAGCTTTTATTTCTCCATTGATAGTATTTTCTGGCTATGTAAGGTGTTATTTTTGACACTATGGAGATCAAGTGTCAGATGTACTCATAAAAGCTACTTTACTCAGTCGCCATACACTGGAAAAAAGATAGCCTGTTCAACGAATGTTGTTGGCAAAACTGGTTAACCATATGCAGAAAATTGGAAATTAATCCCACTTTCTCACCCTGCACAAGAGTCCATTTAAGATGGATCAAAGACTTGGAAATTAGACCAGAGACCTTGAGGCTCCTTGAAGAGGGCATAGGTCCAACACTGCAACACATAGGCACAGACAAAAACTTTCTCAACAAGACCCCAAAGGGACAATAAGCTAAAAGGTGAATCAATTAAGTGGGATTGCATGAAACTGAAGAGCTTCTGTACAGCAAAGGAAACTGTCAAGAACCTCAATCGTGAGCCAACTAAATGGGAGAAGATTTGCACCACCTACTCTTCTAATAGAGGACTAATATCTAGAATATACAAAGAACTTAAGAAACTCAACACTAAAAAACATTCTAATAAAAAAATGGGCAAGCAAACTCAATAGACACTTCATGAAAGAAGAAATTCAAATGGCCAATAAATGCATGAAAAAATGCTCAACATCATTGACAATCAGAGAGATGCAAATCAAAACTACCCTGAGATTTCACCTTACCCCAACTAGAATGGCAACCATTCAAAACACAAACAACAAATGCTGGTGAGGATGTGAAGTGGGAATTCTAAAGCATTGTTGGTGGGATTGCAAATTAGTGCAACCACTTTGGAAAACAGTATGGAAAATCTTCAGAAGAATGGGGACACATTTACCATTCGATTCAGCAATACCACTTCTGGGTATCTACCCAAAAGAAAGGAAACCAAACTACCAAACTAATGCATGTGTATCTATGTTCATAGCTGCACAATTCACCATAGCCAAACTCTGGAAACAGCCAAGATGCCCATCAACAGATGAATGGATTACAAAACTGTGGGATATGTACACATGGAATTTTACTCAGCCATAAAAAACCCCCACAACTACAGCATTTACAGGGAAAAGAATGGATCTTGAAGACATTATGCTACGCGAAATTAGTCACAAAAACTAAGAAATCAGATGCTTTCCCTAATATGTAAGAGCTAAGGTGAAAGGGGTCATAGGAGGAACTCCAGGTGAAAAAGGAGATCCTACAGAGGAGCAAATAAGGCAACCTAACTGTGGGGATGGGAGAGGGGGAGAAGGAAACTCTTTAAAGTGCACAATGTCCTTATTCATATCATAGTCAACCACTAAGCCAAGCATGAGAGGGAGGGATGGGGAGGGAGTGAGGTGGGGACTGGGTGGGGGATGGTTGGGTGATATACATAAGTTTTTTGCTTCATTAGGATGTATAAATACAATGCACCAACAAAAAATTTTTTAAAAGGCATATATTTATTAGCAACATATAAAGAAGGTAGGTACTTCCTAAAGAGGCCAATGCCTGTTTCATAGTTTATCATCTAAAATAAAAATCACTATTGGCAGATGTGATGGTACATGCCGCTAATCCCTGGTCCTTGAGAGAATGAGGCAGAAGGATTACAAATTTGAGGTATGCCTGAGCAGCTTAGTGAAACCCTGGTTCAAAATAAATTTAAAAAGTACTATGGATGTAGCTCATTGGTGGTGCTTTTCATTTTTTAAATTTTTTTATTGGTTCATTGCAGTCATCCATCTTAATGGAGTAGAAGATGGTAGAGGCATACATACCCAATTCCCACCCCCTTCCTTCACCCCTCCTTCCTTCTCATGTTTGGCTTAGTGATCAACTTTGAGATGTTTGTGAATGTACATCATGTGCATTAGAGAATTCCCAAGCAAGGTATGATGGCACATGCTTATAATCCTAGCATTTGGGAGGCTGAGACAGGAGGACAGTGGTTTCCGACAGCCTTAGCTACTTAGTGAGGTCCTTTGCAACTCAGTAAGATTCTGTTTCAAACTAAAGAATAAAAAATAGGGCAGGGAGTATAGCTTGGAGGTAGAATGCCCCTGGGTTCCATCCCCACTACCAAAGAAAAAACACCAAACAACAAAAAAAAAACAAACAAACAAAGAGAGACAGAATCTCCACCCCATCTCCTTCACTTAGGTCGCCTTATTTACTCATCAATAGTTTCTCCTTCATCTAGAGTTCCTCCTATAACCCTTGTTTCCCCTAGCTTCCACATATTAGGGAGAACATCTGATTTCTTATTTTTTTGTGACTGACTAATCTCACTTAACATGATGTTCTCTAGTTTCATCCATTTCCCTGTAAATTATGTAATTTTGTTTTTTATGGCTCACTAAAATTCCATTGTGTACATATCCCATAATTTTGTAATCCATTTATCTGTTGATGGACATCTTTTCTAGTATGTATGAGGCCCTGGATTCAATCTCCAGTGCCAAAAAAGAGACTGTGGCAACATTAATTTCAATAAATAAATTTATATGGTTACTAGAATTTAAGCATTTAGAACAAGCATTATTAAAAATATCCTACATTATAAAATTTTTACTGTGCTACATTTGAGTATGTGCAAGGCCTATATCCTAGAAATCCAGCATTAAACACTTTCCTAGAAACTAAAATAAATCCTCTATTTAATTAAGGATCAAACTATTAGGACAACTGGGAAAAAAATCTAACAACTGGAAAAAAAGATACAGCAGTAAAACAATCTTCATGTTTTCTTTTTGGTACTGGGATTCCTGGATGCCCTTCTACCTCCGGGCTACACTCTCAGACAGACATACATACACACACACACACACACACACACACACACACACACACACACATATATATTTCTTTGGTGGTACTGGGGTTCCTGGAAGCCCTTCTACCTCTGATATACACTCCCACGGGCTACACTCCCAGACCTATTTATGTGGAAACAGAGTCTCTTAAGACAGCGAGGCTGGCTCCGAACCAGCACGATCCTCCTGTCTCTGCCTCCCAAGCGCGGGGATTACAAGCGTGTGCCACCACGCCCGGCCCAGACCCATATTTTTACACACACACACACACACACACACACACACACACACACACACACACATTTTTTTGGTGGTACTGGGGGTGGAACCCAGAGGCTTCCTACCTCTGGGCTATACTCCCAGATCTTTTTGGTATTTTATTTGGAAACAGGGTCTTACTAAGTTATTGAAAGCCTCACTAAGTAGCTGAGGCTGGCGCGGGGATTACAAGCCTGCACCACCACGCCCGGCCATATTTTTATATTTTTATTTGGAAACAGGGTCTCGTAAGCCAGCGAGGCTGGCTTCAAACCTGTGCAATCCTCCTGTCTCCGCCTCCCAAGCGCGGGGATTACAAGTGTGCGCTACTACTCCCAGCAATCTTCATGTTTTCTATCCATTTATATTATACTGTTTGATAAAAATATAGAAGTGTATAAATTTACAGGAAATAAAGTAACAACAACCAATAATTTCAATAAAATATCAAATTTAATAACGACATTTGGAATTATGATGTTAGTCTTACCTCTGAACTATAATCATCTGCTGTGGTTGAAATTTCACTTTCTGGCTGCAATAAAGGTAAAAACTCATTAAAATTATGACCTTTTTTCCTGCTGAATATCATACTTTACTAATATAAAGGCACTGTTGCTAATAGCAATGAGAAAAAAACTCATTAAAGTGCCACTAAAACACTAGCAAAATTACTCAAATCTTTAAAAACATCATTTAATTATAAATTACAATGGCTAAATAAATGATGCATAAAAAATTTATCACTAAGCATTTTTCTAAATATAAAAATACCAAGAAGAACTTTCATACGTTTTATATACTGTATACATCATTTGTAAGCCAAAAGCACCAAGTAAGAAAGACATCATTCCTCAAATTCATGTAATTCTTCCAATAAAAGTCTTTGAAATGCTACTATCAGCAAGTCCAATTTCTTTAAAAGAATCATAAACTCTTGATGCTAAAATATAACCTGAAAGGACAGTAACAAAATTTGTTTTTATTTTATTTTATTTTTTGTGGTACTGGGGATGGAACCCAGGGGCATTAAACCTCTGAGCTAAATCCCCAGTCCTATTTTTTTTTCTTTTTTCTTTTTGGTGGTACCAGGAATGGAACCCAGGGGCATTGTACCTCCAATCTACACCCCAGCCCTATTTTATTTTAGTCTTTTTTTTTGAAACTGGGTTTCACTGAAGTTGCGAAGTGCCTTGCTAAGTAGCTGAGGCTGTCCAGAACTGTTATCCTCAGGTCTCCGCCTCCCAAATGCTGGGATTACAAGCTAGAGCCACCAGGTCCGGCTCAAATTTCATTTTTAGAACACCTTTACAACTAAAAAGAGCATTTGAAATACATTCTTGCTTCAACCTCATATCCCTGGGATTTAGAGGTGAAGTCAATGGCTTTTCCAAGCTTCTTTATGCTGGGAAGTGGTAGGTTCAGTCAAAGAACAAATCTTAATTTTCTGACCTCAAAATTATTGCTTTCATTGTTCATCCCCTTGTCTAAGAATCTCATTTTACTGGCAAGGAAAGTAAAACCCAAAGTGTTTCCCCCTTTCATTCAACAAACACTATCACTGTGTACAAACTATGGAAATGGTATGCCTTTTCCATGAAGTAATAGCTAATGCCAGAAGCAGAAATAAGCTTGCCTCTACTTTAAAATCCTGTAATAGTGGTTCCTAATTCATGAGGTCCTCTTAAATCTAAAATATTTTCAGACACAACTCCCATATTCAGTGATTAAGTGCCTATCATATACTAGAAACCTTGGTGTTGAGAAAAGATGGTGAAGACAGTTGTTGCATTCAAAATATGGGTGACAAAGATAATCCCTGTCTCAAAACAAAACAATCCCTGTTGCCATTTATCAAAAAATGGAAAACTTGCCCTAAAATTGACATAGAAGTATAAAGGACACAGAGCATCCAAAACAATCCTGAGGAAGGACAAAGTTGCAAGACTCATACTTATTTCAAAACATTCACAAAGCTATAATAATCAAGACTAGAACATATTCGCAAAGGCTAAATATACAGACCTTAAAGAACACAGGTGAAAGGCCGCAGGTAAATTCTTACTGTGCTAGTCACTGAAAACTCAGAATAGTCTTTTCAAGGAATGATGCTGAGACAACTAGATATTCACTCACAAAGGAATGAAGCAGAACACCTACCTCCTATCACATATAAAAATCAACTTAAGCCGGGCGTGGTGGCGCAGGCTTGTAAGCCCAGCATTCGAGAGGCTGAGACTGGAGGATCACGGTTCACGGACAGCTTCAGCTACTACTTAGTGAGGCCCTCTGCAACTTAGTGAGACCCTGTTTCAAAATAAAGAATAAAAAATAGGGCAGGGGGTGTAACTCGGAGGTCGAATGCCCCTGGGTTCTATCCCCAGACCCACCCCCCCAAAAAAAAATCAACTTAAAAGTAGATTCAAGACCAAACTACAAGACATAAAATTATAAAATTCTTCCAAAAAAACTTACATGTAAACATTCATGTTTGACTTGAAAATGTTAGTCACTATACCAAAAGTACAAGCAACTAAAGAAAAATCATAAATTTTACTTCATTAAAATGAGAAACATTGTATATCAAAGAAAACTATAAAGTAAAAAGACTACAAAACAAGAGGAAATATTTGCGAAATAGTTTATTTAAAATACAGTTGATCAGTTGATCAGCATTATTTATAGATTCTCTATCAGTAAATTTACCTCAATACAGTTTTTATGATGTCAAAATCAATACTTGTAGTACATAGTTATTATTTTTTGGTACTGGGGGTAGAACCCAGGGGCTTTTTACCTCTGGGCTATACTCCAAGACCTATTTTATATTTTATATGGAAACAGGGTCTCACTAAGTTGCTGAGAGTCTCACTAAGTAGCTGAGGCTGGCTTTGAACCTGTGTGATCCTCTAGTCTTAGCCTCCCAAGCGCGGAGATTACAAGCGTGCACCACCACACCCAGCATATACATAGTTATTTATGGACAAGAGCAAAGCAGTAAAAAATCTGAGTCACTCAATGCAGATATTCCTAGATGAGGCAGAAGAAGGCAGAATTTTACCTTCTCAATTCAATTATCATAATGTAAACCAGTATCCTGTTCATGGTCTATTGAGTGTCACTTTTTTCAAAGATTATATATATATATATGTATTGTGTGTGTGTGTGTGGTACTGGGGTTCCTGGAAGCTCTTCTACCTCTGGGCTACACTCCAAGACATATATATATTTATTTATTTATTTTGTTTGGAAACAGGGTCTCTTAAGCAAGCGTGGTTGGCTTTGAACCAGCACGATCCTCCTGTCTCTGCCTCCCAAGTGCGGGGATTACAAGCGTGCACCACCACACCTGGCTTTTTTTTTTTTTTTTTTGGTGGTACTGGGGTTCCTGGAAGCCCTTCCACCTCCAGGCTACACTCCAAGACCTATTTTATATTTTTATTTGGAAACAGAGTCTCTTAAACCAGTGCGGCTGGCTTAGAACCTGCGTGATTCTCCTATCTCTGCCTCCCAAGTGCAGGGATTACAAGTGTGCACCACCACGCCTGGCTATATATATTTTTTATTGGTGATTTCATTGCTTAAAATGGTCCCTCAAAGTTTAATGCATAAGTGCCATCTACTGTTTCTAAGAGCCAGAAGGTTATGATGTGCCTTATGGAGAAAATGCACAGTAGATAAGCTCTGTTCAGATGTGGGCTATGGTGCTTATTTATGTGTATTTGTTTCATGTCCTCTTATTTTATATTGTCCAATATGTTTTAAAACATATTGTTGATTCCTTAACAACAGTTCAATGCTAATGAATCAACAATAAACATTTTAAAATGCACACTGAAACAGAAACATATAAAATGATGTATAACAATTAGTGGACAAAACATTGTGATTTGTGATTCACAGGAACGTGACTCTATTTCCCCTAGGAGAAATGGCTCAGTATTCACTACTTTAGCATAAGCAGAAACTCCAACCATGGAAGGTGATGGAAAATGCCTATATTTGAAGAACGAATAATTGTTACACAGCACACACAGCTGCATGTTCCATTCTATTCTTTTCACATTGTATTCTTATTCTTTCATGGGTGGAGCTATCCTACTCTTGGGATGAATAACATATCTCCATCGCTACACTGACTTCTTGAACAAAGCTCAAATACCTACATATCCAAATCTTGCTGTTTCTACATTAATATGCCATGGCACAATCAAAATAATAATCATCATATGCCCTAACACTCTTCCTCCTAATCAATCCACCCTTCTCTGGTAATGGTCTTGGTTAGTTGCCCAACCATTCCACCCACCATCCCAATCCACCCTTAATGCCTCCCACCCATTCATCCATCCATCCATTATCTATCTTCCCCATTTCCTTCCTTCCTTTCCTTTTTTTTTTGGTGGTACTGAGGGTTGAATCCAGGGATCTTCTACCCCAGAGCTACACTCCCAGCCCTATTTTATTTATTTTGAAACAGGGATTAAGTTTCTAAGGGACTCTCTAAGTTGCTGAGGCTAGCCTGAAACCTGTGAGCCTCCTATCTCAGCCTCTCAAGAACTGGGATTACAGGTGTGCGCGACTGTGCCTGGCTCTCCCACCCCTCCCTCTCTTTCCCCACCCCTCACTCACTCAAAACTTCTATTGGTGCATTACAGTGGCACATCAAAATACAGTTCATAGTATATATGTGAGAATACCAGTGCCAATTTCAGTATCTTGTATAAGAAATGAGGGGAGATGGGAGAGAACTGGGGGAAAATCATTTTGTGCGTATATCTCCCACATCTCTTTATTCTTGAAAATTACATCATTAAGTGAAGTAGGGGTGGTGGCAAGAGTTAACATTCCTGAGCTTCAACTATTGTCCATGGGCCAAGTCCAATCTTCAAACCCTCACACTTACTACCTCTTTAGCCCATCACTTTGAGATCCAAGGCACACATTTTTATGTCTTTGCAAATGCTATTTCTTTTGCACAGATGTTGTTTCACTCACTTTGTCTCTAACTTCAACTCATACTTTAAGAATCTTTTTTATTATCCCTTCCAAGAAACCTTCCCACATAACATACACAAGGATGACTTGGGCAGTTCTCTAGAGTATCATGTGCATTGTTGGTAGCATAGCTTTACACAGAGTTTACTGTGTATCCTTACAAAGCTCTGCCTTCCCAATAAACTAACATTCTCTGTGTAGTTTTGTAGCTCAATCCTTGGTGCATTACTGTTGCTCAATAAATGCTTGCAGGATGAATCTCATAAAACACATTTTCAGAGGTTACTAAGTATCTAATTACTGACCATAATAATAATAATTTACTACTAACATGTGCAAAAAACCCCCCACAAAACCTCACAAAAATCCCAATCAACTGCATAGAGTGCTAATGACTGCTTTCGTTTGAAATACTTTCCACTTAGAACTATAACATTTAGCCGGGTGTGGTGGCGTATGCTTGTAATCCCTGCGCTTGGGAGGCGGAGACAGGAGCATCGCGCTGGTTCGGAGCCAGCCTTGCTAGCTGAGGAGACCCTGTTTCCAAATAAAAAAATGTAAAATAGGTCTGGGAGTGTAGCCCGGAGGTAGAAGGGCTTCCAGGAACCCCAGTACTAAAAACAAAAAAAGAACTATAACATTTAAAATCTGAATACTTACTTCAACAGAGAAGACCTGGTCATGCTTGATTATTTCTCTGCTGTGCTGAGTTCTCATTGTTGTTGATTCAGAAGTCATGGCTGATCCTACTCCCTGAGAACTATTTATGTACATGTCATCACTCTGTGACTGATCTATATTCAAGCCAGGCACATCATGCTTACTGCTTGAAGTTTTCCTCTTTTTTTTCTGCTTCTTGGAAGGATTCTGCCCATCAGACTGTGCTTTTCTTTGTCGAAACTGGGCAAGCTACAGGAAAAAAAAAAAAACACCATTATCATAAAAAACAAATTTTCTTTATTGCTATGAAGAAAAAAGTACCTTTGGGTTACTTTCTCTAAAAATTCAAATTATCACTAAATAAAAATTATAATAAAGAACAAATGCTGCAGTTTTATTATAAGAATAACTATCAGAGTGTAAAGATATTAGTTGCTTCCAAATGAACTTGCTGAAATATTGAGTAAGAACTAAAAATGTCATGTCTGAAGAAAAGAAAATCAGCTCAGAGTTAGGTAGAATAAGGGAAAATAACACACTCATTCACTTCATCATTTAGTAAAAGTATAATCTCTGGATTTAAGATTCTATGAAAGCCAGATGCAGTGATGCATACCTGTAACTGCAGTGATTTGAGAGGCTAAGGCAAGAAGATTGCAAAAGCCATGCCAGCCTGGGCAACTCAGTTAAACACTGTCTCAACACATAAAAAGAGCTGGGAGAGCAGTAGAGCATCTCTGGGTTCAATTACCAGCACTACTCCCCCCAAAAAATTATATAAAACACACACACACACACACACACACCAAATACATTTGGAATTTCTGGGACTTCTACTACCTGATGCTAAAGATAATTTGCTTATGTTAAAATATTTAGATATACAAATAGTCACTGTGACTTACAAGATTAGAAATAATTAAAATTTCAAACAGTATTATATTACCCTTTATCACTTAAATATTATCATCAAGATTTCTGCCATATACTAGTGTCAACTATATGTATCATTTGCTTAATATGTTTTAACCAGTGCATTTGGGGGGGTGGTGGTGGTACTGAGAGTGGAACCCAGAGGCTTTCTACCTCTGGGCTATACTCCCAGACTTATTTTTTAATATTTTATTTGGAAATAGGGTCTCACTAAGTTGCTGAGAACCTCACAAAGTAGCTAAGGCTGGCTTTGAACCTGTGCGATCCTCCTGTCTCAGCCTCCCAAGCACAGGAATTATAAGCATGTGTCACCATGCCCAATTTAACAAGTGGACTTTTTAATTTAAAATTTATTTTAAAAGGAGACTTAAATCTTTAGCACAAATTACAAATATCACTTTTTTAAAGAAATAAGCAAATTTTAAGAATGATTATCTATTATTAAAATTTTATTTAGATATTGCTGAAGACTACCAGAGAAATGGGTAAGTGTTAAAAGGGTGTTAAAGATAAACAAGCATCAAACAAATTTTTGGCTATCCTAAGAAGAAAGAAGGCTGGGCATGGTGGGGCACGCTTGTAATCCCAGCTTTTAGGAGGCTGAGACCAGAGGAGGATCACAGTTTGCAGATAGCCTCAGCTACTTAGCCAGGCCCTTTGCAACTCAGTATGACCCCATTTCAAAAATAGAGTAAAAATAGGGCTTGGGATGTAGCTCTGAGGTACAATGTCCCTGGATTCCAATCCTAGTACCACAAAAATAAAAATTAAATAAATAAAAAAAAGAGAGACTAGATGCCAGGCATGGTGGCTCATGCTGGTAATCCCAGCATTCAGGAGGTGGAGACCAGAGGATTATGGTTCGTGGACAGCTTCAGCTACTTAACAAGGCACTTCACAACTCAGTGAGACCCTGTTTCAAAAATAAAAAAGACTAAAAAATAGGGCTGGGGGTGTAGCTCAGAGGTACAATGCTTCTAGGTTCCATCCCCAATACCATAAATAAATAAATAAATAAATAAATAAATAAATGGACTAAAAAATAGGGCTGAGGGTATAGCTCAGAGGTAGAATGCCCCTGGGTTCCATCCCCAGTACCACAAGAAAAAAAGAAAGAAAGAAAGAAAAAAGAAAACTAGAAAAGATAATTTCTCACAATCGATGTTTCTTTTAACACTAGGCCAGGATATACCTAAACTATCTCCTCACCACCTAAAATCAGAGGTATCCATTACACATTTTAGGTAACACTGGGTTAACTATGATGAATCCATATTAAATATACCAGTGTGAACCATCCACTGGTAAAGATATTTATGACACACAGCAGCAGGTATAAAATAGTACTGCAGCATGACTTTTTTTTTTTTTTTGCGGTACTGGGGATGAAACCCAGGGACATTGTACCTCAGAGCTACTCCCCAGGTCTTATTTTTTATTCTTTTTATATTCTGAAAACAGGGTCTCATTGAGTTGCCAAGGGCCTCGCTAAGTATAAGTAGTTGAGGCTGTCTGGCTACTGGTCTCTGCCTCCCAAATGCTGGGATTACAGATATGTGCCACCATGCCCGGCCTCCCCCCCCCCCCCCCGGATTGGGAATGGAACCCAGGGGCATTCTACCTCCGAGCTACACTCCCGATCCTATTTTTTATTCTTTATTTTGAAACAGGGTTTCGGAGCCTGCCGTGAGGCAAGGCCAGTGCTGGGGCCTCCGAGGCCGGGATCTGAGCCTGCCGAGGGGTAGGCCAGTGACGGGGCCTGCCTTGAGGCAAGGCCGCTACTGGGGCCTCCGAGGCCGGAATCGGAGCCTGCCAAGGGGTTAGGACGGTACCGGGGCCAGGTGCTGGGGCCTCCAAGGCCAGGATCGGAGTCTGCTGAGGGGTTAGGCCGGTGCCAGGGCCAGTGAGGCTGGGAAGGAGCCTGCCTTGAGGCTAGGCCGGTGCTAGGGCCACCGAGGCTAAGATCAGAGCCAGCCGAGGGGTTAGGCCGCTGCTTGAGCCAGCAAGGTCTGGATCAGTCCACTGGGTAGCCAGGCCACTACTGGGGGCCGTCAAGAGAGGGATCGGTACTTGCAACACGGCACGCACAGAGAAATATCGCAGAAAATAAAAACCAGATGCTTCCCCTAATCAGCAATAACTAGGAGGAAAGGGACAACAGGAAGAGGTCGAGCTATAGAAAGGGCCCTATAGCTAAACAATTAAGGTGACCAATCAGAGGGTATGGAATAGGGGAGGATGGAGCCTCTTTAAAACGCAGGAGGTACATAAACAAATGTATCAAAGTTAAGCACCAAACAAGCATGGGATCAAGGGAGGAGGAGGGAATGGGACAGGGAGTAGATGAGGGCTAACTGGATGATGTATGCTTGTATATCCTCTCAAGTCTTGTATTCCAATGTGATATATGATTACAATGCACCAAATAAAAAGAAAAAGAAAAAAAAGAAAAAGAAAAACAGGGTCACACTGAGTTGCAATGGGCTTCACTAAGTAGCTGAGGCTGTCCAGAAACTGCAATCCTCCAGTCTCCACCTCCCGAATGCTGGGATTACAAGCATGCGCCACTACGCCTGGCCTATTTTAATAAAAGAAAAATTTCTTTTTAACAAGGAAAGACAGGTCTCTGGCTCATGGCTGTCAAAAATTATACATAGCCGGGCGTGGTGGCACACGCTTGTAATCCACGTGCTTGGGAGGCAGAGACAGGAGGATCGTGAGGTTCGAAGCCAGCCTCGCTGGTTTAAAAGACTCTGTTTTCCAAACAAAAATATAAAATAGGTCTTGGAGTGTAGCCTGGAGGTAGAAGGGTTCCATCCCCAGTACCACACACACACACACAAAAAAAATATATATATATATATGACTTGAATTTTAATAATACTGTATTCATAGCCATAGGTAAATTGTGCAAAACTATCACCCTAACTTTGGTGTATTTCTGGGTTGAGATTACAGGTATTTTTCCTTTTGCTCATTTAGTTTTGTAACAATGTATTTTCTAATTTTTTAAATGAAGCAACTACTAAGGAACAATATCTAAATTTAATCTGAGCTCTTAAATTACTTTTAAGAGGAGCAAAACAAAAGAATAAGACCAGTAGTATGTTCCTTTGTGCCTTAAGAAAGGAAATATATGATTAGAATTACTGTAACTATTAGACCAATTATAAAAATGGCCAATAAGTTTCTTACAAAATATTAAAATATTACCTTGTTAATGATACTGATGTCATTAACTATCAAATATTATTTATAAATAGCATATGCTATTAACTATCAAGTATATTATGCTATTAACTATCAAACATGCTATTGACAAAATAATTATTTATAAATAGCATAAAATATCTTATATAAAAATATCACATTTCAAATTTTTCCAGTTATATAGCAATCCCCCCATCCCCAGTTATGCCAACTCATGTCTGCCTTGGGAACAGGTGCACAACCAGTTGTCTCTCTGCTCATCATTAAGCTGCTGGAATGCACATGAATTTGCTCTGGAGAAGAGCAAATTCATTCTTAAAAATAAACCAACTAGAGGGCTATTGAATGCAATATCTGTAAACAGAATCAGAAGTCCAGGCACATCAACTAACAAAAAAGATTAATAATAACATTCTTAATATTTATATTCAATTCCAAAAAAATTCTAAAATACCATGTTTTCTGCACTAGAATATACTTAGCAGAAAATATAAAGGCAAAGAAGAAAATTTTGTTTAAAATTCCATTTCTGTTAGGTTATATAAGTAATTTATTTTTAATAGTTATTCAAATATGCAAATATATAACAAAGGAGGAAAATTATTAACTGCATTATAAAAGGTTGATTAAAAATAAAAACCTGTGACAACAGTATCCACAGCAAGATGAACCCAAATAAAAAAGATAGTAGGCATTATAGTATTTAGAATGAATTATTGCTAAGTATATATAATGACAAAAATATTGTTTTAGGCCTATGTAACATCATAAAAGGTCATATAATTTTTTCACAATAATAAGCCAGAAGGTAAGCTCCATGAGGACCTCTATTCTGTTCAGTTCTGTATATTCAAAGTCTAGAACAATATTCAATAAACATATGTTGAATAGCTGGGCGTGGTGGCATGGTGGCTTGTAATCCCCGCACTTGGGGGGCAGGGACAGGAGGATCTCACAGGTTCAAAGCCAGCCCCACTGGTTTAAAAGACCCTGTTTCCAAATAAAAATATAAAAATAGGTCTGGGAGTGTAACCCGGAGGTAGAAGGGTTTCCAGGAACCCCAGTACCACCAAAAATTAAAAAAAAAATGTTGAAAAAAAGGATAATTTATCTTTTACCACTAAGCCAGGTATGGTGACACATGCTTGTAATCCCAGTACCTGGGAGTGTGAGATAGGAGGATTGCAGGTTCGTGGCCAGCCTTAATAACTTAGCGAGTCCCTCTACAACTTAGTAAGACCAAGTTTCAAAGTAAAAAATAAAATGGGGCTGGAGGTGTAGTTCAGATTGAACCCCTGGGTTCAATCCCCAGAGATTAAAAAACAAATTACCACTAAACAATAATTTTAATCACTGTTTGAGACAATCTGAGCACTAAAATGAGATGAGACTTATCTAATTATACTTTATTTAAAAGTTCCTCGGAGCTGGGTGTGGTGGCACACATTTATAATCCCAGCATTTGGGAGGCTGAGACAGGAGGATGTAGTTCGCAGACAGCCTCAACTACTTAGGCACTCCACAATTCAGTGAGACCATTTCAAAATAAAGAATAAAAAATAGAGCTGGGGGTGTAGCTCTGAGGTAGAATGCCCCTGGGTTGCATCCCCAGTGCTGACAGATAGATTGATGGATAGATCCTTCCTCGGAGACCTGCTTGGTGGCGCACTCTAGTAATCCCAGCATTTGGGATCCTGAGAAAGGAGGACTGCGGTTTGGGACAGCCTCAACTACTTAGTGAGGTCCTTTGCAACTCAGTGAGACCCTGTTTCAAAATAAAGAATAAAAAATAGGGCTGAGGGTGTCACTTGGAGGTAGAATGACCCTGTGTCCCATCCTCAGTACTGAAAAAAAAAAAAGAAAAAAAGCTGCTCGATTTCAAAATTAAACTTTTTCTAGTTATTTGAATCACTCTTAAAAGGAAAAAAACCAAAAGAATAAGACTAGATTGGGTTCTTTTATGCCTTAAAAAGAGAAAATATGCCGGGCGTGGTGCGTGGTGGCTCATGCTTGTAATCCCCACATTTAGGAGGCGGAGACAGGAGGATCGCACAGGTTCGAAGACAGCTGCGCTGGCTTAAGAGACCCTGTTTCCAAATTTAAAAAAAAATATAAAAAATAGGTCTGGGAGTGTAGCCCGGAGGTAGAAGGGCTTCCAGGAACCCCAGTACCACAAAAAAAGAGAGAAAATACATAACTATAATCATTCTATTAATTAATCACAAAGATGGGCAACAAGTTAATGAAAACATAAAAAACAATCCCTCTCACTATAGCCTCTCCTCTATCAAGAAAAGAATTAAAACAAAATTTAATTTTCAGAGATATAATGCCCATAAATAGCTTTCTGGCAAGAGTTCTGTTTGATAAGAATGTAAGAGAAAGAATAAGTTGGTATAACACATTTAATTTCTTATAGTTATTTGTTATTTTTATTTTAAATCTAAAAAATGGCAAGTTATCAGATACTTTTTTTTTTTTTTTTGGTGGTACTGGGGTTCCTGGAAGCCCTTCTACCTCCGGGCTACACTCCCAGACCTATTTTATATTTTTGAAACTGGGTCTCTTACGCCAGCGCGGCTGGCTTCGAACCTGCGCGATCCTCCTGTCTCCGCCTCCCTAGCGCGGGGAAAGCGTGCGCCACCACGCCCGGCAAGTTATCAGATACTTTAAAAATCAACTTCATTAGGTAACCATCTGATACTAAAATGATGCACTTTAAATTACTGAGAAAACATTTATTCTAAAACATGCTGAAAATTCAGACTACAGCCATCTGTGTTTGTCATTTGGAAGCCAATTATAAAAGTGTTAACATATGTAGTCACAGAAATAGTACCAAGATTTACTGGAAAGATATTGTCTGTATACATTTGTCTTCCCAGACTGGTTCAGATCCCAAGTGAATGTCCTACGTTGACCAGAATATGAATAAATGACTGAATATAAATAATAATTATTCCTTAAACTCAAGATGTGTAAACTTTATATAAATGATCATTTTAGTAAAACAACAAGTTTTCAAAATGTTGTATGAAAATATCAAGTTTTTATAATGTCCCTTCAAAACAATCAAGTGATTAAGATCTGATTTGGTATATTAGTGTTTACTGAGTGTTTAGTATACGATACACACTGGGCTAGACATGAATCAAAATATATGCTCCTAAGGGTAGGACCTTTCAGGCTAGGCCAGCCTATTATTTCTACAAATTGTGAGAAACAAATGAAATAAAGGTTAGGACGTAATTTCTTAACTCAACAGCCTCATATACATACATGCATGCATGTATATACCTAACCAGGACAACAGAGGTTCTCATATCACATTCATGTATGTGTGTGTACACACACATATACACACACATATATACTCTCACAGACACACACACACACACACACACACACACACACACACACACACACACACACGATGTGAACAAACAGAATCACCAAACTGAAGTGTTTTGTTTAGTTTTGTTTGACAAAACTAGAGAGAATGCTGGGCGTGGTGGCGCACGCTTGTAATCCCTGTGTTTGGGAGGCTGGACAGGAGGATTGCACAGGTTCGAAACCAGCCTCAGCTACTTAGTGAGTCTCTCAGCAACTCAGTGAGACCCTGTTTCCAAATAAAATATAAAATAGGTCTGGGAGTGTAGCCGGAGGTAGAAAGCCCCTGGGTTCCACCTCCAGTACCACCACCAAAAAAAAAAAAAAAACATTAGAGGGAAAATAAAAACATACAAAATATCATCCCCCTGAGAGAATATTATAAAATATTTATTTATTTATTTATTTTATTTTATTGGTGGTACTGGGGTTCCTGGAAGCCCTTCTACCTCCGGGTTACACTCCCAGACCTATTTTACGCTTTTTTATTTGGAAACAGGGTCTCTTAAGCCAGCGCACTGTCTTCGAACCTGTGCGATCCTCCTGTCTCCGCCTCCCAAGCGCAAGGATTACAAGAGTGTGCCACCATGCCCGGCCAAAATGTCCTTTTATTTAATTTTTTTATTATCACATTTATTTTATTTTATTTTTTAAACAATTTTTCTTTTTTTTTTGTGGTACTGGGGTTCCTGGAAGCCCTTCTACCTCCGGGCTACACTCCCAGACCTATGTTTACATTTTTATTTGGAAACAGGGTCTCCTAAGCCAGCGTGCGCGGCTGGCTTCGAACCTGCGCGATCCTCCTGTCTCTGCCTCCCAAGTGCAGGGATTACAAGCGTGCGCCACCACGCCCGGCTAAACAATTTTTTATTGAACATAAATGGTATACATACAAACTATATTTGGTGCCCTCTCCCCCCCACCCCTTTTTTTTCTTCCCCCGTCCCACCAATGGTTGTCCAGGTTAACCATGTCATATTCATAATTTTACACATATTCAGATATAGACCCTCATTAATCTAGATCAGCCTTCCTCCTATCTTTCCATTCAAACGTTGCTGATATTTCCTCTCCATTATCTGGAGTCCCACTGGTATCCTCTGTGTTTCCTTGTTTGGGCATATTAGAGGAAACATATGTACCTTCTCCTTCAGTGCTTGGCTGATCTCACTTAACATAATGTTCTCCAGGGCTTTCCATCTTCTTGCAAATGATATAATTTTGTTCTTCTTTATGGCTGAATAGAAGTCCATTGTGTGTATTTGCCAAAGTTTTGCTATCCATTCATCTGTTGATGGAGATCTGGGTTGGTTCCATATTTTGGCTATTACAAATTGTGCTGCTATGAACATAGGTATGCATATGTTGCTGCAGTTCTCTGAATTCAACCCCTTTGGAAAGATACCCAGGAGTGGTATAGCTGGATCATATGGTGGATCTATTCCCACCTTTCTTAGGAATCTCCACACAGATCTCCATAGTGGCTGAACTAGTTTGCATTCCCACCAACAGTGTAAAAGAGTTCCTCTTTCCCCACATCCTCGCCAGCATTTGTTGTTATTTGATTTCTTTATGCTTGCCACTCTGACTGGGGTTACATGGAATCTCAGTGTAGTTTTAATTTGCATCTCCCTGATGGCCAGTGATGTAGAACATCTTTTCATTTATCTATTAGCCCTTTGTATCTCTTCTTTTGTGAAGTGTCTATTTAGTTCATTTGCCCATTTCTTGATTGGGTTGTTTGTTTTGCTAGTGTAGAGTCTTTTGAGCTCTTTGTATATTCTGGATATTAGCCCCCTATCAGAATGGTGGCTGGTAAAGATCTTATCCCATTCTATAGGCTTCTTCTTTAGGTTATTGATAGTTTCCTTTGATGAGAAGAAACTTTTTTAGTTTGGTGCTATCCCACTTGTTTATTCTTGCTTTAATTTCCTGAGCTTTGGAGGTTTTGTTGAGAAAGTTACTGCCTGTGCCAATATGTTGTAGTGTTGAACCTATGCTCTCCTCTACTAACTTCACAGTCTCAGGTCTAATTTCTAAGTCTTTGATCCATCTTGAGTTGAATCCTGTGTTTGGTGAGATATAGGGGTTTAGTTCCATCTTTCTACAAATGGATAGCCAGTTCTCCCAGCACCACTTGTTGAAAAGGCTGTCTATTCACCAGCGTATGAGTTTGGCCCCTTTGTCAAAGATTAATTGACTAAAGATGTGTGGATTTGTTTCTGTATCTTCTATTCTAATCCACTGGTCAGTATATCTGTTATTGTGCCAGTACCATGCTGTTTTTACTACTATTGCTCTATAGTATAGCTTGAAGTCTGGGATTGTAATGCCTCCTGCATGTTTCTTATGCTGAGAATTGCTTTGGCTATTCTGGGTCTTTTCTTTCTCCATATAAAGTTCATGATTGATTTTTCTATGTCTCTGAAGAATGTCTCTGGTATTTTAATGGGAATTGCATTGAATCTATAGATCAGTTTTGGCAGAATGGCCATTTTGATGATATTTATCCTGCCTATCCATGAGCACGGGAGATCTTTCCATCTTCCAAGGTCTTCTTCAATTTCTTTCTTTAATGTTTTATAGTTTTTGTTGTAGAGGTCTTTTACATCTTGGGTTAGGTTTATTCCTAGGTATTTTACTGGTTTTGAGGTTATAGTGAACAGAATTGTTTTCTTTGTTTCTTTCATTGTGGATTCATTGTTGGCATAAAGAAAAGCCACTGATTTCTTTAGGTTGATTTTGTATCCTGCAACTTTGCTTAATTTGTCAATCAGCTCCAGAAGTCTTTTGGTTGAGTTCTTTGGGTCTTCCAGATAAAGGATCATGTCATCTGCGAATAAGGATAATTTTAATTCCTCTTTTCCTATGTGAATTCCTTTGATTTCCTTCTCTTGTCTTTTTGCTGCAGCAAGAGTCTCAAGGTCTATATTGAAAAGGAGTGGTGATAGTGGGCATCCTTGTCTTGTTCCTGACTTTAGAGGAAATTCTTGCAGTTTTTTCCCATTCAATATAATGTTGGCTTTGGGTTTACAGTATATTGCCTTAATAATGTTGAAGTACATTCCTTCTATCCCAATTTTTTGCAGTGTTTTTAACATAAATGGGTGTTGGATTTTGTCGAATGCTTTTTCGGCATCTATTGCTATGAATACGTGGTTTTTGTTCTTGGTTCTATTTATGTGGTTAATAACTTGTATTGATTTGCATATGTTGAACCAGCCTTGTTTTTTCTGGGATGAAACCGACTTGGTCATGCTGTATTATTTTCTTGATATAGTTTTGAATGCGTATAGCTAGTATTTCGTTTAGAATTTTTGCATCTATGTTCATTAAGGATATTGGTCTGTAGTTTTCCTTTCTTGAGGTATCTTTATTTGTTTGTTTTGGGGGATTCATGTGATACTGGCCTCATAGAAGGAATTTGGGAGAGTTCCATCTCTTTCAATTTCCTGGAATAAGTTATGAAGTATTGGTATTAGTTGTTCAGTGAAGGTTTTATAGAATTCAGCTGGAAACACATCTGGGCCTGGGCTTTTCTTTGGTGGAAGAATTTTTATTGCCGTTTCTATTTCTTTGGTTGTTATTGGTTGGTTTAGGCTTGCTATATCCTCTTGGCTGAGTGTAGGAAGGTTAACTGTGTTTAGAAATCTATCAATTTCTTCCATGTTTTCAAGTCTATTGGAGTATAAATTTTTAAAGTGGTTTCTGATAATCTTTTGAATTTCTTCACTATATGTGGTGATATCTCCTTTTTCATTTCTAATTTTGATAATTTGAGTTGATTCTCTTTTTCTTTTGGTTAGGTTGGCCAGGGGTTTATCAAGTCAATTAATCTTTTCAAAGAACCAACTTTTTGTTTTATTGATTCTTTGAATTGTTTTTTTTGTTGTTGTTGTTGTTCTCTATTTCATTTATTTCTGCTCCAATTTGAATGATTTCTTGCCTTCTGCTGGCTTTGGGAGTAGACTGTTGCAGAGTTTCTAGGTCCTTGAGTTGTGTCATTAGGTTCTTTACTTGGTGGTTCTCTGTCCTTCTTATGTGGGCACTCAATGCAATAAACTTTCCTCTTAATACTGCCTTCCTAGTGTCCCATAGATTTTGGTAGGTTGTGTCTCTGTTTTCATTTGTTTCCATAAATTTCTTTATTTCTTCCCTAATTTCTGTTCTTACCCATTCATCATTCAATAGTGTATCATTCATTCTCCATGTATTTGAATACTTTCTTTCGAATTTCCTGTTGTTGATTTCTACTTTTATTCCATTGTGGTCTGAAAAGATGCAAGGAATTATATTACATCTTTTGAATTTGCTGGCATTTTCTTTGTGTCCCAGTATATGGTCTATTTTGGAGAGGTTCCATGGGCTGCTGAGAAGAATGTGTATTCTGTAGTTCCTGGTTGAAATATTCTGAAAATGTCTATTAGGTCCATTTGGTTTATGGTTTCCTTTAGTTCTAAAGTGTCTTTACTCATCTTTTGCCTTGAAGATTCATCCAGTGGTGTGAGAGGCGTATTAAAGTCTCCCAGAATTATTGTATTTGGGTCTATTTGGGATCTGATGTCCAGAAGGGTTTGTTTTACAAATGTGGTTGCACCCACATTTGGGGCATAAATATTTACTATCATTATATCTTCTTGGTGTATTGTTCCTTTTAATAAAAGAAAGTGCCCTGATTTGTCTCTTTGATGTGTTTTAAAGTCTGTTTTGTTGGATATCAGGATTGCTACTCCTGCTCTTTTTTGGTTACCAATAGCATGGTATATCTTTTTCCATCCTTTCACTTCCAGTCTGTGAATGTCTTTGGCTGTAAGGTGAGTTTCTTGCAGACAGCATATATTTGGATTATGTTTCCTAATACACATTGCCAGTCTATGTCTTTTGATTGGTGAGTTAAGTCCTTTGACGTTAAGAGATATTATTGAAATATGATTTTTGTTTTCTGCCATTTTGTGTTCTGTCTACTCTTGGGTGGTTTAGTCTTTTTTCTTTACTTAAGTGGCTCACTTATTAACTTCCTCTCTTCTCTGGTTCTAAAGTCTGCTTCTTTTTTCTTCCTTATGGTTTATTTCTTTAAGAATTTTCTCTAGTGTAGGCTTTGAATTCATGAATTTTTTAAGATTCTATTTATCCTGAAACACTTTTGTTTCCTCATTGATTTTGAATAGTAGTTTTGCTGGATAGATTAGTTTGGGTTGGAAGTTATTTTCTTCCAGGGTCTGAATCACATCGTACCAGTCTCTCCTAGCATTCATGACCTGGGTTGTATAGTCTAGGGTGATTCTTATTGTTTTGCCTCTATATATCACCCGTCCTTTTGTTCTCACTGCTTTTAAGATTTCTTCCTTGGCCTCTATGTTGGTCATTTTGGCTATTATGTGGCGTGGGGAGGTCCTTCTTTGGTCCTGTCTCAATGAAGTTCTGTATGCCTCCTGGACATGAAGATCCAAGTCTCTTTCCATGTTTGGATAATTCTCTGAGATTATTTCTTTGAAAAGATTACAGATGCCCTTGGTCTGTACCTCTATCCCTTCTTCAATGCCTATTATCCATAAGTTAGGACGCTTCATATTATCCCATATATGCTGGATGTTTAGGTTTTGTTGCTGTAAAGATTTCTGTATATCGCGGACTGTGTTTTCGGTTTGGGATGTACTGTCTTCTAACATTGATATTGTTTTCCATTTCATCTAATCTTCCAGAATTTCTTTCTATTGCTGTCTTCATTTCACTTATTGACTCTTTCATTTCATTCCAGACCTCTTTCTGATTCTTAGTGTTTCTAACTCATCTTTCACCTCCTCTAGATTTGTTTTAAATCCTTTCATCATATTGTAAATCAAGATTCTGAACTCCCCTTCTTGCATTTCTTGTAGGTCAGTATTTGTGATTTCTGTTGTCTCTTCATTATTCCTGATTCTCATATTTATAGTATTCTCTGTCCTGTTTTTCTGGTTTCTACCCATTTTTTGTGAGTATTATGCTTAGTCCAATCTTAGTATTAGGAGTTTAGAGGTACTGGCAAGTCAGTAGAGCTTTTCCAATGTTGAGGGTGGGTGATGGGGGAGGAGCTGGCTTCCTTGGTCCCGGCGTCCGTGGGAGTCCCTGTGCTGCTGTGGTCCTGTCTCTGGTGAGCTCACAGGATTCTGACGTAGGCGCTGCTTGCTGCTTAAGATGAGGCTCTATGACCGTTTTCAGTCTCGGGATATTTTGCCATGGTGGTATCAGTCAGGACTCGGGAGTGCAGTTTGGGCAGCCCACCGGCGGGCGGCCCGGTTGTATCTGCAGCAGGTCTGATGCCCAATCTTTGTTCTTCTTCGAGTTCAGGGTTTCCGCCGAGGTACCTGGATCTGTTTTTGTTCCTGGGATGTATTTATTTTGTTGATTAAGACACTGCTTTCTAAGTGGTTGAACTTTATTTGTTTCAGCTACTGAGAAGTGCTGTATCCCTCAGTCGCCATTTTGAATCGCCTCCTAAAATATTTTTAAATGTGTGATCTGGTCTCTACTATCCAAAAACATCTAAAAAGAAAATGGTTTTCTATATTTTGCTGTAGAAAATTTGGTAAATCCTAATTAATTCTCATTATGTTAACTATTTGTACTGGCCAGTGTTGCATTCACACCTTTTAATAGTTATTAATGAATGACAAACAAGAATGCTATATAAACTATTACAACAAAACTTTGTTGGTCTAATAAGGAAACAAAGAAGATTATAACAATTGACCTGATAGCAAGTCGACATTTCCAGCTACTCAAGAGGCTAAGGCAGGATTGCTCAAATCTAGAAGTTCAGGGTCAGCACAAGCAACAAAGTAAGACCCACTCTCAAAAAATAAACAAAACTGTAAGAAAATAACAATGCCAACCGGAACTAAGAAAATAAAAAATGGAAAAGACCACAAGACTACATTACTGAGCCACCAAACCTACTTATATCTTATAGTTTCATTTAATGCAATAATTTGAAAATAGATACATTGGAATACATTGATGTCTAAGAAAAAAACAGATTCTGTTTTTCATTGCCTGGGTATATATAAACAAAATATCTGTTGAATTTTAAAAAGAATATAAATTACATATAATTGAGTACCGGACTGTTATGCAACAAACTGACTACATGACACCATTTAACCTGGGCAGAATTCAGTTTCTTCAACTGTACAACAAGAAGATACATTAGAAAGATCTTTTAGCCGGGCGTGGTGGCGCACGCTTGTAATCCCCGCGCTTGGGAGGCAGAGACAGGAGGATCGCGCAGGTTCGAAGCCAGCCGCGCTGGCTTAAGAGACCCTGTTTTCAAATAAAAAGTATAAAATAGGTGTCTGGGAGTGTAGCCCGAAGACAGAAGGGTTTCCAGGAACCCCAGTACCACCAAAAACAAAACAAAACAAAAAAAGAAGGATCTTTTAAGATTTCTTCCAGTTTGTAGGGTTGTTTTTTTTAAAAAATATCCTCCACTTATTTCCTTTCTTTTCTCCTCTCTCTACCCTCAAGTCTAAGGAGAAAAAACCAGCCATTATGAAAATTGTAAGCTGTCTCTTGAAAAAAAAAATGTCGACAAACATCATGTGTTACTAAATGATCACAAATGAAATAAATAAAGAATAAAAATATAATGTTTAGGACAAATCAATTCTAAGTGTATAAAATTATCAAAACACTACTTAGACTCATGTTTCTGATTATATGAAATCTTATTTCAGAACAAATATCTAGAAAGTAAGCTCCAGGAAGACAGGAATCTTTAATTAAAATCAATGGTTATAGCCGGGTGTGGTAGCGCACGCTTGTAATCCCGTGCTTGGGAGGCAGAGACTGGAGGATCACGAAGGTTTGAAGCCAGCCTTGCTGGCTTAAGAGACCCTGTTTCCAAATGAAAAGTATAAAATAGGTCTGGGAGTATAGTCTGGAGGTAGAAGTGTTTCTAAGAACCCCAGTACCACCAAAATAAATAAATAAATATCAATGGCTATATACTTTAAGCCTAGAACAGCCATTACAATACGTTCCTAATCACTATTGGTTGAATAAAAAAACTGATTATTTTATGGGGAAGAGGTACCATCCAGCAATTAATTCTAGGCATTATTCCTCAAAACTTCAGAATACCTTCAAATTCTTAAAACAAAACAAAAAAAACCTAAGATGATATGTCAAGATCTGGTAATAATACGAAACAAGCAAGCAATGTAATATCATGTAGTTGCCAAAAAATAATGTTTTCAAAAAATTAAAAAAAAGAAATTTTGTAGTACTGGGAACCCAGGGGCATTCTACCTCCAAGCTAAACCCCCAGCCCTATTTTTTTATTCTTTATTTTGAAACAGGGTCCCAATGAGTTGCAAAGGGCCTCACTAAGTAGTAGCTGAGGCTGTTTGCTGAACTACAATTCTCCTGTCTCAGCCTCTCAAATGCTAGGATTACAAGTTGTGTGTCACCATGTCTGGCTTCAACAAATTTTCAATGTAAGAAAATGCTTTCAACATAAAGTTGGGTAAAAAAGAAAAAAGAACAAAGTTCCACAGAATGAATCAAGTGAAGTTTAAAAACATACTTAAGCATAGAGACAAAGAATAAACAACAACAAATTATTAGGTGATTATTTGTGGGTTAGGAGACTATGGGAAGTTGCTTTCTTCTTTGAAAGATCTTCACTGACTTCCACTGTCATGTATCTGTGGGAATATTCACTGATAAAATTATAACTATTTTAAAAGGATAATAAAACTACGTATTTACCAGAAATCACATCCCAAAAGACAGACAGTGCTATTAAGATACCACCTACCTCTGCTTTGTCATTTTAATTATTACTAACAATTAACAGTGAAATGAATGATACTTTGTCCCTAACCCTATTTGGTATCTGCATATTAGGAAGTTTAATTTCATTAACAATAAACAAAAACTAACACTGCAGTTCACATAAAGGATAACACCTAAAGCAAGATATATCTGTAACAAGTAGATACAATCCCTTAGCAGTATATAAACGTATGCCAGTTTATCTGAGGTTTGTTCATTTATAAGCCTCAGTTACAGATGATTCATTCCGATAAGCTTTTTTTTTTGTAAGAAATATTAACTAAAAAATAAATGCTACATCTGGTTACTCTGGTGATTTTGTTGATGGACAATGGATGGATATTCAGTGTCCCAAGAGCTCTCAGGGATATCTGTCAGAAATCATTTATGTGATAAAACCAGGTAAATAATAAACCCTAAGTATCAGTTTGCTTTGAATTTATTCCCTCTTTCTACCTCGTTCTCAAACATACTTACTACTCCTAAAGAATAAACTCACTACTCAAGGACTACATGACTATGGGATCATGATTTCTGCAAACCTCTAAGCCCTTGGTACATGCAGACAAAATATTAACACAGCAGTATTTTTAGTAGTACTGAAAGTGGAAATTACCCCAATATATTGATAAAAAGAATGGCTACTGAGATAAATTCCCATAATGAAATACTATGTAGAATATAAAAATGTTCTAAATTGAACAAAAATAAAAATCACCAGGCTGGGTATGGTGGCGCACATTTGTAATCCCAGCATTCAGGAGGCTGAGACCGGAAGATCACTGTTCACAGATAGACTCAGCTACATAGCAAGGCCCTTCCCAACTCAGTGAGACCTTGTTTCAAAATTAAAAAGAGCTAAAGCCTGGCATGGCGCATGCTTCTAATCCCAGCATTCCGGAGGCTGAGTCCAGAGGATGAGGATTGTGACTCGCGGACAGCTTCAGCTATTTAGTGAGGCCCTCTGCAACTTAGTGAGACCCTGTTTCAAAATAAAGAATAAAAAAATAGGGAAGGGTATGTAGCTCAGAGGTCAAATGCCCCTGGGTTCCATCCCCAGTACTGCAATAAATAAATAAATAAATAATAAATAAATAAATAAATAAATAGCCAGGTATGGTTGTGCGCGCTTGTAATCCCAGCATTTGGGAAGCTGGGACAGGTGGATAAAGGTTCCCGGACAGCCTTAGATACTTAGTTAAGCCCTTTGCAACTTGATGAGACCCTATTTCAAAATAAAAAATAAAAATTAGGGCTGGGGGTATAGCTTGGAGATAGAATATCCCTGGATTCCATCCCCAGTACTGCAATAAATAAATAAATAAATAAATAAACAATAAATAAATAAATAAATAAAATCACCAAAGACTTCATATAATGATATCATAAAGTTCAGAAACACAGCCAACTATGTTGGCTCAGGCTTGTAATCCCAGTACTTGGGAGGTTGAGACAGGAGTATCACAGGTTCACAGCCAGCTTCAGCTACTCAGTGAGGTCCTCTGCAACCTATTACGATCCCGTTTCAAAATTAAGAATAAAAAGTAGGTCTGCAGGTGTAGCTTGGAAGCAAGTTAAATATAAATTCAGAACTACTGTTACCTCAGGTGGTGGTGGGGTAGTATTAGATGAGAAAGGGTTTCAAATATTTGTACACACACACACACACACACACACACACGTTTCTTAAGCTTGATGATAGATACATAGGTATTCTTAGTATCATTAATCTTTATCTTATGCATACATTTTATATGTATTGTTTTGTATTTGAAACATTTAAGTATTTTTAAAGCATACATGACTTCCTTTCTAGGCAACTGACCAGTCCTCACAATTCCTGCCATCCATAACATCCCTACTTCTCCCACCCTTGTTTGATGAGAAAAGAGAAGTGATTCAATTAGACAACTCTTCTTCTCCTTCTTCTCCTTCTCCTTCTCCTTCTCCTTCTCCTTCTTCTTTCTGTACTGGGGATGGAACCAGGGACATTAACCTCCAAGCTACACTCCCAGCATTATCTTTTATTCTTTCTTTTGAAACAGGGTCTCACTGAGTTGCAAAGGGCCTAGGTAGCTGAGGCTGTCCGCAAACAGCAATCCTCCTTTCTCAGCCTCCCAAATGCTGGGACTAGAAGGGTACATCACCATACCTGGTTTAGACTCTTCTCTTGAAATTATGGAGCAAGAAGGCAGCAAAGTTGTCCAGAATGGCAACAGAGGGAGACATCTCGTATGGAGGATTCTAATATCTGTGTATGATTCAATACTCATGTAACTACAGCTATACTACTAAAATGACTTCATAATGTACAGTATGCAAGTTCACCCTACCGGAGAACTTGCAGGCTGAAATGCTTTTGTCTGTATCTAATATAGCCAGTTTTCCTTCTGGCATTAAATCATCCCTGCATCTTCAGATGCATACCATGTAAAGTAACTGACACATAAGAAGTTATGACATATAATCACAATGTTGTAGAATCATGCAAAGTGGCTCTATCAGTGGGTTCTAAACTTTACTACTCATTTCAGATCTTTAAAAAACAAAAGTATAAGGCCTGGTTTCCATTCCATCATTTCTGATTTGGGTATGGGGCATGACCTAGACATATAAAAAAATGTTTTGTGCTTCCCAGGAACTACTTTCATACAGCAAACCTTGGGAATCACTGGCTATATGCTTACTTTATATGATCTGCTTCTACTACATATGTAGTTTTTCTCTGTGGTTATTTATTTATTTAGTGAGATTAAACCCAGGGGCAATCTCCTTCTGAGTTACACCCTGGCCCTTTTAATTTTCTATTTTGAAGCAGGGTCTTGTTAAACTCCTGAGAGTCTATGTTGCTGAGGATGGCCTCAAACCTCCTATTCCAGCCTCCCAAGTAGGCTTATGTTATTCTATTTTTAAAATGTACTTTAATTTTTGTATTTAAAAATGTATTTAGTATAGCTGGGCATGGTAATGCAAGCTTGTAATCCCAGCATTCGGGAGGCTAAAACAGGAGGATCGCAGTTCATGGACAGCCTCAGATACTTAGTGAGGCCCTCCGTAATTCACTATTACTGAGAACCTGTTTCAAAATAAAAGAATAAAAATAGGGCATGGAGTGTAGCTTGGAGGTAGAATGCCCCTGGGTTCCATCCTCAGACCTGCAAAAAAATAAATAAATAAATAAAAATAAAAATAAAATGTATTTAGTAGAGCTGAGCGTGGTGGCGCATGCCAATAATCCCAATACTTGGGAGGCTGAGACAGAAGAATCGTGGTTCATGGACAGCCTCAGCTACTTAGTGAGGCCATTTGCAACTCAGTGAGACCCTGTTTCAAAAGAAAGAATAAAAAATAGGGCTCAGAGGTAGAATGACCCTGGATTCCATCATCAGTACCGCTAAATACATTCATGCATGCATACATACATACATACATACAAAAATAGGGCTGGAGATGTATCTCAGAGGTAGAATGCCTCTAGGTTGAATCCCTAGTACTGCAAAAAAAATGTATTTAAAATAGTCCACTGGAATGAATGATCTGGTAACTCATTCTATAATTTTGATTATAGACAAACTGATGTGTGGGAAAAGGAAGCTGATATTCAAAGAAAGGAGAATAAGATACTATGAAAGTGAGTGAAGAAATGATGGAGAGAACAGCATCAGTTTCTAAAGGCTGATGAGGCTCTACTATGCTTCTTGTCTTTACTGTCTGCATCTTTAAAATAGCCCTTGCTCATCACTCCTTCACTTAACTAATTTACATTTTGTTTTGAAACGAAAGAACTCTACCAGAATTAGATTGCTTATATTCAGCTATCTTAATCAAATCAATATTTAGTATTTTTAAAGATTTTGCTGCTTTATTTGTAATAGCAATGACATATACCTGCCACCTGATGGCAGCATACCTACCTGAATAATTTATTACTTGAAAAGAACCTTTTCAGAGGTTAAACGTAATGAACACATTTTTTAAAAATTTCTTTGGGAGGTGGAGACAGGAGGATCTCACAGGTTCAAAGCCAGCCCCGCTGGCTTAAGAGACCCTGTTTCCAATATATATATATATATATATATATATATATATATATATATATATATATGTATATATAAGGTCTGGGAGTGTAGCCCGGAGGTAGAAGGGTTCCATCCCCAGTACCACCAAAAAACAAAAAACAAACAAACCCCACTACTTTTAGGATAAAATCCATACTATTTTAAACGACACATTTGTCTCCTTGTTATCTGATCCTAGCCCATTTCTCCAATCTAATTTTCTATTATAAAGCTTAATCCTCTAAGCCCATGCATGACAGTAAAGATAACAATGGCTAACTCTTCTTAAATGCTTTTTATAGCCTGACAACATTCTAAGTGCTTTATACTTATCATCTAAGTCTTCACAATAATCCCAAGTACTAAAGCAGGTACTATTATTGTTCTCATTTTACAGATGAGGAACAGGATCAAGGAAAGGTTAAGTAACTTCCTAAAGTCATAAAGCCAGTAAATGGTAGAGCCATGATTTGGTCTTGGATAGTCTGGTTTAATCCAACCTCATCACTATAACGACACTGATTTTTACAATAAAATCCTTGAAAAATTCCACTCAGATGTTTTATAAGGAACTTCTAATTCACTATATCCAAAACTGATTTCACAATCTTCCCTGACACCAACAACTGAAACTGTTCCTCTTCTTTTTCTTAGTGATAACAACCTTTTCTCCCTCCTCCTCTTCCTCCTCCTTTTTTGTACTGGGGATTGAACTCAGGGGCATGCTCTCTCAGAGCTCCACCACTCTGGTCTATATTTAGTTTGAAACAGGGTCTCCCTAAGTTGCCGAGGCTGTCCTCAAACCTTTGATCCTCCTGTCTTAGTCTCCCAAGTACTGGGATTTGCACAGGCATGTGCACCACACTCAGCTTTCAAACTCTCTTTGCAATCAATCATTACATTCTGACCACTGTACTCTATAAATCTTGATTTATTCCCATTTCTACTTCTATTTTATTCTGTCTCATCTTTACTACTTCAACGGCCTCCTAAATGGTTTGTTCTCTTTAATCTATCTTCCACACAATGCAAAACTGATTGATATAAAATGTAAATATTTGTTTCAGTTAAAAAATTAATTAAAAATTTTTCATTTAAGTAAATAAAATGCAAGTCTATATATAACTTTATCATTCCCAACTTAACTCATCAACAGATCCCACAACGTTCAGAATAAAAATCTTAACATTCAATTAAAAGTCTTAAAGAAGGAACCTACTTCTTAAGCTTCACTCTTGCCACACCCTACACAGAGCATTATACTCCAATAATATCAAGCTCTTGCATACTTTCCCCCAAGGAAGTCAAACTGTTTCATACATCTCTGCTTTATTCATTCTGCTCATTCTCTTAGAAGTTTCTGCTCATCCCTCACTCGCTTTTCACCTAGTTAGATCCTGTCCATTCTTCAAGGCTTCGTTCAGTGTTTGTCCATCCAAGAAGCTCTCTATAACTGCCAAAATGAAATCAGATATCCCTCCTCTGTGTTTTTTTGGACTCAGAATTATATTAAGCATCCTATATTTAAAATTATCTGTTTATGTTTCTGCTTATTAACTAGATAAAGCTCGTATTTGGCAGTTCAATGTCTTTTACATCCAGCATAAGGCCTACCCCCCCAAAAAAAACATGCTCAATTACATTTACCAAATGACTACTTAATTTAATATATCGTGGCTGACTTTCTACTCTATTAGAATATGAAATACTTGTGACTTTATCCCTGTATCACCACTGACTTGCATAAAGTGGACATGGACATAAATACTAAATGGAAGAGTAAATCAAAAGACTGAAAAGAACTGAGTGATGTAAAAAAAAAATGAAAGGGATATTTTAAGATTAAGCCTGTAACAATGTAGAGAAACAACCAGAAAAAGTAAATAGAGGCAAAGAAACCAGATACATGGTAAGGTGGGCCTGATTTTACTGGGTTGTGGTTTAAGGGCAAAGAAAAAAAAACACAACTAAAAGTAACTATAAAACTTGAATTAAGCTGGGTATGGTGGCACACGCTTGTAATCCCAACACTTGGGAGGCTAAGACAGGAGGATCACACAGTTTCCTTTAAATTTACAAAAGATTAATATTCTCAACTAAAACTCAAGTTATTTTTGTCCCTCAGACTTTATTATAAGAATTGCTGCAGGGTTGTTTCAAGTGGAAAAAAAAGTCATTAGAAATTCTCAAACAAGTATTTTTATTAAGAAAAGAATTTATACAAAATAAGTATCAGTTTGACAATTATAAAAAAATTCACACCAAAAATTTTCCAATGTCTTTAAGTTGTCTCTAAATATAAAATAGGGTTTCTATAACTTTTAGCTTAAACCCATTATTTCATACATATACCCACTCCCAGCCGACATTTGCTAACACATTTTTATATATTTTATATACTCTGAAGCACCTACTAATTCATTTGTTTCTCAAAAAACAACATATACATATACAGTCAACAGATGATAACTGATATGGGAATTAAATGAGATCATTCTCTCTCATACCTACAGTAATTCCCTATACCTCCCTCACAAACTTTTCATACATTAATTTGGTTTTGGATACATACCAAGAGCTAATATTTTGTTAACTGATTTCTGTCCTTATTTTCCCTAAACTAACAACTAATAAAGCACCACCATCCTGAATAAAAGTGAGATCCCAGAGGAATAAATCAGCCTAATCTCAGAGCACACAATGATCAATCCTTAGTAAACAACAAAGAATTAGAAGGCCTAGTATGAACATGGCTTTGGGTTTGATCCCCAGCACATATTACACACACACAATGAAATACAAGGAAAGAGATCCTAGATTTTATCCTGTTAGTTTTTTAGAAAGCTGTAGATCATGTCATTTTCAAGAAGGTAGAAAGACCTGGAGAACATTATGTTAAGTGAGATTAGCCAAGCACAGAAAGAGAAAGGATATATATTTTCTCTAATATGGCCAAACTCGGGAGTATTAGGGACACCAGAGCGACTCCAGATAATGGAGGGGAAATCTCAGCAAAGCTAGAAAGGAAGGACAGGAGAGGAAGAAGGATGAGGTTGATTGAGGAGCTACATTTGCATATGTATGTGTGAATGTAGCATAGTCAACCTGGACATTCACTGTTGGGAGGAGAGGAAAGGGGAAGCGGGGGAGGAGGGAGGCACCAAGCACTGTGTGAAAGTATTCCATTTTCAATATGCTCCACATAAAAATAAAAAATAAACAAATAAAGTCCAAAAATCCTAAAAAAAAAAAAAAAGCAAGCAGTAGATCAGAGAACATGTTCAATCAATACATAGTAAAGTTTAACTTTTTTTTGGTGTGTGTGTGTGGTACTGGATAATGAACCCAGGGGCATTCTACCCCTGAGCTACATACACCCCCAGCCCTATTTTTTAGTCTTTTTAAAAATTTTTTTGAAATGGCCTCAACGGAGTTCGAAGGCCCTCGCTAAGTAGCTGAGGCTGTCTGTGAACCACAATCCTCTCCGCCTCCTGAATGCTGGGATTTTACAAGCCTGTGTCACCACACCCAGCTGTCAAATAACTTTTGAGGCTTTAAGAAATGATCGTTTGAAATGGGAAAACACACACACAAAACCTCAGACTTAACAGAAACTTTTAGACCACATAAAAATCTCAGTGTACAGTAACCCACAAGAGGAATTAAAACCTTCATAGCAACTGAAAACAAACATTATATTGTTCATGTAAAATAAAGGAATTTTACAGAGTACAAAAGAATCTATAGATTTAAATAAATAGCCTAGGCAAAACTACTCCTGGAACAATGCTGAATTTTTTTTTTTTTTTTTTTTTTTTTTTTTGGTGGTACTGGGGTTCCTGGAAGCCCTTCTACTTCTACTTCTGGGCTACACTCCCAAGACCTATTTTTACATTTTTATTTGGAAACAGGGTCTCCTAAACCAGCGCGCGCGGCTGGCTTCGAACCTGCACGATCCTCCTGTCTCAGCCTCCCAAGCGCGGGGATTACAAGCGTGCGCCACCACGCCTGGCATTGCTGAATTTTTTAATAGTCTAAATATTTAGCACTTTTGAATAATATTAAATCCATGTGCTAATTAACCAAAGCTTTGTGCAATGTACTTAGATGGGCATTTAGTATCCAAAGTTATACCAACTACCACAAAAAGTAAAATTCAATATTACAAGAAGATGAAACATACGCACAGGTCTATAACATTCACATAGAAAAATTAAAGGCCTTTTCATTACTGAAAACTAAGTTAATTTTTCCCACAAAAGATATGGACTGGTCATGATCAAGCCAAAAATCCAACAGGTGCGCTCCAACCAACTGCATACACTTATTTCTAAAACAGCTGGCTATGGAATGCAACAGCTCACTGGCTCACAAAGAAATAAACTTTAGCATCATATTCTAATCAACTCTCCAGGAACCTATCACTCCAAAAAAGCAATAGTTTAAATATGGTGAACCCAGGAAGCCAAAACTCAAAATAACAATTAAGATGGAAGATAATCCCACTGGGAACATGTGTTTCTGACTGTTCTTCTCTTGCACAGGAGCACATGTACTCTCTCTTCCTATGTATGTAATATTATTCAGTCATAGGAAGGTATAAAACATTGATTGATATATGCCACAACATAGATGAACCTTAAAACATTATACCAAGTAAAAGCTGCCAGACACACAAGGGTCTTGCATTACATGATCCCATTTATATGAATTACCTAAAATAAGTATATCTTCAGAAACAGAGGATGGAGGGAAGAAGCAATGAAAAGTATCTGTGGTATAAGTTTTTAATTCTGAGATGATTAAAATGTTTTGGAGCTAGGCAGAAGTGATAGTTGCATAATACTGTGTTATGCCATTAACTATTCACTTTAAAATTATAAATTAAATTTTGTTATCTCACCCCAATTTATAAAAAAAAAATCATAGCTTCTTTATATCTATCACCAGAACTCACAAAGTTCTTTATCATTAGTTCACTTATCCTTCAAAACACTTATTGAGATCCATGTTCTGTGGTAGGATTATTCCTACCAACAAGACACAGAATTTGGGAAAATTTAAATAAACACTTCAGTAAAAGTTTATAGCCACAGTTGTAGGTATTCAAAAATGTTGGTTGAACAAATGAGGAACTAAATGTCTCTAAAGTCCTAATGCCTTTCTTCCAGGCCAAAGAGAAGAATTAAATTCTCTCTCTCCTACTCTCTTGAACACACATACGCACACCCAAAATGTTATTTATAAATGAGCTTTCAAAATTCCAGTAGCTTTTGCAAATTAAAGTTTTTAAAGAGATGCTAACCAATTAAAAGGGATGCCTTATTTTAATTTTAAAGGAATCTTAGTGAGAAATAAATATAATACCACTTATTATTGTCTAACAATTTATCATGAGAACAATTTCTTGCTGTGATATTAAAAGAAATTAACTTACATGTCAATAATCAGCATCTTAAAACAAATGTCTTGTAGTCTCTCTCTACAAATCTTTTTATTTATTAAAATAAGTGGTGTTTTGTTTACAATTTTTGTCCTACTCGTGTCTAGTTTAATTCCTGGGATATATCCTTTTTTTTTTGCTTCCTTTCTGTTGTGTGATATATCATTTAATAAAGAGGTCTATGGAATTCTATCAGTGGAACTGAACACTGAGACAAGGAAGTTAATATATATATGTGTCATATATATGTATATATATATATTATAATATCATATATCCAAGTGATTGGACTAGGATAGGATGGGGACAAAAATTGTTTCCAAACAAAACATTTCTTCATTGGATCTTATCACTGCCCTGTCCCTGTTCCTACTATGTTTTGTATTTGCCTCAGATAACTTTAATACACATTTCAAGAAGCCTGTCCTGCCCATTTTTCTTCCATATTGCTGTCTAAGCATGATGTTCTGTTTTGATTTGTTTTGTTTCAACAAAGCCCGAAGGCCATGTATTAGTTTTAAGTCACAAGAATGCACCAGTGTTGTATAAATGTGGATGAAGACTTCAAACTGCAGAAGCTACCTGGAAAACTAAGTAAGCTCCATTATATGGTTAAGTTAAAAACTAAGAAGTTTAAAACAAAATGGGAAGGGAGGGAAAATAGCTTTATTAGCTGTGGAACAGTGTATCTGAAATACACAAAAAACAATTTTATATCACAAGTAACGTTATCAGAGTGGACAGCAAATGAAAAATCCTGCTAACAATAACCTAATATACAGCTTACACAGAACACTGTGCAGGTAACTGGTACTACTCCTTCAGAATGAAAATGCTTGTTAAAACTCATGTAAGTACAAATTACTGAATGCAGCAGGCTAGAATTTTGATAATTATTCAATAAATAATGCTAATTAATACTCAATAGCTGGTCTAAACCTTTGGTTTTGCTGGATTCCATTACATTAGAACTTTTAAAAGCATAGTTAATATGATTTATAGAAGTAATTTTATACTAAATACACAACTGTCTTCTAGTTAATTTTGTTCACTCATATTACAATACCTCCTTTATCATTGTAAATAATTTTACTTGGAAAAAACGAAATCATTTAAATGATTTCATGCCACAACATAGTAGAACTGGAATAGTTTGGTTCAAGACAAGGACAGTCTGTGTGGCAGCGTCTCTGTGGGCATGTTGTAAATGGGTCAAGCCCAACTCTGAAAAATATTTACTTAATAATGCAGTAATGTCTTACATCTCCAGGTGTCAGGTTTCTTGCAACATCAGTCTTGAGGACATAGTGGAGAAGCCAACAGGAAACCAAAAACACCAAGCATCAGGAAAACTAAACTGCCATAAAGTCCATTCCACCAGGCTCCATTTAGCCCTTCACTCTTACAAACCATCCTATTAAGCTCAACTTCTGGGTTCTTTTGCCATAGCAAATCTACAACAGTGAATTAGGAAGAGGTAAATGAGAAAGAGCAATGCTAGATGAGCATGCCCACAGCAATAAGAATTGACAGCAAGAAGGATAAGAATGGCAAAACTAAAAGGAGATCCATAAATGTCTAACATAGAACCTCAACTTTTGTATAATAAAAGCAGTACTGGAGGAAGAATGATAGTTCCATGACTAAAGTAGGAGACCTGGTTACTAGGGGCTTCATATTCTTGTTCTATATGATGGCCATACAACATTAGTGCATGACCTAATATATGTTCTTAAGCATGCTGTATTTGATAACCCTTTATTATTTTTAAAATGGCACCCAAACATTTTTGCCTGATTATATATACTGTAGAAAATTTGGAAAATTTTAACAGTTTAAAGAAAATTAAAATTGCCTATAACCCACTACCCAGAGAGAACTACAACTGAAATCTTGGTGAATTTTTTTCCAGGTGTCTTCATACATAAATTTTCTAACTTTTCTAATCTCTTTTAAACCTGGCATTATTTGTGGGCATTTTCCCAACTCAAAAAGTCTTTGTAGAATTATTCTAGTGGCCACATGTGCCATAATTTATTAAACTATCACTGCAGATTTTGGTTGGCACAAAACATTTTATAAAACACACTATAATAGCTGGATGTGGTGGCACACGCTTGTAATCCCAGCATTCGGGAGGCTGAGACCTGAAGGATGGCGGTTTGCAGACAGCCTCAGCTACTTAGTGAGGCCCTCTGCAACTCAGTGAGACCCAGTTTCAAGATAAAGAATAAAAAATAGGGCAGGGGCTCTAGCTCGGAGGTCGAATGCCCCTGGGTTCCATCCCCAGACTCGCAAAACAACAACAACAAAAATACACTATAATAAACATATGACAAACTTTTTTAAAAGTAATCATTAATAAAGTCTAGAGAAAGGAATTTTTTCAATAAAACAGCATACCAGTTAGTTGCTAAGAAAAAGATCTGAAAGTTTTGTTTTGCAAAACTAGGTTATCAATTATAATACTTAAGTCTTATGAACATTTGGAGAATCAAGTCTCTGAATAAATTTTAGAAAATTATCATTTTAAGTTGTTTCTAATGTCAGCAATAAGATTTCTGATGAAGTGAATTCCAGAATTACTGTTATTAAATTACAACCATGCTAGCAAAGCAGCTCTCATTAAGGACTCATTAAAGTCATTCTGATCGTTCATTCAATAAACAAATATTTACTGAATATTTGATAAGCATTATACTAGGCTGCATTCATACCAGCATTAAGAGCCTTCTCTACAAAACATTCTAGAAAATGAGGTGGTATTATTTAAAACATTTTAACAAAACAAATCCCAAATTATGGTAAAAAAAAAACCACACACACACAAATCCCATTGCACCTACTCTCTTATCATACATATTACCCAGTAGTGTCTATCTTTCTCAATAACTATGGGCAACTGGAGGGCAGAGACGATCACTACCTATTTCTAAATCTGGTATGAAAAAAATTCAATATAAGTTTGCTGAATAATCACTTTTAACAGTTTTGGTGTGTTGAGAACTGAACCTAGGTAGTTTCAGTGCACTCTACCATGGACCTATAACCATATTCCTTGTATAACTACAATTATAATCCAAAATTGTCCAGTACTAATCTAAAAGTAAATGTGTATACAAATAAAAGAATGTATATAATATTTTGTGTGTGGGAGGAGTACTGGAGATTGAAGCCAGGAGTGCTCTGTCTCTGAGCTATAACACCAATACCCCCCTCCCACTTTTGACAAGGTCTGGTTAAATTACACAGGCTGTCCTCAAGCTTGTGATCCTCCTGCAGCCTTCCCCTGAGTAGCTGGGATAACAGGTGTGCACCCCTGCAATATAAATAGGTAAGTGTGTGTGCGTGTGTGTGTGTGTGTGTGTGTGTGTGTGTGTGAGTGATTGAACCCAGGGGCATTCTACCACTTAGCTATGCCCTCAGTCCTATTTTATTTTTTATTTTGAAACAGGGTCTCACTAAATTGCTGAGGCTGGCCTTGAACCTGCAATCCTCCTGTCTCAGCCTCCCAAACATTGGGACTAGAGGTGTGTACCACCACACCTCGTTATGTACACAATATTTTTGTTGTGGCTGTTTTCATTCTACTTCCCATGCCCCTATCAGTTTTCATAATTTTAATGACTGTATAATATTCCCCCACGTTTATGCAAATTAGGAAACTATTGTCTTCATGTTGTTTTTAAAGATTATCTTGAAGTTGGAAATAGTGGCGTACCCTTTTATTCCTAGTACTTGGGAGGATAGGACAGGAGAATCACAGGTTCAAGATCAGCCTCTTAGCAACTTAGCAAGACTCTCAGCAACCTAGAAAGACCCTGTTTCAAAACGAAAACAAAATATTAAAAAGGGCTAAGGGTATAGCTCCGAGGTAGAATGCCCCTGGGTTCAATTCCCAGTAGCACAAGATTTTTTATTTTAATTTTAAAACATAAAGATTAGCCGGGCGTGGTGGCGCACGCTTGTAATCCCCGCGCTTGGGAGGCAGAGACAGGAGGATCGCGCAGGTTTGAAGCCAGCCGCGCGCGCTGGCTTAGGAGACGCTGTTTCCAAATAAAAATGTAAAAAAAAAAATAGGTCTGGGAGTGTAGCCCGGAGGTGGAAGGGCTTCCAGGAACCCCAGTACCACCAATAAATAAATAAATAAATAAATAAATAAATAAATAAATAAATAAATAAATAAATAAATGATAAAGATTATTTTGAGTGTTTTTATGCTTTGGACAAGATACTTTTATCACCAGGCAGTAAAAATTCTGTAGAAACAAGATGTCTGTCTAATCTGAACTTTAGTGTTTTTAATTGGGGCACACACTATACTCCCATTCCTTGGACACACAGCACTTGCTTGGTCGCTTGGGCTGTACAAATGTAGGAAACATTGGGCTTCTGAAAATCCCTTGATTCCTCTTTCCTTCCATGTGCATTTCTTCCTGGCTACATATACATTTAAACCTTACTGATGTCTGACAGACAGAGTTTATGGGAAAACCAACTATATTTTGGAAATATGAAACTAGTTAACATACATATTCCTTTGAAACAAAAACTTAAGCTGAGCATCTCTTGCTGCATCTCTGCAGTGGGGTCCTTCATTGATCACTGAAATCACTGACCTGGTTTCCTTTGTTTAGGTGAGGGGAAGGAAAAGAAAGGAAAAGAGCAAAAACTGTTAAATTTAATTGCGGTCCAAGTATGATTGCTAACAATTAGCTCTAAAAAGATAGTATTATCTATAAAAGGTATCTTCATTGTGGGGAGGAATGGAGTCTTTCAGGTCAGCCAAAAGATATGCCCAAACATGTAATTAAAATATATATACGTGTGTGTGTTGCAATTTATATCTTGCCTATGTCAAATTCCATCAAGCCCAATGAAGAATTCCTATGTATAATTTTGTATTGTTTGCATTACAGGATTTTCCACGCACACACAGACACACACAATCGTAACTCACTACCTATGTATACATATGCTTGCCTGTGTGTACACACACACACACACACACACACACACACACACACACACACACGAGTTACAACAGGAATTCTGTACACGTTGCTTGGGATCGGGAACCTTTGGGTGCCCAGAAATTCATTCCTCAGGATACAAAGGCGCGTGCCATGACAAAGACCTGCAAACACGCACATACAAAGGCAGGTTCCGAAACGCCCCTCTGGCCGAGCCCGCGGCGGCCACGCAGAGCGGCTGTCACGGGCCCTCGCGATGGCGGCCCGGGCAGCCCGGCGGCCGGCGCTGCGGGAGGGCGGGCGCGGGTCCCTGCGACGACCGGGCCGGAGCCGCCCGCCGCACCTCCCTCCCGCCCTCCCGGCCGCCGCAGCCTCCGCTACCTTGGCCTTGCCGGCCTCCAGCTTCTTCTGCCTCTCCTCGTCCTCCATGGCCCCTGCGGGCGGGCGTGGATAGCCGGGCTCGGGGTCGCGGCGCCGAGAGAGGTCGGTCCACTCGAGCTGGGACGACGAGCCCCGCCCCGCGCCGGCGAGCGGGCGGGCAGCGCACCCAGCCCCGGCGCTCACTGGCCGGGTGTCCGGGCCCGCGCGGGCCGCGCCGCCGCCGCCGCCATCTTCGTCTCCACGTAAACACTCGCGGGGCGGGAGTGGGCACGTCGGAGCGCGCGGCCGCAGCGAGCACGCGCCCGCCTGCAGGTGCGCGGCCCCGCCCGCCGCGCGCCCGTGGGCTCGGCCCCGCCCCGCCCGAGCGCTGCGCCCCGGCTCCCGCGGGCGGTCAGTGCTTCCAAGACACTGGGTTTTTTTTTTTTTCTTCCCAAATTACAAGAATAGTACCCAGTTATTCTAATGGTGAAACTTGGAGGCCGCTTTCTTTCTTTCTTTCTTTCTTTCTTTCTTTCTTTCTTTCTTTCTTTTTTAAGCCCCAGTGGAAAAGATGAGGGGGAACGAGGCACCTGCTGGACGCGGGGTGTCCAATCTAGATGGACTCATGGACTCAAGGGCTTGGGAAAGCAGCCTGAAAGTCCCTCCCTCTCCCCACACTGGCTCCCTCCCTGGAGGCCCAGCCTCCCAGGACCTCCTCATGCAGGCCTCCAAGGCAGCTCTTTTATTTCTTTGTTCTGTACAGCCCTACTGAGTCTTGTCTAGTCAAAAGTTAGACCCCTCCCACCCCTTGTTAGAGCTTCCCTTCAGCAACGGTGTTCTGAGAGCATCCTGAATGGTGTCTAGGCTGGGGACAGAGCGCGTCTTCATTACCTTTCCAGCTTCACTGACTTTACCCAAAAGTGCTCTCTGACTATACTGGTATTGGGAAGAGGGTTTAAAATGTATTAATGTGTCAATACTGGGAAAGATATCCAGTCTTGAAATATATCTTCTTTACTAAGAAAGCCAGGGTTAGATAACATGTCCTTGCATTCCTAAGAACAATTTAACACATTTTGGGGGAGAAGAGGAAAGGTAAAAGCCTGTGACTGGAGACAGAGGTGCCTCCCCCTCAGGCCATAAATCTGGGCCTGTGTTTGGAGACAGAGATGTCTCCCCTTTTAGGCCATAAATTCGGCTGGAGAGATAACAGAAGCAGAGCCAGGGTTGGAGATAAGGGGTAACATGATCTCCAAAAATCAGAGGGACCTGCTGGACTTAGACAGGATAAAAACTCAGTAAACTGGAGTTCGTTGGCATTTTCATTCGAATTGCCCGCCTGTGCCCCGCTCCGGCACAGGGCTGTAACTATCTCTATATTTCTATCTTTTTAATAAACTTCTTTAAATCTTCAGCAGCTGTCCAAGCGATGAATACTTATTCTTAGCTTAGGACAAGAATCCACGGTTTTTCTGTTTGTCTGTCTGGGTGGTGGTAGGGGGGTTACTTTTCCACACACACACCACACACCTTCCCCCCCCCCCAACCTATCCCCCTGCAACATATTTGGCGCCCACGCGGGGCTATCTACAGCTGCAGGTGACTCCAGCCGAGGGTGGTTCTAAAGCCACTGCATCTTGAAGGTCAGTAACCTTCCCTAAAATGGGACCAGATCTCAGAGGATGACTGGATTGCCGGCACCAATGAGCTCTCTGGGACCATGGAGACCCCCCTGCCACGGCCTAGCTACGGCAGAATCTCCAGGGGAAGGGAGAATTTCCCATTAAATAGTGTAGGGGACGATAGAGGACTGAGAACCTCCTCCCGGCCTATTACAAGGCTTAGTGGCGGCCAGTACGCGATCTGAGATCCGCACCCTACGGGGGTAAGATCTTTGCTGCCTATGCCTACGTAGGGGTTACTTTTCCACACACACATCACACACCTCCCCCCCCAACCTATCCCCTGCAACATGACCATACTTGGGATTTTGTGGGAGAGTTGTTAATATATGCGACTGCCCCTGGCATACTAAGAGTCTGAATTAACGTCAAATTTCTTTCACTTTGTAGTTGCTTTACATATTCTATATGGTATTTTAGTACTCCAGGACTCCCAGTTCCTTAATGGCAAAGATTGCTCCTGGGTCTTGCCCATCTTGACATTACTGAAATGACTAACACACTGCTTTGCACCCAATAAACACTTGTATTGAACTGAGCCATGTTTTAAAATTTTATTTTATTTCAGGTAGAATACTTTATGCATGCTAGGCACTCCACCTCTAAGCTACACCCCTAGTCCAAGCTTTGTTTATTTGTGGTACTGGGGATTAAACCCAGGGGCATTCTACCTCTGAGCTACACCCTGGTCCTATTTTTTATTTTATTTTATTTTAAAACAGGGTCTCACCAAATTGTGGACAGCCTAGATAAGTTGCTGAGGCTGACTACAAACCTGGAATCCTCCTGTCTCAGCCTCCTAAGCTGTGTTTATAAATTAAGCATTACTTTCTCCTTTTCCCCTTCTCCTGATCCCTTAATCCTTTTTTTTTTCTTCTTCCTCTTCTTCTCCACCATCCAACCCTCAAATCCATTTCTCTGCTGAACCACACACTGTAACGTTTCAGGCTGATAGTTTCTCCTTTGTTTTGAGCTATGAGTTCAGTTCTAGAAGTGGTGTTCAGTGAAAGTTGGGGTAGAAAATGCAAAGAGGAAAGACTAAAGATCCTGTCTACCACAAACCGAACTAGTCTGCAACAACCCTAATTTAGAAAATGTTAAATTTAAGATTTTCCTCAAGCTCCATATTGCATACACAACAGCTTGTAACACCCAAGTATATATTATCCTGTTATCTCAACCAGAGTTGAGAACTGGGTGAGATTAAACATCTTATCATAAGAATAAAAGAATTGAGACAATAAAAGGAGAAGCAATTTGCTCAGTCACTTATTAAACTGAGTAGAGCTAGAAATAGAACCAAAAGTTCTAATAGTGCCGAGTTTAAATACTGCCTGGCCGGGCATGGTGGCGCACGCTTGTAATCCCCGCGCTTGGGAGGCGGAGACAGGAGGATCGCGCTGGTTTGAAGCCAGCCTCGCTGGCTTAAGAGACCTTGTTTCCAAATTAAAAAAAAATACAAAATAGGTCTGGGACTGTAGCCCGGAGATAGAAGGGCTTCCAGGAGCCCCAGTGCCACCGAAATAAATAAATAAATAAATAAATAAATAAATAAATAAATAAATAAATACTGCCTGGATTGAAGGATTGTTTGTAGATTCTGATCTCCTAAAAGGAGAAAGCCCCAAGATATCTGATATTCTTCTTCGTTATTGAATACCACTTTTTCAGTGTCTAAGGAGGTCAACTATTTATTCTAGTGTGTGCTAAAATTGTTCCAGAACACCTGCTAAAGCCACAAGTTATTTCAGTGTTTCTCTTTACTAATAGCAGCCAATCATATACATGTCTGTTTTACAGAGAATGGGTGCTCAATAAATGTTGAAAGTTAGTTGTGTGTTGACTTCTATTAGAAGGGCAAACGTGAAATTAGTGCCCTGAGTCTTCCTTGGCACCTGTTCATTGATGTCAAGTCATACCATTCACACATTTATGTCATTCATTCATTCATTCAACAAGTCATTCTCTGAGAAGATAATATTGCAGCAAGGACTTGGAAAGGCAAGGGCATGAGCCATAGAGATAAATGGGAGTACAGCAAACTCAAAGGTCCTTGAGCTAGAGTATGTGTTAAAGGAAGAGCAGGCAGCGAGGGTGGCTGGAGCAGACTGAGCAAGTTCTGAAGGTCATTGGAAGAACTTTGGCTTTTACGCTGAGTGAGATCAAGAACCACTGAAGAATTCTTGACAGATGAGTAACATGATCTGGCTGGCTTATGTTATTAAAGGACATCTGGCTGCTCTGAGGAAAAAGGGACTATGAAGGATCAGTTTGGTTATCGCAGTAATTTGGACAAGAGATAATAGGAGTTTAGAGATAATAGGAGTGGAGGCAGTGATAAGGGATCGGATTCTGAATATATTCTGAACATAGAACTGCAGATTGCATGTGAGATTTGAGGAAAAATAAAAAAAAAAGAAGAGTCAAGGTTGACTCCAGGGTTTTTGGCTTAAGAGATGAATGTGATAAAGTTGCCAGGAACCCAGATGGAAAAGGGAAAATTTCAAGGAGACCAAGAGTTCAGTTTTGACATGAAAATTTAGACATACAAATTATGTATCCAAGAAGTGATGTCACCCTTAGATATCTGATTCTGTACTTCAGTAGAGAGGTCCCAGCTAGAAAGGAAAATTTGGGAATGGTTAGCATTCAGCAGATAGGTGGTATTAGATGAGCAGATCTAGGGCCATACTATCCAAAACAAAAGCCATTAGCCATGTGTGACTATAGAGTACATAAAAATGTTACTAGTCTGAATTGCATTATCTCTAAGTGTAACCCACTGGATTTCAAAGTATTAAACCAGAGTAACTTAAAAATAATATACTATTTTATATTATTGAAAGGACATATTATATATATATATATATATATATATATATATATGAATTTCACCAGCTTCTTTTTCCTTTTTAAATGTAATTACTAAAAAATTTCGAATTACATTTGGCTTGCATTGCTTTACTGTTGGACCATGCTGCTCTAGGGAGCAAGTTTAGCCACAGAAGTGATAGCAATGGCTGAGTCTTCGCATATTCCTCCTATAAGAGAGAGGGAAGTTGAGAGGCATCAACGAATGACACTGAGAATATCAGCTAGCTGTGAAAAGGAACCAGTAGCCAAGTGAAGGAGGAGGGGATGATGACGTTTGATAGCTGCTAATAGGTCAGGTGAAATGACAGCTGAGAAATGACCGCTGGATGCAGCAAGGTGAAGGTTATTCTCAGAGAGCCTCTGGCAGTCACTTCCAAGGAAACAGAACTGAAAAGGAAAATGAAATCTGACTAGTTATATTCTAGTGACTCTCTGTTTCTAACATCTAGAAAGTTAATTAAGCAACACTTCTTTTAGTTTTGACTTGCCCTCTCAATAATCAATAATAAGAATACTGTAGTACGCTTGTTTTCTCAGTGGAATTAAATTCAAGATTTCTAAAGGTCCTTTTCATATTGTTCATTTAAATAGTCCTAGTTCCACTTTGGCAAGATAGCAAGCAAGGGTATATAGAATAGCTATATGATCAGAAGAAAAAAAAAAGCTAGGGCCCTGGTGGCACAGGCTTGTAATCCCAGCATTCGGGAGGTGGAGATCAGGGGATCGCGGTTGGTGGACAGCCTCAGCTCCTTAGCAAGACCCTTGGAGACCCTTCACAACTCAGTGAGACCCTGTTTCAAAAAATAAAAAGACTAAAATATAGGACTGGACTGGGGTGTAGCTTGGAGGTACAATGCCCCTGGGTTCCATTCCCAGTACCTCAAAAAAATTGCTCTAATTCTGGAATCCCCTCTCCAATATATTATGATTACCATTCCTATACTATTTGCTCTTTCACAAATTGGCCAGATAATGACCTATTTATCATTTTATTTTAGTCTCTAATACATATCACCAGACCTTGGCCTCAAAAGCTGTGGCTGAGCACTTGAGGAAATTCCTTAGATTCTATAAACAAACAAAAAACACAAGATCATTGTCTCCTATATTGCCTGGAATAAAATATATCTCCTAAACTATGAGGAGGGACATTACAGTTTGTCTTTATCCTTCTGTTATGGATTAAATAATTTTTCTTTAGCCTTTTTTTATCTGATCTATTTCAAATATATTTAATAATTTTAGTTGCCATTCTTGGGGACCTTTTCCAAATTATCTGTAACTCATTTGGTCCTTTAGTGATTTTCATTAAGTATTTGGACTCTATGTCTCACCATAGCACAGATATTTTATGTTTCCTATATGTTTAGCTCCTGTTGTCATAGCATAATGACAATACTACACGATTGAGTTACTAACCTCAATTTCATTTAAATGCAAATACATTTTCTCTTACAGTGCTAATTTTACCTCTTTTTTAGCATGCCAATTTCTAGAATTTTCATGAGTAAATGATCAATTTGCAATTCAGTCATGTCACTGTTCACAAATCTCTAAACCGCATGTAGGCCTTTTGAATTAAAATTCAAAATCCAGTTCTTTAGGGCACCTCACCCCTGATAAATTCTGCATCTTGTTATCCAAACCACTGTTAAAATGTTACCTCATGCTGAGTCACATTCCCTCAAATCCTCATTAATAACTCTACAAATAGGTGTTCATTTTTCTCACTTTTTGAAAGTATTTATTATGAATTGGAAATACATACTCAGGATTTTTTCTGATTATTTCCTTCAATTTTTCTAAACCTAGATTGATACTCTAATGATGGATTTAAGTGATCCTCTGGTAATAAAACCGTTATCTGATTATAACCTGGACCAAAACCATTCAGAAAAAAAATTAATCTTTGTTTGTGTGGTTGATTTGCTATATCAGAGAGAGTAATTACCTACTTGGTTGCTTACCCATTTGTCCATCTTTGTGGCTATACTTCCCTTTGGAGGACAATGCCAGCTACCATTTCTGCGGGACATTTCCAACCATTACTTGCAATGCAAACTATGCCAAACTATGCTCAAGGTCTTCCCTGCAATGTCAACACTTCTAGACTTTCCTATATGGCCTTCCTCCGCTCGCCTCAACTCATCTTTTATTTCTCTCTACTTCATCCATCATATCTTAGTCAAATGCCATGTCCTATTGTGTTTCTTCCCCAGTGTGTCTTGATTCCTTCTCAGATTTTTCTTTTTCACTCTGATCATGGTAAACCAGACCTTATTGTCTCATATTCTGAAAATGACAATACCAGAGGAATCCAAGTAGGTATGTCTGCTTCGTTCTCCCTATTATTTATTTATTTATTTGCAGTACTGGGTTGGAACCCAGGGGCATTTTGCCTCCAAGTTACTCTTCCAGCCCTATTTTTCAGTCTTTTAATTTTTGAAACAGGGTCTCACTGAGTTGCAAGGGGCTTCACTAAGTAGCTGAGGCTGACTGTGAACCGCAATCCTCTGGTCTCCGCCTCCCAAATGCTGGGATTACAGGCATGCGCCATCATGCCTGGCTTTTCTCCCCATTATATTTCAGTCTCAAAAATCTGTCAGATTAACTTTATAAAATACAAATTTCACTAAATTCTTCCATTATGAAATGACTTTTTGCTGCCCATAAAATGAACCTCAAAATCTTAAATGTCATTCTAGGACCTCCGTGATTTGTCCCCATTTAATTACATAAACCTAATTCCAATTCCTCCCATTTACCAAAATCCCATTCTAGTCAGACGGGATCCCCATACACTAATCACATTTTACACAATGCCAGAAATCCACACACAGTCACAGTTTTTCACAAGACAAGGAAAGATTGATAGGACAGATGACTGAGCTTATTTTGCAAATGTGACTGATACCCTTTGCAACTAGGGTTAAGCTGAAAAGAAAGGGGGCATTAATACTAAAAATCAACCATGGTTATTTTTAGTAATTAATAGAAGTGGAAAGTATTAAATAAAATAGAAGGATCCAGGCAAGGTGTGGCTCTCTTTGTTAATCCCAGTATTTGGGACTGAGACAGGAAGATCTCAGGTTCAAAGTCAGTCTCAGCAACTTAGTGAGACCCTATTTCCAAATAAAAAATAAAATAGAGCTGGGGTGTATCTAGGAGGGATAATGCTTCCAGGTTCAATCTCTAGCAACACCAGAAGGAAGGAAGGAGGGAAGGAAGGAAGGAAGGAAGGAAGGAAGGAAGGAAGGAAGGAAGGAAGGAAGGAGAAAGAAGGGAGGAAGGGAAAAGGAAGAAGGATAAAGACTTGAAGGCTTAAGAGGTTTAAACGACTTGCCAACTTTCCATGGCTGAGAAGCAAAAGTTCTAGCTGGTCTTGCAAACTCCCTAATTAGAGTCATTCCATTTTGCTAAGTTGCATTTCCAGACAAAATAAATAGTATAATTTTAAAAAGAATACGTGCTTTAAAATGTGCTAAATAGGACAAATTTGTTCATGTTTTAGTTTTCAAAAGGCAATTTTTTTCAAAATAATGACTTAATGAAAATAGTCTAGTACTCTTTCTAAGTGGCCTATAATCTAATGAAGTGTTAGAGAGATTTAAGGTGCTACTATTAGAAAGGATGTAACTATAAGCCTATAATTAAGACATTACAGCTGATTGCTGAATAATGGAGCATATACACAGTAATTTCAGATCACGAAGGATTTTAGTACACTAAGCAGTAACAGATTATAAACTAAATGAGTTCCAGAAAGAATTATTTCAAGGGCCCGTGTAGTTTTTATAGTTAATATATATTTTGTTTAAATATGAAATAAAATTTTATTAAGTCTTTCAGTGTCTCTTCTATTTTAACCAATAGTCTTTGAACTATTACTACCCACTATCTTTGCATTGTCCTTCCTAGGAAAACTGCCTGAAGGTTCTATGGCTTCTGCTTGTTTTGAGGGAAAACAGCCTTATTTTTCTTGGGCTACAAATGATTGAACACTGTAAAGACTAGACCCAAGAAAGACTGACCTCCTTTGAATTAGAGTAGTATAAAATTCAACCTAATTTTAGCACTCCATTTTGAATGGGGATGTATGTAACCCAATCACATTTTACACAACCTGGAAAATATCTTGTGAACTAAGAGAATTCAGGTCATTAGAGTTTAGGCATGATTCCAGTTTTCCATGGATCCTGCCCTGCTATACTTCCCAGTCTTCGAAGCACTGGAGTAACTCCGTAACTCAGAAGATAACATCCTGGGATATCTTACATACAACCAAGTCCTCGTACAAAACTTCCATTACCAGGGTGGTCTGGATATACTTTTCCTTTTTATTTTTGAGAAGGCTTAAAAGCCAAGTATGCTGGCATATGTTTTTATTCCCAGTACTTTGAAAGGTATGACAGAAGGACTGCAGGTTCAAAACCCGCCTTGGCAACTTAGTGAGACCCTGTTTCAAAACAAATAATTTAAAAATGGGCTGGTAGTATAGATGTAGAGTGCCTCTGGGTTCAATTCTAACACACACACACACACACACACACACACACACGCGTGTGTGTGTGTGTGTGTGTGTGTGTGTGTGTGTATTAAAGTGCCTAAAAATAGATTTTATGTAAGCTGTATACAATGTGTATGTGGTGGGGTCAGGGCGGGGTGGGGGCAGTACTGGGATTTAAACCCAGAGGCCTTCTACCTCTGAGATACACCACCAACCTACTTTACTGTTTTATTTTGAAAGTGTCTCACTAAATTCCTAAGGGCCTCCCTAAACTGCAGAGACTGGCCTCAAATCTGTGATTCTCTCAAGTATTGGGATTATAGACACATATTTTGCATAAGAAATTAGAATAATATTTATTTGTCAATTATACCTTAATAAAACTGGAAAAAGTTATTGGAACAATGATCAGTTATAATCTGTTAAGATAATTCAAGTATTAGAGAATTCAAAGTATAATGATGTATAACATGACAAGTGAAACTTCCTAAATATAATTGGAATATTTTCAATTTTGCAATTTCATCTTTGTACATTTTATTTTAAGCATTCACTGTATTTGTTGTGGTGGGCCTATAATTTTAGAAGACAATGATGGCACAGTGGCAAAGACATTAAAGCTAGGAAGTGCGAAAGTGATTTTTTTTTTTTTTTTTTTTTTTTTTTTTTAGTGGTACTGGGGGTGGAACCCAGGGGCCTTCTACCTCCGGGCTATACTCCCAGACATATTTCATATTTTATTTGGAAACAAGGTCTTACTAAGTTGCTGAGAGCCTCACTAAGTAGCTGAGGCTGGCTTTGAATGTGTGATTCTCCTGTCTCAGCCTCCCAAGCGCGGGGATTACAAGCCTTTGCCACCATGCCGGGCTTAGGGGAAAGTGATTTTGAAAGGTTAAATAAACTTTCTTGCAAATGAGAAAAGTTCAGTCTTTTTAAGAAAACAGGAAAGTCATAAAAGTACAAATTAACCACATTTCTTCCCCTACCCAGTTACCTAAAGCATCTGGAAAATTCCAATTAAAATCTTTTAACAAATCTAGCTTTGGGTCAGGTCATGAAGCTTCACTATTACACTAAGCTCCATTCTCAAAAAGCTAGAAAGAATATGTGTGCTTTGCTATTCATTTTCTGCAGAATTAGGGAATGGGAAGAGACAGAAATAAAAAAAATTGTTGGTCCACTAAATTCTTTTAAATTTCTTATATAAGTCTCATACATATATATTTTTAGTTCTCAACCCTTAACTATCTAGCATATATAAACACCCATGAATCCAATAAAACTAGGCACTAATGGCTTATAATCAACAGAAAGCATAAAATACATTTAAATTGCTTGATTATTGAAAATGTATTATTTCATCATTGGTTCCCAAGGAAAAGACAGTAATGATTCCCACAAGCCAAATAAGCTAGAAAGGGGTTAAACTAACAAGGAAATTGTGGCTGCAGATATTGACTCATTTGATTTTTTTTTTTTTTTTTTTGCGGTACTGGGGATTGAACCCAGGGCCACTGTATCGCCGAGCTACATCCCTGGCCCTATTTTTAGTCTTTTTATTGTTGAAACATGGGTTCAGTGAGTTGCAGAGGGCCTCACTAAGTAGCTGAGGCTGTCCGAGAATCGCGATCCTCTGGTCTCAGCCTCCCGAATGCTGAGGTTACAAACACAGGCCACCATGCCTGACCCCATTTGAATATTTTGAATGGTTCTAAAAAGTAAGAAAACATACGGGGACTAAACATTAAAAGGACTTACCAAAAAGAAAATAACTTAGGAGAAAACATTTATTTTATCATCTTAATGTGCTTTGCTCAGCAAAGTGACGTAGATAAACACAAATTTTGTGAGAAAGCAGTAAGGGACAAGAAATAAAGCTGATTTCTAACATTTATTCAAAGAATTAAGTTCTGAGGCATATCCTGGGGGCCATGCCTTCTATGTATGTAACATAGGACACTGGGTGATTATAATGATGATCCTCATTTATCAAGGATGGAGTATTGCTCAAGCAGGATGCTCTATTCAGAAGAAGGATGAGGTCTACTCATCCTGTGGATTCAATCATAATCTCTCTGATGAGAGATTCAGATTGGGGCTTAGGAACCTCCACAATGCCCTAGCCAACCCATTATCTTCCTCTAAGTGTGATTCCTTATAGAGTTTCTCTTGCAGAAACATGGGAAATAGTGATGAATGGTGGAGAAAGGGTAGTCTGTTGTGGCATGGCTGATTTAATACTCCTTCCTCTGGATATAACTGCATAAGAGCAATTAAGAATGGTACAAAGCTAGCATTCATTTTATGATCACACAGCACTGGGAACTGTTTGAGTTCTACTTATATTAGCTCGCTTATTCCTCACAGTTGTCTTGTAAAATAAATATTGCTAGCAATTGAATCTTATCAATAAAGAAACGAAAACTGAAAGTTGAATTAATTTTTCCATTATCACATGGATAACAAGAGACAGAGGTAGGATTCAAACTAAGATCTGAGTCCCTTTAGCACTTGACTACAACTGCTCTAGGGGAGGAAATGGTAATACATGAAGAACACTAAAACTCAAAAATATCTCTCCTTCAAATGTCACAAATTAGACATTCACTTTATTTGTTTCTTTTGCAGTACTAGAGATTGAACTCAGGGGCATTTGACCTCTGAGCTATATCCCTGCCCTGTTTTTTATTCTTTATTTGGAAACAAGGTCTCACTAAGGTGTGGAGGGCCTCCATAAGTAGCTGTGGCTAGCTGCAAACTCACAGTTCTCCTGTCTCAGCCTCCCAAGTACTTGAGATTACAGGTGTACACCACCAGACCTGGCTAAGAATATAGTACTTAAAAAAATTTAGTTTTTAATCTCTTACTGAAGAGGTGGGAGATAACTTATTTGAAGGAAAAATATAGCAAAATTTAGAGCACAAAAGAATGTGTGTGTGGTCAAAAAAGGATATATTTTAGACATCCACTGGGTGAGGGGCTATGGTCAAGAAAGAGAAGATGGGAGTAGAAGAAACTTTCAGAAAGAACAGGAGAGAAACAAAGATCAATATATTTACCAGGACTAAAGGACTAGCCAGTGTTCAAAAGTGTCAATATAAATCTCAAAGATTACAAATCTGTTTCCTTACAATTAGTTTTGTCTTCTCTGTTCGGCTAGCTCCATCTTGCCCTTCTAGTTCACCTGGACCTTTTTGCCATCCAATTGCCATACTTTCTGCTGGGAAAAGAAGGTGAAAGGGAAGAAAAAGAAATTGAGATCGTGCATTTTCAGGCTCGGCATATTTATTTGTTTGCTTGGGGCCATACTAAAGAACCATAAACAGGGCAGCTTATGCAACAGATTGTGTCACAATTCTGGAGCAGAAGTCTGAGATCAAGGTGTCCATAGGGATGGTCACTTCTGAAAGCTGGATGATAGAAATCTCTCTCTCTCTCTCTCTCTCTCTCTCTCTCTCTCTCTCTCTCTCTCTCTCTCTCTCCACCCCCGCAAACTTTCATGTTCCTTGGTTTATAAATGCATAAACTGATCTCTGCCATTATCTTCACATGACATTCTCCTTGTCTGTCTTTCTCTCTCCTTCCTTCCTTCCTTCCTTCCTTCCTTCCTTCTGACAGAGTCTGACTAAATTGCCTAAGTTGGCCCCAAACTTGGGATCTTCCTCCCTTGGCCTCCTGGTAACTGGATTACAGGTGTGCACCACTGCGCTCAGCTTCTTTGTGTTTCTTTTCTTTTCTTTTCTTTTTTTTTGGTGGTACTGGGGATGGAACCCAGAGGCTTTCTATCTCCAGGCTATACTCCTAGACCTATTTTCTATACAGGGTCTCACTAAGTTGCTGAGAGCCCTCACTAAGTAGCTGAGGCTGGCTTTGAACCTGTGCCATCCTCCTGTCTCAACCTCCCAAGCGCAGGGATTACAAGCGTGTGCCACCACGCCCGGCCTTTGTGTTTCTTTATACATTCTTCTTTCCATTTATGTCTGTCTTTGTGTCTAAATTTCCCCTTTTTATAAGGATGTATTTTATACATACAGTTATATTAGATTGTGGCTCACTGTAATGACCTAATCTTTTTAAAATTTATTTTCAAGTGATACATAAAAATTGTACATATTTATAGGGTGTCATGTGATGTTTCAATACATGTATACATTATATAATGTTCAAATCAGGGTAAAGATATCTGTTTTCTCAAACGTTTATTATCCCTATGGTAAAAATATTTAAAATCCTTTATAGCATTTTTGAAATATAAAGTACAATAATGGAAGTGGGTATAGTGATGGAGAGTGTACTTAGCATTTGTGAGCTGCTGGTTTGATCTTTAGCATCACACACACACACACACACACACACACACACACACACCACCACCACCACCACCACCACCACCACCACCACCATCACCACCATGTACATTATCATTATCTATAGTCATCTTACTGTGCAATGAAACTTATTTGTTTTATTTAACTATAATTTAATATTATTGTTCAACCTTTCCCCATTAATGACCTCATCTTGGATCATTAATGGTCATATGTAAAGTCCTATTTCCACATAAAGTCACAGTTACAGGTAATAGGGGGCTTCAAAATCTTTTGAGGGGATAGAATTTAATCCATGATACTGATTTAGGATTACTATAAGAGGGACCTTTTCTTGGAATAACTCTTATAGTCTTAAATATTGAGAGTCTTGCCTGCAAACTATGGAATCAGGGAAGGACACTTAAACAGTTTCACTAGAAAGATTAAGTAGACGTTTCAGTCTTTGAAAGTTCACTCTGTTTCTCATCCATAACAGTGGTGTTAGTGTATTATTATTTATGCTTGTGCCTCCTCTGGTAAACTCTCTCTCTAGAAGACTTCTGGTGTTAAACAATGTAGATTTAATATTCATAGTTACTTATGAATCCTCCTGATAATTTATTAAAATTTCACAAAAGAGATTTTTTTTTAAAGTATAAGCTGAAAAGGATAAAAGAAAGTGAGAGAAGATGACACCAAGCCAGTGATATCACAAAAGTTTTGGGGTGGAGTTCATCTATGAGTGATAATAGATTTAGTACATTGAGGAAAAAAATCTGAAACCCAGCTGTCTGCAGAGAGGCAAAGTCACCATAGCGGGAGACTTCCAGTCTTCTGGAAGGAGTCTATCTAGAAATTTTAAATCAGAGAGTTTCTGGACTTGGAGACTCCAGGCACAGCTGAGGTCAGGGATGAAGTGCCAAATCCATGTAGGAGGAGTTAGTAAAACCTCCTGCCCTTTTTTACCCTGTGTGGTTTCTAAAGCTTTAGAGGCCAGACTTATAGTCCTAGATGAGATATTATGAGAATCCTCTTTGAGGAAATGGACCGGCTAAAGAGAAGATGAAAAAGTCTTTGCTGGAGGTCCTCTAATTCAAGATCCAGGGCTTACTCACCAGTAAGCCCTGCCAGATATACACATGCAAATGGATAATCAAGAATTCACAGACATTTGAAGTAAACTTTTTTTTTTTTTTTTTGGTGGTACTGGGGTTCCTGGAAGCCCTTCTACCTCCGGGCTACACTCCCAGACCTATTTTATATTTTTGAAACAGGGTCTCTTAAGCCAGCGCGGCTGGCTTCGAACCTGCGCGATCCTCCTGTCTCCGCCTCCCAAGCGCGGGGATTACAAGCGTGCGCCACCACGCCCGGCTTGAAGTAAACTTTTAACATGAAAAATGGAAACCAAAATAAATTGACACAAGGCATTTAGAAAAATAGTAAAAAAAAAAAAAGCAACTTTAAGCACATTTAATTCATATCCTCAGAGACATACGGAGAGGGTATTGATTGTATACATGAGGTAGAACAGAAGGCTATACAAGGTAATATTCTGTGACTGAGATCAAACTCTTGACAAAATACTACAACAAAAATGAAAAATTCAATAGAAGAGTTGAAATATAACTTTCAATATATTTCCCAGAAAGTAGAACAAAACAAGGCAAAGAACAAATAAGGAATAAGGGAAAGTTAGAGGGCCAACTAGTAGAAATTTTAGAAATGAGAACAGATAAAGAGGAGGGAATAAATTATGAAAAAAATACAAGAAAATTTCCTAAAACTAAAGAGAATGAAATTCTACTTTGAAAGTGCCTATAGAGCAGGTAAAGGCCTGGGATCCCAGTTCTTGGGAGGCTGAGAAGGAGAATTGTAGGTTCAAGGTCAGGCTCAGCAACTTAGTGAGAAGCTGTTTCAAAATTTAAAAAAAATGTGATGGGGTTGTATCTCAATGGTAGAATGCTCCTGGGTTCTATCCTTAGTATACGAAAGGAAGGAAGGAAGGAACAAGGAAGGAAGGAGAAAAAAGGAAGGAAGGAAGGAAGGAGCAGTGAGAAATTACAAACCTGTGGTGATAAAGAGATTTTGTAGCCTTGTCTCCCTTACTCTCCTTCCTTCTTTGCTCTTGCTTGGGAAAATCACAACTGTAATTAAATTCAACTCTAAGATCATTCTTTGTCTATCCCCCCAGCTGAATAAGACTGCAGAAAAAACATGCTGGTCAGCACCATTTTAAATTAATGACACACTCCCTAGCAGTTTCTTAATGCTGCATTACTCATGCCATATTTTCATGTCTCGTTCTTTCTCCTAGTGACCAGTTCATACTATTACCTCATGTGAAACTCCAATCCTTTGCCAAGTTCCTCGCTTTAATGAACAATCTTGCTATCTTTTACTGAAAAAAGCTTTGAATTCATTAAAAGAGATTTTACACAAATTCCCACCATGACAAAACTTTCCCTTCTGCATTATGGGACTTACGTTCTACCTTCTCCCCTTTATTTTTGGTGAACTCTTCCAGAAAAGGCTAACTTCTCCACTTGTACATTAGATTTCATCTACTTGACTACTCAAGGAGTTTGTTCCAGTATTTTTCTTCCCTTTCTCTCCTAAACTATAGAGTTTTCTCACCTTACAAGGTTACTTTTATTTGAATACAAATATGTCTGCTTTGATGTGTGTGTGTGTGTGTGTGTGTGTATGTGTGTGTGTGTGTACAAAGCCAATCTTCTCTTAACCCCACTTCTTCAGCTATTGCTTCATTTTCACTCTTCCCATTTTAGTAACACTCCAGTTTCTCTCTGCCCATATTCATTTTCTCTCCCTCTTCTTTTCATCTTCCTCCTCCTCCTCTTCTTCCTCCTCCCCCTCCCCCTCTCTCATATATATACTGAGGATTGAACCCAGGGACATTCTACCACTGAGCTACACCCCAGACCTATTTTATTACTTTTTAACTTGAAACAGGGTCTTATTAAGTTGCTGAGGGCCTCATTAAGTTGCTGAGGCTGGCCTTGAATTTGTGATCTTACTCTCTCAGTCTCCCAAATACTGGGATTACCATCATGTGTCACCATGCCCAGCTTGCCCATTCTCTCTTGAACCCACTCTAATCACAGTTTCATCCCCATCATGCCACTGAAACTGTTCTGCCCAAAGTCCTTTCTGTCCCCATGATGCCAACTCCATAGCCACCTCTCAGCCTCACCTTCCTTGATCTGTCAGCATGTCAGAAAAAGGATCACTCTCTGCTTCCTGAGACATTTTTTACTAGACTTCCAGGACATACCACCATTACCTAGTTTTCTTCTTAACTTTCTGGCTTCAACTTCCCTGTCTTTTTAACTGGGTTCCTTTTCATCTCTTCAACCTCAAGCCATTGGAGTTCCTTGGACTTTATAACTTCTCTTACCCTCTGGGTAGTTTATCCCATCACATGCCTTTAAATACTAGCAGTATTCTGATATATCTTAAATTTATATCTCAGTTTGAACTTCCCCTAGACTGTCCACTTGACACACTTATGTCTCAGAGCCTGTGCTCATAGTGTTCTTCTCTCTGCACAGAATGTTGATCCCTGAACCCTGGTATGCTTGCTTCCTTACCTCCTCAGGTCCACTCAAAGTGCTGTCTAGGCAAGGCCTTTCTCACCTAAACTTCTACCCTGACACCATGAATTTTTCTTTTTTTTTTTCTGCTTTAGTGCTTATCACTATTTAATGGACTATATATTTTACTTATTTGTCTCCCCCACTAGTAGGTAAACTCCTCAAATGGAGGGAGAAGGAGGAGAGATTGATTGATTGATTCCAGAATGTCATCATGTTTCTCAACATTGAAAACTGGAAGATAAAAGATTTCCTTTGAGCCAGGCGTGGTGGCGCACGCTTGTAATCCCAGCATTCAGGAGGCTGAGACTGGAGGATCGCGGTTTGCGGACAGCCTCAGCTACTTAGTGAGGCCCTCTGCAACTCAGTGAGACCCGGTTTCAAAATAAAAATAAAAAATAGGGCAGGGGCTCTAGCTCAGAGGTCAAATGTCCCTGGGTTCCATCCCCAGACCCACAAAAAGAAAAAAAAGATTTCCTTTGATTATCATCATTAAATTATTATTTTATTTTATATTTTATTATAATTCTAGCTTTTCATTTTGCTCTCCCCTGTGCTGAGTCCTTTGTTTTCCTGGAACCTTTCATCATCCTTTTAGTTGGATATAAAATCTGTTGGCTTATTTTTGAAGAGGAAAAAACTCTCCAAAACAAAAACCAGAACTGAAAGCTCACATTACATATTTGTTCATAAGGGGAAGACACCTATAATCCTGTTGAAGAGTCTGTGAAAAATTAGTAATAAATAAATAGAAAGCTAAAAAACATTATATATCTTAATTATTAACAGTATTTGAAAAGGTTTTTTTTATGGTACTAGAGATTGAACCCAGGGGCATACTACCTATGAACTACACCCCAAACCCTATTTTTTATTCTTTAGTTTGAAACAGGGTCTTACTAAATTGTGGAGGGCCTCATTAAGTACTTGAGGCTGGCCATGAACTTGAGATCCTCCTGTCATAGCCTCCCAAATACTGGGATTACAAGCACGTACCATCACACTTGGCTGAAAAGTTTTAATAATCTAAAGAAGAGTATTTATTTGATCAAAAAGTATAGAAAAGAATGTGTGAAAGTGATTTATAGGAGTCAGATTAAAATTTCCACACTATGAAACTGATATTTAAATATTAAAATTGAATAATAACAATAGCAGTATAAGCATTATGTTTGTAGTTATGAATGTAAATAGCTAAAGAAAGATAAAAGTTGAAAGAAGTCACCCCTGGAGACTTGGCACAAAAGACTGCAAGTAATAGGATACTCAGAGGCTCTCGTTCTTTATTCTCCTGCTTTTAATTATGTTATTGTACTATTTGACTTTGTAAGTTATATGAATGCAATTTTGATTATCATTTTTTTTAATTTAAAGAGTTTGTCTTTTAAAAATCTTAGTAAGACTCAGAATCCTAGTCAGACCCTGTTTCAAAACAAAATTTTTTAAAAGTTTGGGGTATAGCTCAGAGGTAGAATGAATGCCCCGTGGGTTCAATCCTTAGAGCCACAGAAAAATAAAAGATAAAAAATAAAAAGTTCATCTAAAATAAAGAAATAGTATCATATAAATGCCAGTTAGAGTAAAAAAAGTAATAAAAGAACTAAACACAGATGATAAAAGACAATGGTCACCTCTGAAAAGTTAGATTTGGATTGACTTTTATGACCATACAATTTATGAATAATATAAAATTATAATTTACAAATTGTATAATAAAAATAGACCAATGAGACCAAACTACATTATAGGATAGTTTATCAAATATTTGCAAAAATAGGGTGGATCTGAAAAATAATTGTGAACCAGCTGGCTCTCATTAAGGCCACTTTGATGGAATATATATGGTAACAGAGAGAAACTACTCTTTTGAGAAAATAGAGATGTTCATGCTTTAAAATGATGATGCCATAATAGTTTGCCATTCTGTAAACTCAATCGAGTATCTTGGTACAAAGAAAAGGTTTCTGTTGGGTTAACAGGAGCTACCCAAATGCTGAAATCCAAATTCAAAAGTTGTGTACTTAAATAAATATGACCTTCCTGGAAGAATTAATCCTCTAGGGCTTATGTCCTAATCTTATTGTAGGGGCAGATTTCCTCTAATACCTGGTGGGGTCATTTGCATTCTGACATAGAAATAGCAAAGAAACAGCATTGGCAATTAAGTTTATGGTAAGAAACTTCTCTCTATACCAGTGCAACATTCAACCTACACATGAATAATATTGAGGTTCCTCAGGGGAAAAGAATACTGCTTTTTATTTTTTGAAATGCTTACACAAAGATTCCACAGCCTCCCTATCCTCCCCTCCCCTCCCCCCTCTCTTTCTTTGTGCTATGGAGGGAGGACTGATCCCAGAGGCACTCTACCTCTGAGCTACACACTAGCTCTTTTCTTATTTTTGTTTTGAAAGAGGGTCTCATTAGTTTTCTGAGAGTTTCACTAAGTTGTTGAGACTGGTCTTGAACCTGTAATCCTCCTGTCTCAGCCTCCCAAATACTGAAATTATAGGCGTACACTCAGAGTATTCCTAAATAATTCACTTCTCCAAAAATGTATTTTAAGAAATTTTACATAGTATTTTAATACATAATGAAAAATTTAATATGTATGGTAGGGTAAAATATGGTTTAAAGTAAGAGAAAGTATAATGCACTACATTGAACTCACCACCTAACTTAGGAATAGGAATATTACTAATACCTTTGGGACTCCCTGAGTGCTCCCTTCCACATCTCACTCTCATGGGTAAAATAGCATCCTCCATAGCTATCTTCAATACTTCCTGTTATGTTGCAAATTAATTTCCTCTGCCTGGCGTGGTGGCACACGCTTGTAATCCCAGCATTCAGGAGGCTGAGACCGGAGGATCGCGGTTCGCGGACAGCCTCAGCTACTTAGTGAGGCCCTCTGCAATTTAGTGAGACCCTGTTTCAAAATAAAGACTAAAAAATAGGGCAGGAGATGTAACTCAGAGGTTGAATGCCCCTGGGTTCCATCCCCAGACCCACAAAAAATAAATTAATTTCCTCTGGCATTGTTCTCTGGAGGTGAATATCTATGAACCATCTTTGCTTTTGCTCATAAATAGTAAGCATAGAATTTGGAGTTTAAAGATCCAGTCAGAAGTCCAGCTCTGCTACAGTTTTACTCACTGTATAATCATGGGCATGTTAAATTCTTCCGATCTGACCTAAAATTTCTTTATTTTAAGGGATAATACTTTCTAATTTCCAGGATTGTTGTAAGATTTAAGTGAGTTAATGCACATAAAACACTATATTTTATACAAAATTAGTAACTGTGATCTTAGAATCTTTTTGATAGCTGGGCGTGGTGATGCACACTTGTAATTTCAGTACTTGGGAGGCTGAGACAGGAAGACCACAGGTTCAAGGCCAGCATCAGCAGCTTAGAGACACCCTCCAGAACTTATTAAGACTCTGTTACAAAATAAGAAATAAAATAGGACTGGGGGTGTAGTTTAGTGGTATAATGACCCTGGGTTCAATCCTCAGTAACACACACACACACACACACATACACACACATTCTTTTTGAAAAGTGAAGAAAAGATAATTAGATGCCTGGCTAATTTCTTTCTTTGCTAATACTTGCTTCCAAAATAATTAAACAAGCTCGTGTGGCACATGCCTATAATCCCAGTACTTGGGAGGCCGAGATAGGAAGATAACAGACTCAAGGCCAGCCTCAGCAACTGAGTAACTTAGCAAAATTCTGTTTCAAAATAAAAAAATAAAGACGGGCGTGGTGGTGCACGCTTGTAATCCCTGTGCTTGGGAGGTGGAGACAGGAGGATTTCTCAGGTTTGAAGCTAGCCTTGCTGGCTTAAGAGACCCTGTTTCCAAATAAAACATAAAATAGGTCTGGGAGTGAAGCCTGGAGATAGAAAGGTTCCATCCCCAGTACCACCAAATACATAAATAAGTAAAATAAAATTAAAAAATAAAAAGGCCGGGCGTGGTGGCGCACGCTTGTAATCCCCGCACTTGGGAGGCAGAGACAGGAGGATCGCACAGGTTGGAAGCCAGCTGCACACGCTGGCTTAGGAGACCCTGTTTCCAAATAAAAATGTAAAAATAGGTCTGGGAGTGTAGCCCAGAGGTAGAAGGGCTTCCAGGAACCCCAGTACCACCAAAAATAAAATAAAATAAATAAATAAATAAAATAAAATAAGAGAGACTTCCGGGAAGATGGCGACGGAGCAAAACGGGGCTTACGAGCCCCAATAACAACCAATCTCTATTACCACAAAATCAGCGCCTTTCATAGCCAGAAAACACCATCAGCAGAGAAACAAAAAATGTAATTTTAAGGGACAGAGAAAAAGAGGGCTGGAAAAACGAGACACCAGAAACCAGACCGCAGTGCTGCAGCCGGAGCCGCGGCATGGAGCAGCGGGCGCCATTTTGCCTTGCAGCACCAGGCTCCAGAGAGGAAGGGAACTCATAACGGAGTTCAGAAACCAGAGAGGAGATACGCCGGCCTCACGCCCGAGAACTTGGCAGCAGAGCCTTACTGCTGGTGGCAGCGGCAAGTTTACCGGACAGCACCAGACCAACACACTCAACAGCCTACCAAGCTCCAGAGAGGAGCGGCGGACAGCGAGCTGAGGTGAGCAGCTGCGGAACAGCCGGGTGGGATTTGGCAGATTTCTTGGCGCAGGGAGCATCTAAAGCTCCCAGGGGCTGGGCTCAGTGCACCCTGCAGGGACCCAGAGTAGAGTTCAAAAACAGAAAAGAAATACGCCAGCCTCACGGCCAAGGGCGAAGCAGCGGCGCCATATAGCTACCGGCGGCAGCAGCGAATTCACCGAATCCACGACAGCTCCATCTGCGCACTCAACAGTGAGTCAAATTGGGGCCCCTAGAGGAGAAATCCCAGTACTGTACTCCCAGGGACTTGACCCAGTGGGGGAGTGGTGGTGGCAGAGATATTATACCATAGGAGAACGCCCAACCTGGCACCCCCCATGGTCTAAAGCAGCCTCGATTGACTCCCAGGGTCTGAGACTCTGAGATACAACCCAGTAAAGGAGTAGTGGTGACTGAGATACCACAGACTCGAGATCCACAGCACCTTAAGTGAAGTCGTAGTGACCCAGGGAAGAACCCAGAGAAGGCACAAACTTCTGAAATCATGGGAAAGAGGAATAACAATGGAGCAATGAATGCCCACAACCCCACAACATCAGAACCTGATAAAACAGAAATTCAGAGATTTATAGAAGATCAAATCAGGAAAATAACTGTAGAAATAATGGAGGTGTTTCAAAAAGAATTCAGAGAGAGCCAAAGAGAGATAAAGGATGCAATTAATGAAGTAAAGGCCTCAATTCAAAGTACAAACAACCGATTAGACCACATGGAGAATAGAATCTCGCTCCTAGAAGATGATCATTCAAAAAATGAACGCATAATTTCTAATCTAGGAAAAAAAATCTGACAGCAGGAATCTGACATTGAAGAAATATGGGCCCATTTTAAGAGAGCTAACCTAAGAATAATTGGAATAGAGGAGAGAAAAGAAGGTGAAACCAAAGGGATCAACAATCTTTTCAAGGAAATAATAGCAGAAAATTTTCCAAACATAGAGCAAGAGGTCGATACACAGGTCCAGGAAACTTATAGAACTCCCATTAGAGAGGATCAGAGAAGAGGATCCCCACGCCACATAATTGTCAAAATGACCAATGTGGAAGCCAAGCAGAGAATCTTAAAGGCAACAAAAACAAAGGGCCAAGTGACATTCAGAGGCAAACCAATTAGAATCACTCCAGACTTCCCAAACCAAGTCATGAGAGCCAGAAGGGCTTGGAGTAACATATTCCAAACTCTGAAAGATAACAACTTCCAGCCAAAAATTTCCTAACCAGCAAAACTTTCTATCAAATTAGATGGGGAAATAAGAAGCTTCCATGACAAACAGAAACTGAAGGAATTTATGTCTTCAAAACCAGCGCTAGAGAAAATACTCAAAGAGATTAACTACAAAGAAGAAATAGGTAACACACACCAGAACCAGAGAAACAAGATTTTCCATCCAACAGACAACTAAGAATGGTTATCTGTGGAGATTCATTATTTATGTTAGTCTTTTACCTATCTCTAAATTGTATTGTTTGCTTTTATTGTTGCTAATTTTTAGGATTTCTAGTTGGAATATTAATATACCTTCAGATATAGCATTTGGAAATATTTTATCCCATTCTATCAGTAACTTTTAACTCTGTTTACATTGTCTTTGGATATACAATTTTTTTTTATTTTTTAGGGAGTTTATTTACCCTTTTGTTGCCTGTGCCATTGAAATCATATCCAAGAAATCACTGCCAGTTTCAATGTTGTGAAGTTTTATGACCCAGATTTTCTACTAAAAGTTTATAGTATTAAGATTTATACTTAGGTCTTTTATCTATTTTGAGTTAATATTTGTATATGGGATTAGGTAAGGGTCCAATTTTATTCTTTTTCATGTAATTATTATGTTTCAACAATATTTAGTTAAAAGATTATTATTTCCTCCACCAAATGTTTGTGGAAACCTTGTCAAAAATAACTTGACAATATATGGAAGAATTTATCTCTAGGCTTTTATTTAACTCCAATGGTTTATATATCTGCCTCTGGAACAGTGCTACACTGTTTCAATTATTATTATAGCTTTATATGGTTTGAAATCAGAAAATATACATCTTCTAGCTTTGTTCTTTTTCGAGATTGTTTTGGGTATCTAGAGTCCATATTCCATATCAGGATAGATTTTTTCTAAAAAATAAATAAATAAATAAATAAATGTATGATAGCTTCACCTAAAAAAAAAAAAGAAAAAATATTCTCTGGTAAGAAAGAAAGCAAAAAGAAATATTGAACTGTTATCTTTTAGTCATCAAAAGCTTGGTATCAGACAAATGAAACTGTTTTGTGAGATTATCATTGTTAATATTGGATAAATTGCTATAAAACTAGATGTCAACCACTAAGCCAAGCATGGGAAGGAGGGATGGGGAGGGAACGGGGTGGGGACCGGGTAGGGGCTAACTGGGCGATGTGTGCATGTATGTCTACAAAAGTATTTTCTTTATACCATTATGATGTATGAATACATTGCACCAATAAAAAATAAAATAAAATAAAATAAAAATAAATAAAATAAAATAAATAAATAAAAATAAATAAAAAGGGCTAGAAATATGACTCAGAGGTAGTCCTGGGTTCAATCAATAGTACCAATAATAGTAATAATAATAATTAAATATTTTTCCCTTTTTTCTGAATATTTTTATAACTGATTCTAGTTACTTACATGAATGTTTTTAAAGTAATTGTGCTGATATTGACTGTCCTATTCATTAATAAATTCAATGATTTTTAAAGATTAGTAGAAGGATAAAGAAAACCATAGAAATTATGGAGAAATGTATGTGAAATATTAATTTAGATCAATGTTTAGCTGAAACAGTATCACAGATAGACAGCAAGGAAGAGCAACAACTTGGGAGACATTTCATTTCAGTCTCTTAGTTTTTAAAAATATTTTTCTGCTTTAAGAGATAGCAAAATCATCCATGAAAATACAACAGTTCAGAATGTTGCCAGTTAGCCCATCACCATGGTAGCAGCATCTGGGGAACATTCAAGAGGTCTTATTTCAGCAATCCAGAGGCTGACTTCCTACTCATGTACAAGGAGACTTGTTTATCTGAAGAAATGTAAAATCAAGTCTTTTATACACTTGAGTTGCATGTAATGTTGACTTTTTGAGAGAAAAGGTCTTAGTGTATACATTTATAGAACAAATTAGAGATGGTCAACATTAAGTAGCTGCAGAAATTAAATTAATATTCAAAAGAAAATCATAGACAAGGTGGAACATGCCTGTAAGTCCATGATTTGAGGGCTGAGACAGAAGTATTGCAGGTGCAAGGCCAGCCTCATTAACTCAGGCCCTGTGCAATTTAGTGAGACCTTATTTCAAAATAAAACAGTAAGCCAGGCGTGGTGGTGCACGATTGTAATCCCCACGCTTGGGAGGCTGAGATAGGAGGATCACGCAGGTTCAAAGCCAGCCTCTGCTGGCTTAAGAGACCCTGTTTCCAAATAAAATATAAAATAGGTCTAGGAGTGTAGCCTGGCCGCGGACAGCTTCAGCCACTTAGTGAGGCCCTCTGCAACTCAGTGAGACCTGGTTTCAAAATAAAGAATAATTAAAAAAAAATAGGGCAGGGGGTGTAGCTCGGAGGTTGAATGCCCCTGGGTTCCATCCCCAGATGTGCAAAAAAAAAAAAAAAGGTATTTTTTAAATCACCTTTATCTCTATCATCTGAGATCAGGGCTAAATTTATAGCCTGATAAATATTTGGGTGAAATATAAAAAATTCATTCAACATGACAGTTTGACCAAATTGTTTTCTTTGGTATTTTTTAGAGAGAATTTAAGTGCAATAACCAATTATGTGGGGCTTTACCTTTTCTTTTCTTTTCTTTTTTTTTTTTTTTTTTTTTTTTGGTGGTACTGGGGTTCTTGGAAGCCCTTCTACCTCCGGGCTACACTCCCAGACCTATTTTATATTTTTGTTTGGAAACAAGGTCTCTTAAGCCAGCACGGCTGGCTTCGAACCTGTGCAATCCTCCTGTCTCCGCCTCCCAAGCACGGGGTTACAAGCCTGCACCACCACGCCTGGCTGGACTTTATCTTTAAATCTAAAAAAAAAAAAAAAACTACTTGTTCAGCTACTTTTAATCAAAGTGTTAGGAATGAGGCTAATTGGTAAACTATCTAGTTCAATTCCCAAGATATGATCAGAAAAATCCACACAGAGTTATTGACTTTCAGGTGAGCCTGGATTCTGAGTGACAAAATAAATTATGGATGAGAAAATGATGGTTGAGAATTCTTCTAGAATTCTTTCCTTCATGAAGGGGACTTGATTTCTGTTTTCAATGTTAAAATTTATAATTCATATTGTTGTTTCAAAATCTATAGAAGAGTTCACTCTGCTCATCATCAGTTATTCATAAAAATACATTTTCCATCTATTAACTTCACAAATACCTAAAAATAACTATCTTCTAGGATGCCTACATATACCTTGGTTTTCCTTTTAATGGAAAATCTCTGGGGATCCTTAGAAAGCTTTCTAAGAGTAGAACACGGTTTGTATTTTTTGTTTGTTTTTGTTTTTTGTGGGTTTGGGGATGGAACCCAGAGGCATTAGACCTCTGATCTACACCCCCTGCCCTATTTTTTATTCTTTATTTGGAAACAGGGTTTCATTTAGTTGCAAAGAGCCTCACTAAGTAGCTTAGGCTGACCAAGATCCTCCAGTCTCAGGCTCCCAAATGCTGGGATTACAAGCGTGCGCCGCCACGCCTGGCTTGGAACTCTGTTTTTTTTTTTTTTTTTTTTTTTAACATCCATTTTTCTTAAAGCTCTGACCACCAAAACAATGTCCTTAAACTTTTCTATACTATTCCTACAACTTTGTAAAACTTTTCTCATTTTATAAACTAACATTGTACGTGATCTTCTGGTCAGAAATTTTACTATCTCAAGTAAATGTGTGTGTGTGTGTGTGTGTGTGTGTGTGTGTGTGTGTGTTACTAGGAATTGAACCCAGGGGCACTCTACTCTGAGCTACACTCTCTACTCTGAACTACATTCCCAGCCATTTTTATTATATGTTTTGAAATGGGGTCTTAAGGTTGCTGAGAGTCTTGCTAAGTTGCTGAGGCTGGTCTTGAACCTGTGATCCTCCTGTATCAGCCTCTGAAGTAATGAGATTATAAAATGTGTACCACCACGCTCAGCTTTAAGTAAATATATCTCTAAGTGTTTTCTTCTAAAACAACTTAAAATGAATAGCATCTTGAATAGCTATTCATCAATTTGCAGACTAATTTAGAGTTTTGTAGCATTATAAGGCTTATTATCATAACAGATAAAAAGTCACAGTTCAATTGTATGCTTACTTATTTTAAGTGTCATAATTTTGTATGCCAAGTCTTATTATCATTATTATTGGTAATACTGATTTACTAATTTAATAATAGCTCTACTAATAGAAACAGACAGATTTAACCATTTTCATGATTTGGAAAAATATAAGTAAAAATTCTTTCTTGTGACATGATGATGTTTTTGCTTTTCGAAAAACTGAAATGGTTAGTCGGGCGTGTTGGCACATGCTTGCAATCCTAATACTTGGGTGGCTGAGACTGGAGGAGTGTAGGTTTGAGGCTAGCCTGAGCTAATTAATGAGGCCCTCCTCAACTTAGTGAGACCCTGTCTCAAAATAAAGAATAAAATAAAAAAAAAAAGAGATCTGGGGTGTAGCTCTGAGGTAGAATGCCCTGGGTTAAATCCCCAGTTACTGGGAAAAAAACCCTGAAATAATTACTTTATACTGTCGATGTTCTTTCTCTTAGTTTATATTTTCTGTCTTTCAAATACTAGGCTTAGAGAGGTGTGGTAGTGCACACCTATAATCCCAATAATCCCAATACTTGGGGGGCAGAGACAGGAGGATTGCATGTTTGAGGCCAGTCTCAGCAAATTAGCAAGACCCTGTTCAAAATAAAAACCAAAAAAGGTTAGGGGTGTAGTTTGGAGGTAGACTTCAAACCCTAGGTTCAATCCCCAGTACAAAAATAAGACCAACCTCTCACCCTGTACAAGAGTGTATTCAAAATGTATCAAAACCATGGAGATTAGACCAGAGACTTTACAATTACTAGAAGAGGGCATAGGACCAATGCTCCAAAATATAAGCATGGTAGTATTTCCTCAATAAGACCTCCAAAAAGTGGGGTGGCATTAAATTAAAAAGCTTATGTGCAGCAAAGGAAACTAACAAAAATCTTAAGAGATAGCAAACAGAATGGAAGAAAACCTCTGCAAGCTATTCTTCGGATAGAGGACTAATATTAGAATATACAGAGAACTTAAAAACCTAGCAGTAAAAATCAAATACACTAATCAATAAATGGACAAGTTGGGGAGACTTCTGGGAAAATGGTGATGGAGGGAAGCATTATATCTCAGTTGTGCTGACACTCAATCTCTACTGCCATGAAAACAGCATCTTGACAAGAGGGGAAAAAAAATTTGAACAAAGCAATGAAAAATTGAAAGGCAGTGAAAACAAAGCCAGAACACAGAACAGGGGACAGAAAAACACCATGCCAACCTCCCCTGGGGAATGGCTGCTGTGGCCGGGGCTACAATGGTGCAATCTTGCCTAATCACATTGGGACTCTGGGCACTATGGCCTCTAAAGACGCACAGCAAAAAAGCCAATGACATGATGCAAAATAAGCAGCTGCAACTCATCAGAACTGTAAATGGCTGGCAGGTTGCTCCATGCTCCCCAGAGATCCTACTGCCTGGATGCCCAGCTAGAACCTGCAACAGCAGTGGACAAGCTCACTGAGTCCTCCATAGATCCAGAGAGGCACTCAACAACACTCTAAGTGAGCTAGCCATCCCTGTGGGAGAACGCCCATCATGGCAGCAGGGACTCTTAAAACAAATGAGAGACTCATGAAGTCTGAGACTTTGTGGTTCACCCTGGTGAAGGTGGAGGTGGAGTATGCTGTTGAACACAGCAGTGGCATGGATTAGCAGACAGCTTTCAGAGCCAACCGGGAAAAGAGGCCTACAGTTATCAGGGCACAGAGCTCTAGTAGGGCCTCTGGAGATCACCACAGATCATCCTATAGTGGTGATCAGGGAGAAGTGAGACAAATCCAGTCTTTTGGTGATACTGGGGTTCCAGGAAACCCTTCTACCTCCAGGCTACACTCCCAGACATATATATTTGGAAACAAAAACATACTTATAAATAAACCTAACCAAAAGGGTAAAAGATTTCTACAAGGAAAATTATAAAACATTGAAAAAGCCGGGCATGGTGGCACATGCTTGTAATCCCCGTGCTTGGGAGGTGGAGACAGGAGGATTGTGCAGGTTCGAAGCCCACAGCTGGCTTAAGAGACCCATTTCCAAATTTAAAAAAAAGTATAAAAGAGGTCTGGGAGTGTAGCCCGGAGGTAGAAGGGTTTCCAGGATCCCCAGTACCACCAAAAAAATAAAAAATTAAAAAATTAAAAATTAAAAAGGAAATAAAAGAAAACCTTAGAAAGACCTTCCATGCCCTTGAATAGGCAGAATAAATATCATCACAATGGCTATTCTTCCCAAAGTGATCTACAGATTCAATGCAATACTCATTAAATTACCAAAGTCATTCTTCACAGACAGAAAAAAATCAGTTGTTAATTCATTTGAAAAAAAAAAAAAAAAAAAACCAGAATAGCCAAAGTAGTTCTCAGAAGAACCATGCAGGAGGCATCACAATACCTGACTTCATATTCTACTACAAATCCACAGTAATTTAAAAAAGTATGATATCAGCACAAAAACAGAAACATAGACCAATGGAACAGAATAAAAGACTCAGAAACAAAGCTAGGCATGGTGGCTCATGCTTATAATCCCAACATTTGTGAGGCTGAGACAGGAGGATCATGGTTCGTGGATAGCCTCAGCTACTTAGTGAGGCCCTCTGCAACTCAGTGAAACCCTGTTTCAAAATAAAGAATAAAAAATAGGGACTTCCGGGAAGATGGCGACCGAGGAAAGCGGGGCTTAAGAGCCCCGCTAACAACAAATCTCCATTACCACAAAATCAGCGCCTTTCAAAGCCAGAAAACAACATCACCAGAGAAACAAAAAAAAATCACCAGGCTCCAGAGAGAAAGCGGACTGAGAACAGAGCCACAGAGGAGATCCTCACGCCCGAGGACGCGGCTTCACGCCCGAGGATGCGGCAGCAGCGCCATACTGCCGGGGGCACCGGCGAATTCACGGGACGGCCACAGCAAGCCGAGGGGAGCCGCTGCAGAACAGCCAGGCAGGATTTCTCGGCGCAGAGGGCATCTAAAGCTTCCAGTGGCTGAGCTCAGCACACGCTGCAGGGATTCAGAGTGAAAATCAAAACCAAGAAAAAAAAACGCCAGCCCCATAGCCGAGGGCGTAGCAGCGGCGCCATATTGCCACCGGCGGCAACAGCACCAAATTCACCGAATTCAGTAGAGCTACATCTGCGTACTCAAGAACAGTGAGTCAAATTGTGGGCCACAGCAGAGAAATCCCAGTACTGTACTCACTGGGACTTGACCCAGTGGGAGAGGGGCAGTGGCAGTGATATCACACTATAGGAGAACGTGCAACCTGGCACCCCCCACAGTCTAAAGCAGCCTCTATCGACTCTCTGGGTCAGAGACTCTGTGATACAACCCAGTAAAGGAGTAGTGGGGTCTGAGATACTACTGACTCGAGATCCAGAGCACCTTAAGTGAAGTCCTAGTGACCCAAGGGAAGAACCCAGAGAAGGCACAAACTTCCGAAATCATGGGAAAGAGGAATAATACTGGAGCAATGAATGCCCACAACCCCACAACATCAGAACCCGATAAAACAAAAAATCAGAGATTTCTAGAAGATCAAATCAGGAAAATAACTGTAGAAATAATAGAGGTACTTCGAAAAGAACTCAGAGAGAGCCAAAAAGAGATAAAGGATGCAATTAATGAAGTAAAGGCCTCAATTCAAAGCACAAACAACCGATTAGAACACATGGAGAACAGAATCTCGCTCTTAGAAGATGATCATTCCAAAAATGAACGCATAGTTTCTAATCTAGAAAAAAATATCCGACAGCAGGAATCTGATATTGAAGAAATATGGGCCCATTTTAAGAGAGCTAACCTAAGAATAATTGGAATAGAGGAGGGAAAAGAAAGTGAAACCAAAGGGATCAACAATCTCTTCAAGGAAGTAATAGCAGAAAATTTTCCAGACATAGAGCAAGAGGTCGATACGCAGGTCCAGGAAACTTATAGAACTCCCTTTAGACAGGATCGGAGAAGAGGATCCCCACGCCACATAATTGTCAAAATGACCAATGTGGAAGCCAAGCAGAGAATCTTAAAGGCAACAAAAGCAAAGGGCCAAGTGACATTCAGAGGCAAACCAATTAGAATCACTCCAGACTTCTCAAACCAAGTTATGAGAGCCAGAAGGGCTTGGAGTAACATATTCCCAATTTTGAAAGAAAACAACTTCCAGCCAAAAATTTCCTACCCAGCAAAACTTTCTATCAAATTAGATGGAGAAATAAGAAGCTTCCACGACAAACAGAAACTGAAGGAATTTATGTCTTCAAAACCAGCACTAGAGAAAATACTCAAAGAGATTAACTACAAAGAAGAAATAGGTAACACACATCAGAACTAGAGAAACAAGATTTTCCATCCAACAGACAACTAAGATTGGTTATCTGTGGAGATTCATTATTTATGTTAGTCTTTTACCTATCTCTAAAGGGTATTGTTTGCCTTTATTGTGTTAATTTTTAGGATTTCTAGTTGGAATATTAATATACCTTCAGATATAGCATTTTGAAATATTTTATCCCATTCAATTAGTAACTGTTAACTCTGTTTACATTGTCTTTGGATATACAATATGTTTTTTTATTTTTTAGGGAGTTTGTATACTCTTCGGTTGCCTGTGCCATTGAAATCATAACCAAGAAATCACTGCCAATTTCAATGTTGTGAGGTTTTATGACCCAGATTTTCTCCTAAAAGTTTATAGTCTTAAGATTTATATTTAGGTCTTTTATCTATTTTGAGTTAATATTTGTATATGGGATTAGGTAAGGGTCCAATTTTATTCTTTTCCATGTAATTATTATTTTTCAACAATATTTAGTTAAAAGATTATTATTCCCACCACCAAATGTTCGTGGAAACCTTGTCAAAAATAACTTGACAATATAGGGAAGAATTTAGCTCTAGGCTTTTATTTAACTCCAATGGTTTATATATCTGCCTTTAGAATAGTACTACACTGTTTCAATTATTGTAGCTTTATATGGTTTGAAATCAGAAAATATACATCTTCTAGCTTTGTTCTTTTTCAAGATCGTTGTGGGTACCTAGAGTCCATATTCCATATTAGGATAGATTTTTTTTTCTGAAAAATAAATATATAAATATATGATAGTTTCACCTAAAAAATAGAAAAAATAGATTCTCTGGTAAGAAAGAAAGCAAAAAGAAATATTGAAATGTTATCTTTAAGTCATCAAAAGCTTGGTATCAGACAAATGAAACTGTTATGTGAGATTATCATTTTTAATTTTTGATAAATTGCTATAATACTAGATGTCAACTACTAAGCCAAGCATGGGAGGGAGGGATAGGGAGAGAATGGGGTGGGGATCGAGTGGGGCTGACTGGGCAATGTGTGCATGTATGTCTACAAAAGTATGTATCCCACTATGATGTATGAATACAGTGCACCAATTAAAAATTAAAAATAAAAAAAAATAGGGCTGGGGTATAGCTCAGAGGTAGAATGCCCCTGGGTTCTATCCCCAGTACTGAAAAAAAAAGAGAGAGAGAAGCAAAAGAAAAAATACACACACTTATAGCCATTTGATTTTTGACAGAGTCCAAAAATATACATTGGAAAAAAGATAGCCTCTTCAACAAATGGTGCTGGCAAAATTGGTTAAACATATGCAGAAAAATGGAAATAAATCCCAATTTCTCACCCTGCACAAGACTCAATTCAAGATGGATCAGTGACATGGAAATCAGACCAGAGACCTTGCAGCTCCTTGAAGAGGGCATAGGTCCAACACTACAACACATAGGCACAGGTAAAAAAAACAAAACAAATCAAAAAAACTTTCTCAACAAGACCCCAAAGGCACAAGAATTAAAAGGAAGATTAATACATGAAATTGTATTAAACTGAGGAGCTTTTGTGTAATAAAGGAAACTATCAAGAACCTCAACAGAGAGCTGACAGAATGGGACAAGATTTTTGCCAGCTTCTTCTCTGATAGAGGATTAATAGCTAGAATATACAGAGAACTCAAGAAAATCACAGCTAAGAAAACAAAAAAACCAATAAAAAGTCAGGCAAGTGAACTAAATAGACATTATACAAAAGAAGAAATGCAAATGGCCAGTACATGTATGAAAAAATGTTCAACATAATTAGCAATTAAAGAGATGCAAATAAAAACTACCCTGAGAGTTCACCTAACCCAATTAGAATGGCAATCATTAAAAATCCAAACAACAACAAGTGCTGTCAAGGGTGGAGAAGTGGGAATTTGAATACATTTCTGGTGGGACTGCAAATTAATGCAACCATTTTGGAAAACAGTATGGAGGGTCCTCAAGAAATCTTGAGATCCTCAGAGAACTCAAGATATTCACAGCTAAGAAAACAAACAACCCAATCAAAAAACAGGCAAGTGAACCAAATAGACATTTTACAAAAGAAGAAATGCAAATGGCCAATACATGTATGAAAAAATGTACATGATGTACAGAAGAATGGGAACAAACATACTATCTGATCCAGTAATACCACTTCTGGGTATCTACCCAAAAGAATGGAGACTAAACTACTGAACTAATGCATGCATATCTATGTTTATAGTGGCACAACTCACAATTGCCAAACTATGGAACCAGCCAAGATGTCCATCAACAGATGAATGGATTACAAAACTATGGGATATGTACACAATGGAATTTTACTCAGCCATAAGGAACAAAATTATGTCATTGCAGGGAAATGGATGGAACTGGAGAATATTATGTTAAGAGAGATTAGCCAGTTCCAAAAAGTGAAAAGTCAAATGTTTTCTCTAATATGTGGAGGCTAGGGAGAAAATGGGACATGGGAGGGACTCTAGACAAAGAAGGAGAAAACTTAGATGAGTAAAGAAGGTGATCTTGCTGGGCGTGGTGGTGCACGCTTGTAATCCCCGCACTTGGGAGGCGGAGACAGAAGGATCACGCAGGTTCAAAGCCAGCTGTGCTGGCTTAAGAGACCCTGTTTCCAAATAAAAAAGTATAAAAATAGGTCTGGGAGTGTAGCCCGGAGGTAGAAGGCTTTCCAGGAACCCCAGTACCACACACACACACACACACACACACACACACACACACACACACACGCGCACACACACACACACACACACACAAAGTGATCTAAGGGAGGTTGGGGAGGGAGGGAAGCACCCTAATGAGCATGATGTACATTCACAAACATATCAAAGTCAGTCACTGAGCTGAACTTGAGAAGGAATCGGGGGGAGGGAATGGGGTGGGAAGTGAGAAAAGGCTAAATGTGTAGTGTGTGCATGTATGCCTCTCCAGTTCTGTACTTCCTAATGATGTATTACTACAGTGCGCCAATAAATAAATAAGTGAGAAAAAATGGTTAAGTGAACTAAAAGACACTTCACAGAAGAAGAAATAGAAATGGCCAATAAATATAAAAAAAGTTCAACATCATGAGCAATCAAAAAATGCAAATCAAAACTACACTGAGATTCCACCTACCCCAATTAGAATGGCAATCATCAAATATAAAAACAGCCGGGCGTGGTGGCTCACGCTTGTAATCCCCGAGCTTGGGAGGCGTAGACAGGAGGATCGCGGAGGTAGAACGGCTTCCAGGAACTCCAGTACCACCAAAACAAAATCAAAATAAAAAACAAACAAAAAATATGTAAAAATAATAGCAAATGCTGACACGAATGTGGGGAAATAGGAACTCATATATTGTTGGTGGAATTGCATATTAGTGCAGCTACTTTGGAGATCAGTGTGGAGATTTCTCAGAAGACTGGATATGGATCCAGCCATACCACTCTTGGGTATCTTTCCAAAGGAATTGAAGTCAGAATATTGTAATGATACATGCATACCTATATATCTATATAGCAGCATATTTCACAATAGCCAAATTATGTAAAGAGCCTAGGTGTCCATCAACATTTGAATAGATTACAAAATTATGGCATATGCACATAATTGAATTCTACTCAGTCATAAAGAATAAAATAAAATTATATCATTTGCAGGAAAATAGATGGAACTAGAGAATATTATGCTAAGTGGGATCGGCCAGCCGCAAAAAATGAAAGGTCATATGTTTTCCCTCATATATGGAAGTAGAGAGAAGTTGAGAAACAAGAGGGACTCCTAACAAAAGAAGAGTAACACCAGTGAAGTGGTGGATCGTGGTGAAGGAGAAAGGTGGAGGGAGGGAGATTTGATGAAGGAAACACTTCAGTTGACACAATGTACATATACAAAATTATTTGTGCCAATGGCAATAACCTGTACTGGGAAGGGATGGGAGTTGGGTGGAAGCCAGGGGCGGAGTAAACTCACCAAGTGCTGTGTGCATGTGTGTCTCTATCTCTGAACTTCATTATGATGTAGGATTACACTGCACCAATAAAAAATTTACTAGGCTCTTATGACACAACATGCAAAAGTAACATTTTATTTTTCTGGAACTCAAATATGGAGTGTTCCTAGTCAAAAACACTGATTCTTTCTCATATATTACTGTTGGAATGGAAAGTAGGTGTAATTTCTCTGCAGGGAAATTTGGTTTTATTTATTAAAAAAATTGAGACAGAGTTATGCTAAGTTTCCCAGGCCAGCCTAGATCTTAGGATCCTTCTGACCCAGCCTCCTGAGCAGCTGGATTACAGTGTGTCAACTGCCACATTTAGCATTTTTAATGAGCATCTAAGTATCCTAGAACAAGTGGCTACAGCTGACTGCAGGACCTAAGCAATCCAAGACTATTGTTTGAATTTCTATAATTAAATAGATTGACTTGAAATGCACATACAATAAAATACAAAAGTGTGGAAAATTAAGTTTTCAAAAATGCCTTTTTAAAGTACGTGTTTATCGTATTTTATGCTAAGGTAGAGAATACAGTGATTGTAAGAAGCAGCATTGGGGAAGATATTCTAATATGTACATTTGAATTATAGAAAGAACTGGTATAATATTAGTGTACATGAATTCTAAACTTTTAGATGAGATTAAAATGGAAATAAAGCCGGGCGTGGTGGCGCACGCTTGTAATCCCCGTGCTTGGGAGGCTGAGACAGGAGGATCACGCAGGTTCGAAGTCAGCCACGTGTGCTGGCTTAGGAGACCCTTTTTCCAAATAAAAGATATAAAATAGGTCTGGGAGTGTAGCCCGTAGGTAGAAGGGCATTCAGGAATCCCAGTACCACCAAAATAAAATAAAATAAAATGAAATGGAAATAAAGAACAAAAAGAAAATATATTAAAAATGCTCTTGCACTTTGGTATTTGTTGCAGCCTACTTGTAATAGTAGATGGAAAACATCTTGGTACTTATCTTTAAGAGACTCTTCAGATTAATTACGATATACTCATATAGTATATCACCGTGTAGGCATCAGTTTGAATGATGACTTTGAATGATTTAGAACAATCTTCAAGAGTGAAAAATCAAGAACAAGCCAGGAGTGGTTCAAGGTCAGCCTCTGCAACTCAGTGAGACTCTGATTCCAAATAAAATCGGTCTGGGGCTATAGGCTAGAATGCCCGTGGGTTCCATCCGCAGTAACACACACATACACACACACACACACACACACACACACACACACACACCAAGAACAGAGCAAAAATATGTCTATAGGAACTTTGGTGTGAAAAGAAAGGAGGAGGAGGAAGAGAGAGTAAGAGGGAGGGAGAGGGGAGAACAAGAGAGAGAGAGAGAGAGAGAGAGAGAGAGAGAGAGAGAGAGAGAGAGAGAGAGAGAACTGGATACAGTGTTGCTTCCAAAGAGCTGACTGGGTAACTGAGAAAAAGTAAAGATATTTACTGTTTATTGTATATGCTTTTGTATCTTTGTATTCAGTGTATATACATGATTTTAAAAACTAAAAGAAATACAGGCCTTTAACCAGATGCTATGGTTTATGCCTGTAATCCCAGTACTTGGGAGGTAGAAATAGGAGTATCACAGAAGGTCAGCCTCAACAACTTAGCAAGGCCCTCAGCAGCTTAGTGAGACCCTATTTTTTTTTAAATAAAAAGGACTGGGTGTGTATCTTGGAGGTAGAATGCCGCTAGGTTCAATCCCCAGTGCCGTAAAACAAAATCAAACAAAAATCCAAAACAGACTCATGATCTGCAATATACTGGTATTACTTTATATTTCCCCCACCCTCTCCATCATTTGAAGAGAACTAAATTGCTTTTTTTAGTCGACAAAGAATAACCATTTCTACCATTACAACCAGCCTGGACAACCATTGCCAAGTAATTAGAGAAGACTTGAACCTCTCAAGTTTTACATTTTAAAAGTGTTTGGCTTTGAAAATATGTCAATGTAAAAAAAAGAAAATATGTCAATGTAGTTGAGTATTTCCAATCTAAAGAGAAGTGGTGATTTGATGGTTGTAAAAGTATAAGAGAATCCCTTTTGGGAGTTGAAATTGTTTGTAGTTCAAACTGGGTAATTGTTAATTTGCTTCAATGTATTAGACACAGCATCTCAGAATGATTATCTAGTCTAATACTGTAATTACATCTAAAAAGATGGTTGAGCTTGTATAATATAAAATATATAGCATATTATAAGATGTACACTATAGATGTAAAACTGTTTAGATATTAATGAAAATAGGCTTTAAAACTTATTTCAAAATTTTGAGCATTTTTAAACTTTAAAACAAGAAAGTAATATATCATCAGAAAAATACTAAAACTTTTAATACAGAAAAGATTACAAAGATAACATTTTGTAAAGTGTTATGTTTCTTTCAGTGAATAGTCTCGAATCTTATATTCTGTGACCATTCCATTGGTTTTCAGTGAAAAACAAGAGAAGTAAATAAAATTAAAATTAAGGACAGTAGAAAAAAATTCACGTTCTCATGCATTTTCACAACACAGGCACAAATGCACGCAGACCCATTAGTGCCAGTCTGCCAATGTTGTTTCCCTTTTCCATCCCCAGGAATTAATATCATTTTCTTTTAATAGATATATACAGGTGTTTACAGGACTGTATAGTCATACAAATGAACTGGCACTTAAAGCCTAGAATGATTGTAATAATACATACCCACAGGAGAAGAATGCCTTTGTTTCCTGGATCTTGGAGTTGTACAACATATGGTCTGACAGATTTTAAGCTCCAGGTATCTATTTTTAGACATGATGGTTCTTTATCCTTATCTTTTAATAAAATAGAAAGTATTTGTTGAGCTGATACTTGCTTTCACAATAGCACTTGAGGTGAAAGCAAGAGGCTTTGTCAGTTTAGAAAGTCTGTGTGATGAATAATTTAGCCTGTAGGAGTAATATATCTAGGGAAGAAATTTAAGTAGGGATTTAGATAAGGCAGGCAATTAATTAAATGATCTTAGGATACCTGATTCACAATGTCTTATTTAAATATGCACTAAAAATACATACAGATCATAAATCATAATTGCGATATCATCAGGGGCAATACAGAACACATACTTCCTTATAATAATAGAGAGAAATTTAATTGTTTTATATGCTTTAAAACATTTGAAAACTCTTCATTTTTTCTTTTTTGTCTTTTACTAATGTTCACAGAGGATCACATTGCCTGGTCAAAACAGAGAACAGAATCAAGCGTAGGTTTGTATTTAATGTCAGGAAAAATGAACAAAATTTTGAGTGCCTATCTTTAAGTAGACAAATACCTTTCTCAGGAAAGATAAAAGCACTTTCCTGAGAATAGTTTTAGGCAATATAACTAGATATTCCTTCCTCAGATTGTCAGAGTAATTAAATACAAGACATGCTTTGACTGTGTGTGTGTGTGTGTGTGTGTGTGTGTGTGTGTGTGTGACTAGAGATTGAACCCAGGAATGTTATACCTCCAAGCTACATCCCAGCCCCTTTTTTATTTTTTATTTGAAACAGTCTTACTAGGTTGTTCAAAGTCTCACTATGTTGCTGAGGCTCCTTTTTTCTCAGTTTCCCAAGTGCTGGGATTACAGGTGGGAACCACCACACCCTGTTCATGCTGTCTTAAAAGTCACCTTGGCCTTGGGAAAAAGCATAGGAAGTAGATTTCTGGGCTGAAGAGAAAAATCCCTCCATCTCACTGGTATCTGGGAAGTCACTGGTCTTATCAAAAGGAACATGTCATTAAAATCTGCCCTCATATTTTTTGGCAAATATGTGTGTGTGTGTGTGTGTGTGTGTGTGAATTACTAGGGATTGAACCCAGGGGTGTCCTACCTCTGAGTTACACCCTTAGTCCTATGTATGTATGTATGTATGTATGTATGTATGTATTTGGTATTGGGGATGAAATCTGGGGATTCATTTGAATTCTATTTTTCAAGTTACACCCACAGGCCTTTTACATTTAAAAAAAATTTTTAAAGCTAGGTCTTGCTAAGTTGAGAGAGTCTTGCTAAATTGCTGAGGCTGGCCTTGAAACTATGATCTTCCTGTCTCAGCTTCCCATGTACTGGAATTAGAGGTGCACCACCATGCCTGCCCCTATTTTATTTTTATTTTGAAACAAGTTCTTGCTAGGTTGGAAAGGTTAGCTTCAAACTTGCAATTCTCCTGTCTCAGCCTTTCAAGTACTGGGATTATGGGCATGTGTGTAACACTTGACTGGCTTCTTTGGAAAATGTTAAGGGCTGTCCCCCTGATACTGGAAAGATAGATTTTCTTAGTTAATGCATTGGCCAGTATGATGCTAGGTATATTCATGTACTTCTCAATTTACAGGTGGATTGGGCTCCGAAAATTTGGCTGGTACTCAGAGCAGAATTCCCATTTTAAAACAATGTTCTAGATGGTGCAACTGTTCTGAGAATAACCCACAAAATGAAGTTTTGTACAAAATTGAAAAAATAACAAGTATCAAAACAGAAAATAACAAATGGATTGCAAGTAATGCTCATTATTATGTTTTATTATTAAGTGCTGGTTTCTATAGAAAAGATTTCATCAAAGAATATAGACTTTTATGAGAATTTTGAAGAATTTTTATTAGTACTTTTATGGATTCTAAAGATTATTCTTCATTTTCATACCAAAATTCTATTTTTAAAAATATGCATAGTACCTTTAAGGCTGAGACAGGAGGATCACAGGTCTGTGGCCAGCCTCAGCTACTTAGTGAGGACCTCCGCAACTTAGTGAGACCCTGTTGAATAAAAATATGACTGGGAGTTCAATTTCCAGTACTGAACAAAAATATGCAGACTCCTTTTTCTTTGGTTTAACTATATCACTGACGCAGTTAAACATGATTAGAATTACAGGATGAGTAAGGGTTGCAAGTGGATCAGAAGAGAGAAGATTCTGGAATTAACTAGGTACAAATTAAAAGAGGGAGGGTGGCTGAAACAGAAAGATGGTGGTTCACAGATAGCCTCAGCTACTTAGTGAGGCCTTCTGGGACTTAGTGAGATTCTGTTTCAAAGTAAAGAATAAAAAATAGGGCTGAGAGTGTAGCTTGGAGGTAGAATGCCCCTGGGTTCTACCTCAAAAAGAAAAATAGGGAGAAGATAGAGGATAGAAGATTAAAGATGAGGTATTACTGAGAAATTGATAAGTTATCACTGACAGAAGTAAATGCAGTGAAATAAACAGAACTATCTGGCAGCTCAACATAAACATGACCGAAGAGATATGAAGTGAGACAATTTCCTATCCATGCCTGTCACTGATACAGTTTATGCAGGACTACTTTGTTAAAATGGTTTGAGCAGAAAGGATAAGGGACAGAAAGAAGTGGGAGGGTATCTGAGTAAACACCTGCTGCTTTACCTGCCCGGCAATGTCTCCCTTTCACATTTCACACTCCTTTGGGACAAGGGCTTATTCACAATGAACAACAACAACAACCTGTAATTATTGGAACTGAAGAGTCCAGGCCACAGTGGGATTAAGCCTTGAGCGTTGAGTTGCTAAGCTGCTAGCTTAAGAGTCCTTAAATTCCGCGTGGCTGGGAATAGAATTGGCCCCAGAATCCAGAGCTGAGGTTTAACCAGCAGGTGAAAATTAAGCAACTTCTGTTTTAAAGGTCTAGGAGTTCTCGATTCTGGCTATCCATTAGAATCATCTGCTGGGGGATTCAAAATAAACAGGACCAAAAACCAAACCAGTGTCTAATCTTCACGTTAAACCAATTAATTCAGAATCCCTGGGGGTGGAGAGCTGGGCTTCAACACATTTCCAAAGCTCCTTTGGTAATACTAATGTGCAGCAAAGATTGAGATCTGCAAGTTAGGAGGTACAAAGGTGAAAAAGTCACACATCCTTCCCATGGGTAAAAGTGAAGAGAGAGGGGCTCTGCAGGCAGCTCTGGAGTAGGGGACATCACATCTTGGCTGGCTTGGGGAGTGTCAAAGTAGGATTTGGAGGACCAGTTGTCTAGTAGATAATGGAGTTAGTAGTGCAGCGAGGAAAGCCGGAGGGCAGGAACCCAAAGCTTCCTATTTCTTGTTATTTGGAGCAGTGCTATATCCTCTCCCTTATGGCTATTTGATGAGGCACTAGTCTCTCCTCTCTAACACTTAGAAAGGTCTTTTTTCTTTTTCTTTTTCCTTTGTAATGACTTGTGTTCTAGGACGGGAGAAAGAATGAACCATCTTCTTGATAAATAATCTACTGTTTAGGTATAAAAAGAGTAAAGCTTCCCTAAATAGAATCTCAGAATTTAGAGCTGAGAGAACTTTCAATATCACCTGTGTGAGCCCTTTACTTTTAGACTGTATCTCCACCTGACTGTCAAAGGCTGAGAGTGTTTCTTATGCTTGTTTCTCTCATGCCCATGTGGTTGATGCATAAACACTAAGTGGCCAACTAATGATGAATTTTCAGATGAGGAATCTGAGTTTTACTTTTATTCTTTGTATGGGAGATTGAGCCCAGGGGCATTCTATCTTTGAGCTGTACCCTCAGCCATGTTTATTTTTATTTTGAGACAAAGCCTTACTAAAGTTGTAGAGGATCTCACTAAGTTTCTGAGGCTGACCTCAAAGCTAGATCCTTCTGTCTCAACCTCACAAATACTAGGATTACAGGCATGTGACACCATACCTGGCTGAATTCTGAATTTTAGAGTCATTAAATTATTATGTTCACTCATTCATCCATTCACTTACTACTGATAAAAATAAAGCTTTAGACATCTATGAAAATGATATAAAGTACTAATTAGAAATATAAGAGACTAGAGTATTTCTGAAGGTCTTAGAAATATACATGAATTTTAATTCAACTAATATTTTATTGTACTTACTAGGAGTGTGCTATAGAGATCAGCAGAGTTTAATTAAGGGTCCAGGCTCTGGATTCAGATAGCCTGGGCTTGATTTCTTTTTCGTATTCCTACCTATGTAATAAGGAGAGAGTTTAGCGGAGACCAAGGAGAAAGGCAGTGTTGAAAGAGGTCTCCATAATGGCGGTGGAGACTTGTATTCAGGAGAAGCAGAAATCGGATCCTACCAACCTTATTTTTTTGGAGAAATTACACCAAATGTCGAATGCTACCGTCACGCATGCTTAGGAACACTGGATAACATTCAGAGTGGAAAATGAGCTTGGGGAGGATTTGAAATAGTGGAGGCAGTGGCAATGGCAGTGGCCAGTACTCAGGGGAGGCAGAGATCTGATGCATTACACCTGGAACTTTTGAAATAATAACCCCAGAGGCAGAATGTTACCACCACATACCCTTGAGAACTTGGGACAATTGGTTGGGTGAAGAGGGTGCTCGGATTGGAACCTGCCGAGGGGTGAGGCCAGCGACGGACACAGCAAAGCTGGAATTGGAGCCTGCCATGAGGCAAGGCCGGTGCTGGAGCCTTTGAAGCCGGGATCCGAGCCTGCTGAGGGGTTAGGCCGGTGCTGGGGCCAGTGAGGCCTGGATCGGAGCCTGTCGTGAGGCAAGGCTGGTGCTGAGGCCTTCGAGGCCAGGATCGGAGCCTGCCGAGGGGTTAGGCCGGTGCCGGGGCCAGCAAGGCCAGGATTGGAGCTCACTCTGAGGAAAGGCCAGTGCTGGAGCCTCCGAGGCCTGGATTGGAGCCTGCCGAGGGGTTAGGCCGGTGCTGGGGCCAGCGGCTGGCATCAGAGCCTCCGTGAGGCAAGGCCGCTACTGAGGCCTCCGAGGCCAGGATCGGAGCCTGCTGAGGGGTTAGGCCGGTGCTGGGGCCAGCAAGGCCGGCATCAGAGCCTGCCATGAGGCAAGGCCAGTGCTGGGGCCTCCAAGGCCAGGATAAGAGCCTGCTGAGGGGTTGGGCTGGTGCCAGGGCCAATGGCTGGCATCGGAGCCTGCCATGAGGCAAGGCCGCTACTGGGGCCTCCGAGGCTGGGATCAGAGCCTGCCAGGGGTTAGGCCGATGCCGGGGCCAGTGGCCAGCATTGGAGCCTTCCGTGAGGCTAGGCCGGTGCTGGGGCCTCTGAGGCTGGGATAAGAGCCTGCTGAGGGGTTGGGCTGGTGCCAGGGCCAATGGCCGGCATCGGAGCCTGCCATGAGGCAAGGCTGGTGCTGGGGCCTCCGAGGCAAGGATAAAAGCCAGCCGAGGGGTTAGGCCGGTGCCGGGGCCAATGGCCGGCATCGGAGCCTGCCATGAGGCAAGGCTGCTACTGGGGCCTCTGAGGCTGGGATCGGAGCCTGCCGAGGGGTTAGGCCGGTGCCAGGACCAGCAGCCGGCATCGGAGCCTTCCTTGAGGCAAGGCCACTACTGAGGCCTCCGAGGCTGGATCAGAGCCTGCCGAAGGGTTAGACTGGGGCTGGGGCCAGCGAGGCCGTCATCAGAGCCTGCCGTGAGGCAAGGCTGGTGCTGGGGCCTCTGAGGCTGGGATCGGAGCCTGCCGAGGGGTTAGGCCGGTGCTAGGGCCAGCAAGGCCAGGATCGGAGCTCACCATGAGGCAAGGCCGGTGCTGGGGCCTCTGAGCCAGGATCAGAGCCTGCCAAGGGGTTAGGCTGATGCCGGGGCCAACAGCCAGCATTGGAGCCTGAGAGGAGGCAAGGATGCAACTAGGGCCTCCGAGGCTGGGATTGGAGCCTGCCGAGGGGTTAGGCCGGTTCTGGGGCCAGCGAGACTGGGATTGGAGCCTGCTGTGAGGGTAGGCTGGTGCTGGAGCCTCCGAGGCTGGGATTGGAGCCTGCCGAGGGGTTAGGCTAGTGCCGGGGCCAATGGCCGGTATCGGAGCCTGCCGTGAGGCAAGGCCGCTACTGGGGCCTCCGAGGCCGGGATCAGAGCCAGCTGAGAAGTTAGGCTGGTGTCGGGGCCAGCAAGACCAGAATTGGGGCCTCCCATGAGGCAAGGCCACTGCTTGAGCCAGCGAGATCTGGATTAGTCCACCGGGTAGCCAGGCCACTACTGGGGCCGTCAAGAGTGGGATCACTACTTGTAATGCGGCATGCACAGAGAAATATCGCAGAAAATAAAAATTAGATGCTTCCCCTAATCAGCAAAAACTAGGAGGAAAGGAGCAACAGGAAGAGGTCGAGCTATAGAAAGGGCCCTATAGTGAAGCAACTTAGGTGACCAATCAGAGGGTATGGAATAGGGGAGGATGGAGCCTCTTTAAAACGCAGGAGGCACATAAACAAATGTATCAAAGTTAATCACCAAACAAGCATGGGATCGAGGGAGGGGGAGGGAATGGGATGGGGACTGGATGAGGGCTAATTGGATGATGTGTGCTTGTATATCCTCTCAAGTCTTGTACTCCAATGTGATATATGACTACAATGCACCAATTAAAAAAAATAAAAATAAAAATTACTATTCAATGTGAAAAAAAATAAAAAGAGCAGCCTCTTCAACATGCAGCACACTGAGTCTATGGTGCAAAAAACTCTGATCCATTGATTTCACTTCTGTCCTGCATTTTGCTGACTGATAATCAGCATAACTTTTCAGCCTTATCAGTGCCCAGACCAATTTCAGAATCTTCTCTTCCATTCCTGGGAGAGGAATATATCCTCTTCCTTGCCCTGTGTTTTTTGTAGCTTGTTATTTGCTAATTATTTGAAGTGCTTGAATGATAGAATTTGTATGTTGTATAGTATACTTGTTGTATAGTATACCATTAGAACTATTAGCTGTGAAGTGTATTGTTTGATGCTCATTCCTAGCTAATTGGCTTTGGCAAAGCAGCTGCCCAGCATCCAGAACTAGTGTAACCTTACTTACAGAATTTTCTAATGATTTCCTGCATGTTATGACTTTCGAGTGTTGAATAAACCTTGTGACACTGTGGAAAGATACAAATTGTATGACTTATTGATATGACTTATGGGTTTTAAGACCTTGTGGCCCTTTCCTCACAATAACCTTACTAAGTCACCGCATGTTGGCCTTGAAACTGCAATCCTCTCAGACTCCCAAGCACTGGGAGTAAAGGGGTGCTCCAAGTGACATACTTTTGTTCTTCTTCATTGCTGAGTAGAATTCCATTGTGTGTATATCACATAATTTTTAATTAATTCATCTGTTGATGGACACTTGGGTTGTTTCCATAATTTGGCTATTCTGAACTGTGCTGCTATAAACATGGATATGCATGTATTACTATAATATTATGTCATTTGCAGGAAAATGGATGGACCTGGAGAAAATATGTTAAGTAAGTTTAGCCAATCACAGAAGTGAAGGGTCATATATTTTCTCTTATATGAAGAATCTAGGAATAATTTGGATATAAGAGGGACTTTAGATAATGGAGAAGAAACTCCAGTGGAGTGAGAAAGGTGGTTTGGGGGAGTGAGTGAGGGGTGTATAAGGAGAATTAATAAAGGAAACATTTCCACTGACATCTGTATATATATATATATATATATATATATATATATATATATATATATATGAATACCATTGCCAGTCCCAGTATTTTTAAGGGGAAGGGGGATGCAGAGTGGAGAGGAGATGCGGGGAAGCTCACTAAATGCTGTGTGCATGTATGTCTCCATCACTATGAACTACATTAATATGTGAGACTATAATGTACCAATAAAAGTATAAAAATAAAAAATAAAGAAGTGCTCTACTATACCCCAACTGTGTGTGTCCCTCCCCCACTCTCTCTGTAGTACTGGGGATTGAACCCAGGGACATTCTACCTCTGAGATACATCCCCAATCCTTTTTTTGTTTGGAAACAGGGTATCATTAGGTTTCTGAAAATCTTGCTGTGATGTTAAGGCTGTTCTTGAACCTGTGATCCTCTTGTCTCAGCCTCCCAAGTGCTGGAATTATAGGCGTGCACCACCAAGCCCATTTGAATGAAAAATGGGAGATAATAAATATCTCCCTGCAGGGAAAACAGTATCTTACACAGAATAAATACTCAATAATGTTAACTATTACTAAATATAATTTAATTTTTTAATATTTTCTGCTATTTTGAACTCATTATCTTCCAGCAAGGGTGGGGCATGTTATCTACATGAGAATTCATTTTGCTGAGCTTCATCCTGGTGTTGGTGGTGCCAATGTGGAGACGGGATGAAACATAGCTGATCTGCAACAAAACAATGATGAGGAGTCTGAAGTCCCGAGACCATTTAGAAGAAAGAAAATGTGAGCCAGTGAGTCTAATAGGACACCTGAAAGGTTTTTTTGTATGAGTTGCATGGTATGTAATTCCTTCATAAAACCTGCAATGAGATCTACATTGCTCACTAATAATTTCAGGTGATGTGGTTTAATTTAGTAGAACACTGAGTGGTTCTGGGTCCATCAGCTAGAACATGTAGCTGGCAGAGCCAGAAGATGGGAGGAAACATAGAAGGTGGGTTCCAGAAAGGTGAATAAATCTCAGTATGTGTCTTCAAGGGATTGTTAACAGCAGAAAATAAAATGTATGCACCACATTTTCTTCAACCCAAGATAGAGTAAATTCCAAGCCACAGTGATTGAACAAAGCACTACATAGAAATACAGAAGTGGAGTGGGACATGGTGGTCCATGCCTGTAGTCCTGTTGTACTACTTGGGAGGATGGGACAGGAGGATCATAGGTTCAAGGCCATCCTGAGCAACCTAATGAGGCCCTCTGAAACTTAGACCATGATTCAACATAAAAAATAAAATAGGGTTGTAGGTATAGCTCAAGCAGAATGCCCCTGGGTTCAATTTTCAGTAATCCTCACCCCCAACACACACACTAAAGAAAGAAATATAGAAGTTCGAAGTGGGAATGATTTTTTTTTCTGATTTATACACAAGTGAGAAAGAAGTGGTTTTGAGAAAGCATCAGGGAGAGCTGATAGTACTTTCCCTGGTATAAGTGACTAATACACTGAGGTAGAGAGCAGAGAACAAGCAAAGGGCCAGAGGCACAGAAGAACAATACATGCTTGGGAAACTGAGATTATGTGGTTGTTAGGACACAGTGCCAACAATGAACTCTCGTCTCTAGATCGTCTGCTGTGTGAGCCACCATTGCCTGGGGATTCTGTTACTTGAACTAAAATAATCCTGGTAGGTTTCCCAGTAAATATGTGTTGAATTAATAATTAGAGAACTAGGAAGATAATTGGAATTTAAGATTCAATATCCCAACTCCAGTTCTGGCTCTTCAGTTGCTCTGGTGACAGTGGATTTTTTTCTGTTCCATTTCCTTTTCTTGTAGTAATGGTAACTCCCCCTTTTCTTTCAGGAACTGCCTCTCCATAACTCCAAATGATATTTCTGGCACTACTGATCACATTATATCTGGTCCCCTTACTCTCACCCCCAACTATTGGGGTGGTCATGTGATTCAAAGAAAGCCATTCAGATTTGTTTAGGGGGGCTTTATATTAAAAGGATGACTTAGAATCTCTCTTTTTCCTTGAGCTTCCAGTTCAAAGGATGTAACTTTATAAATACTGGTGGTCTTATGTCCTGTACCATGTAAAAGCCCGAGAAAATGAGACCTATGTGCAGAGAGAAACAGAGAGATTCATAGAGTGCTCTGAACCTAACTGAACTGCATAATTTAGTTATGCCTGGGGAAATCTCTGATCTTGCTATAAGTGAAAAAAATTGCTGCTCTTTTTGGCTCGGATTTCTTTCACCTGCAACAGAATGAATTCTGTGTAGTATAATTGCTAAATGCAATATTGTTAAACAATCAGTTTTTCCATTTTGGGCCTCAGTTTCTTATAAAGTGGTTGGATAAGGTCATATTCTGTCAAACTCAGTTTTCATTTTTCACACTGCTATAAAAACTAGAATTGAGCCAGAATAAGTTTAATTGACTTTTGGTATTTTTTTAGTGTTTAATTTGGTGTTGGAGATTGAGCCCAAGAAATAATGCATGCTAAGGATGTGCTTTACCAGTGGCTACACCTCTACCTCTCGTTTTCTCTCTCTCTCTTTCTTTCTTTCTTTCTTTCTTTCTTTCTTTCTTTCTTTCTCTCTCTCTCTTTCTTTCTCTCTTTCTTTCTTTTCTCTCTTTCGTTCTTTCTTTCTTTCGCGGGTCTGGGGATGGAACCCAGGGGCATTCGACCTCCGAGCTACACCTCCTGCCCTATTTTTTATTCTTTATTTTGAAACCGGGTCTCACTGAGTTGCAGAGGGACTCACTAAGTAGCTGAGGCTGTCCGCGAACCGCGATCCTCCGGTCTCAGCCTCCCGAATGCTGGGATTACAAGCGTGCGCCACCACGCCTGGCTCGTCGTTTTCTAAAAAAAGAAAAATAATCTATAAAGGAAAAATTTCATAGCACCAGCCTAAATCCTACTCTTTTCCTCCTTTCAACCTTTTAAGTTAGATCACAGAAAAACCTTAAGTAATATGAGTAAAATGACTAGCCCTGGAATGGATAATAAGGAAAAGTAATACAAATGAAATATAGTCACTCAAAATGATAAGGTTAGTTTATAATTTATGATAAATATGACATTTCAAAAGAGCAAGCAAATAAATAATTATTGATTAAATTATATGGGGACAATTGACCAGGCATTTGGAAAAGAAACTACATAAAATCTCTAGTTTATTTTTTACTCCAAATAAAATTCTGATGATTCAAAGATTTACAAAAAAAATAAGGAAAGTATTGGAAGAAAATATGGGTTTTTATAAACCTGAAGTGGTGGTGAATGTAGCTCAGTGATAGAGCACTTGTCTAGCATGTGTGAGACCCTGGGTTGCATCCCCAGCACCACCACCAAATAAACAAAATAAAAGCCCTGAAGTTAAGTAAAAGCTGTGACACGATTACAAGTAAATATAAACTCAAATACAGTAGGGTTTATGCTTCCTACTTAGTAGAAGTAGGGGTAAGAGCAGAGTCTAGAAGCAACAGCCTGGGTTCAAATCCTGGAGATATATATACTTTATGATCCTTACAAAGGCAGTCTATCTATGCTTCACTTTTCTTGTCTGCAAAACTATCATACTTTACCTTATAGGGTTGATGAAGAAAAAGAATTGCATGCACAGGAATATGCTAGAAGAATATATACCCCCAAATACTAAGAATATAAAAATGTACTGATTATCTCAAGATGATGAAATTATAGGTGAATATTTTTGCCCTTTTTTGTGGTACTGGGGATGGAACCCAGGGACATTCTACCTCTGCGCTACACCCCCAGCCCTATTTTTTATTCTTTATTTTGAAAGAGAGTCTCACTAAGTAGCTGAGGCTGTCTGCGACTGTGATCCTCTGGTCTCAGCCTCCCAAATGCTGGGATTACAAGTGTGCACCACCACATCAGGCTTGCCCTTTTTTAAAAATTTGTGTTTTTTAAGGTTAATTAAAAATTATTTCTTCCCGAGTGTCAGCACAGTGTTGTAATTATGATAGCAGGCTCTGACACCTAACTTCTTCGATTCCAGGGCTAGTCCCATTGCTTACTGCCCATATGATATTAGGCAGACACTTAGGATTTATCTGTTTGTTCATATGTAAAAGGGAGATAATATTACTTCTATCATAGAACTAAATGGTTAACAATATAGCTGAAGTGATGAGAATAGTGTCTGGCAGATCGTGATATGTGAATGCTTTCAAATGTTAATATTTTCTTGTCTATATCCTTTCTCTTAAGTTTTCTATTCTTTGTATAACTTTAATACAGTAGTCAACAATGTAAGCTACTGTTATATATGAATAACTCATTACAGTTTAATGCCAAGTTCTAGCCAGTGGATAGGCAGCACTGGAGTTAAAAATGTTTTTTACATTTTTAAAAGGTTGTTTAAGAAAAAAGAAAGAAAGGGGGGAAATATGGAACATAGCTTGTGAAGCCTAAAATATTTGGCCTTTGTAGAAAAAATTTACCCACCAGTAAATGCACTTGCCATTTAAATCACAATAGTATAAATAAGGAATACATATTTAAAGGTGAACTTTCAAAATATAAGTAGGAAGAAAAGTAATTTTTAATAACAAGATTTTATTTCATTTTGTGAATATTTGCTACCTAGATTTCTGGCTAAATATTTGTTTTGGTACTGGGGATTGAACCCAGGGGCATTCTACTGTTGAGCTCTACCCCAACCCTACTTTTTAATTTTAATTTTTTAATTTTATTATTATTTTAAAATGTGTTACTGGGGGTGGAACCCAGAGGCTTTCTACCTCTGGGCTATACTCCCAGACCTATTTTTTATATTTTATTTGGAAATAGGGTCTCACTAAGTTGCTGAGAGCCTAAGTAGCTGAGGTTGGCTTCGAACCTGCGCAATCCTCCTGTCTCCGCCTCCCAAGTGTGGGGATTACAAGCATGCACCACCACGCCCAGTTTTTAATTTTTGTTTTAAAACAGGGTCTTTCTAGGTTGATGAGAGTCTCACTACTTGCTGAGGTGGTCCTCGAATCTGCGATCCTCCTGTTTCAGCCTCCTAGGTATTGGGATTAAAAGCATGCACCATCACGCTTGGCAATAATTTCTTTAAAAAGTGATTTAGAATCACTTCAGGGTAAAAGATTAATGGCATGATACTATAGGATTTAATAATAATGAAGAAATTTAAACTCATGAGACTGATTCGGATCTCAAGAGATTATCCTATTTCTTTTGGCCAATTATGTCTTGCTGATGTTGGCAATCTTCCATGGGAAGCAGGATCACATCAAATCTGGAACCAGCATTTGCCAGACTAAGTATTCATTCTTTGACACAGACCCTTGTGGTAAAGTGTGTGGAAGTAAGAAAGCTGCTGACTCAGGAAGTTTTTTTAGACCTTGTCTAGGCACAATTCAGAGAAAGTTTCCACGAGTAAGATCTTTAGAATTATAATGTTAAAAATAATTGTTCTGAAAGGGGAGGAAATTGAGCTAAATATTTTGTTTGTAAAGTACTATTAAAAAAATCTCTGAGTAACTTTTATCTACTGTTTTAATCAGTTTTAAGCCACTTGTTTTTCAACAACCACAACCAAGAAAAGGAAGAGATAGACATGATGTTCCTCTGAGGTCCCTCATGGGACTGTGGGAAGGTGGAAGATCTATGAAGTTAATGAGGGGGTGGGGATACATTTGTGTACTGAATCCGGGAGTCCATGAACAGTGTCCCATCAGCTGGAGTAGAAGCAAGAGGAGTAGAGGGCCACTTTCTTTCTGATCTTGAGACTCAAACATGAGTGGTCAACTGAAGGTCTGTGAGCTTCTGTGGCAGAGCAAGTCAGACAGGCTCATTAGTCACAGTAGATCAATTTTTAGTTATAAAAGAGCAGAGGCAGGTTTGTTATAGCACATAATATGTATGTGGGCTTGACTTCCGGTCACCTCCTGGGTCTAAGTCCAGTTTGAGGAGGGATGACTCCAGAGTCTGTGCTTTCCCCCTGTGACAGTCTTTTGTATTAAAAAAATAGTGGTAGGGACTGTTCTGATACAGACTTGGCAATTTTTCTTTCTCAAGTAAGATCATTTAAAAACAAATGTTATATAATTTTTTTTTTCAGTACTGGGAATGAAACCCTCCGAGATACACTCCCAGACCTATATTTTATTCTTTATTTCGAAGCAGGGTCTCACTGAGTTGCAAAGGACCTAAGTAGCTGAGGCTGTCCACGAACTGTGATCTTACTGTCTCAGCCTCCCCAATGCTGGGATTACAAGCACGTGCCATCATGCCCGGACCAATATAATTTATTTAAAAATAAATGTCACTGTTTCAGAATGAAAAGAAAATAATTGTAAAAAGATTTATTACACATTGGGAAGGGGGTACTGAAGATTGAACTCAGGGGTATTCTGCTTCTGAACTATACTACTAGCCCTTAAAAAAAATTTTTTTTTTTTTTGGTGGTACTGGGGTTTCTGGAAACCCTTCTCCCTCTGGGCTACACTCCCAGACCTATTATATTTGGAAACAGGGTCTCCTAAACCAGTGCGGCTGGCTTCGAACCTGCGCAATCCTCCTGTCTCCGCCTCCCAAGCGCGGGGATTACAAGTGTGCGCCACCACACCCAGCCCTTTTAATTTTTTAAAATTTTAAATTAGGGCCTTGCTAAGTTGCTGAGGCTAGTCTCGAACCTGCAATTCTCCCTTCTTAACCTCTAAGTACTTGGATTACAGGCATGTGCCACTATGCTTAGTGCAACATAAATTTCACATAAAAATAGAGCTGATTTAGCTTTCATAAAAAACCCCAAAAGATGAAAACTTTAGAACAGTATCTAGGAAAAACTCTCCTTCACCATGTTGTTACTAGTTCATCTCCTCCCCTTTTCTTCATCTTTTACTCTTTGCCTTTGGTCTTCTCCCCAGCTTCCAAATGCTTCAATATTTCAACCATATTTTCTTTTCTTTAATTACATAATTTTAGTCAGCTATGAGAAATGGAGATGGGGAAACACAGAGAGGAACAGATAGGTACTCAGGCTGGAAGTAAGACTACTACTGGAACTAATGTCCAGGAGGGTAGAGGCTTTGTCTTGTTTCCACTTTATCTACAACCCTGGAAACAAGAATATGCACATGCTCAATAAATGTTCATTTAATAAATGAATAAAAGACAGGCAAGATATATGCAGATTCTACTGTAAGGAACCATAAATAAAAAGTTGTAATCATTGCTCTTACTAGAAGTAATGAGAACATTTCAGAAATCATTGCAGAAATACAAGAAGAAAAAACCCAATTAATAACATACTATCCTAGCCTGGCCATTACTTACTTTTATTGTTATTCTTAAAGTATTTTGTAATGTGCATTTTAAAATATATTTGTAATCAGAAAACTTTGGATAGAAAATATGAAACTTATTTTCAGTATAAACAGTTTTCTTAACCTACACGCTATCACTAAAAACAACATTAGGTAATGTCACCTAATCTGAAATAACCTTTGGTAATCTGTCAGTACAGCAAAGCATGTAGCATAAACCATAGAAGACTTACTGGTCAAGGAAGTATACGACGTGCATTTTCATTTTCTCTCTCTCTCTCCCCTCTCCCTCTTTCTCCTTGTGCTGGGAATAGGAACCCGAGGCCTCTCACATCCTAAGCAAGAGATCTACTACCACTGAGCTACACTTCTAGCTCTAAGACGAATATTTATCCATGTATTTTCTTATTGGCTCCTATTCTATGGCGTTAAAATGTTCTCATCTATATAATGAGAAGACTGGGGTTCCATAATCTCAAATGCCTTCTTTAAATCTGAAATATAATCATCCCTAAAAAAGATTTTTTAAAATTCTGAACTGCAAAGCAGTGTGTATACATAGATTTAGATTTATACATAATAGTAAGCCTTAAGACCTTACGAGCTACTTTCACTCAGAAATAGATGTTCGAAATACACAAGAAGTCATTTCTAACTTTTCAGTGTTGTTTTTTTGCATGGAAGAAGTGCTGTAAGTAGTTTCACTGACTAAACATTGTTATTAATTTCCGAAGGCAAATCGTTGTCCTTAAAAACCAACCAGACACCAAGTTAGTTTAAAACAAGTGACAACGACAAATCTTGTAGGAACAAAGTAAGTGCAAGAGTGAGGCTAAAAGGGAATTGGTTCGCTGGTCCCCGCGCTCCCCATGGTCTCTTGCCGCCCTCTGCTGGGCACTTCGCGCGGGGCTGAGGAATAACTGAGGCCCGGCCTCTGGGGGCGCCGGGAGATGACGCCACTCACGCGCGCAGGCCGAGGCCGGAAGTCAGCTTCCTCACTTCCGCTCCTGGGTCCCGCTTAAAGTACCAGAGGCGGAAGTAAAAGATTTAAGTTGAGAGCGTTGGTATAGTGGACAGTTGAGGTGAGGTTGTGTCAGGCTTCCGCGGTTTGGGTTATTATTTTGTTTTTTCTAAAGCGGGTCTGGGTGTCTCGTCTATTAGCATAGCCCTTCCAGAATTGTCCTTGGGGGAAGAGTGATGAACGAGCCTATAATGTGGTTTTTGAGATAAGAAGGACCTAGCTGATTTCAAACCCTCTGGAGTTAACGCGTGCTAATACAAGCTTGTAAGGAAGCCTGGCGCTGTTTCAGATTTTGTAATTTTAGGAGTAATGACTGTCTCTTAATTTATTGTGTGTCGAGGGGTCAAGACAATGTATACGAAGCACTTATCTCTGTTTTTAGAAAACATCAGTCATGCTCCTGTTTCCTTTTCTTAGCATACTCAAGTGATTACTTGCCGTTTTCTTCGCCGTATGACTGAGAGGTGTTCAGTTTATAAGAGGTAATGCAACTCACAAGAACATTTTGCAGTGATAGTCCAGTCAGTCTGTTTATTCTCTATTACTGTTATGCTGTTTACCACTTAGAATACCTTGGGCATCTTTTAATTGCATTAGATGTGCCTTAGTTTTTTTTTTTTTTTTAAGCACCTGTAAGTAGTATAGTATATCACATAGAGGTACCACAATCTGCTTATCATTCTACTATTGGTGGCCATTTGGTATTCTATTTTTGCTATAGCAAATAATGTGATGGGCATATTTTTTGATAACAAATGTATATTGACCTTTTGTTTCCTTGTATACTCTCCAAGAAGTGGAAATGCAGGATTGAAACATGAACACTTAAAGTTGTTATAGATGGTGCCAAGTTTTCTTCCAATAACAGTTCACTTGTTGTTTTTATGTGTTCACTGACAGTCAATATTGTTAGTTACCTTGATTTTAGGCTTCATCAAAACTGCTTATACCTTTTTTTGGGTCAATATTTCATTTTAGTATTACAATCAAGATGAAATTTCAGTTGCTAGTTCTATTTCAGCTCTTTTTTTGTATTTTTAACAGAACACTCAGCTTCAGATTCCTTGTTAACAAGTGATTATCAACAAACGATTCACTTAAACAGTAAGTATGTATGTATGTATATGTGTGTATGTATGTATGTATGTATGTATGTATGTAAATATTTATGTATTTTTTGTGGTCCTGGCAATTGAATCCAGGGGCATTCTACCCCCAGCCCTATTTTTTAGTTATTTATTTAATTATTTATTTTTATGTGTGGCACTGGTAATTGAACTCAGGGACATTTTACCTCTGAGCTACACCTTCAGTCCTGTTTTGTTTATTTATTTTAAAACAGGATGTCACTAAGTTGTGGAGGGCCCTAGTAAGTTAATGAGGCTGGCCACAAACCTTAATCCTCCTGTTTCAGCCTCCCAAGTTCTGGGATCACAAGCATTCGCCACCATACCCAGTTTTATTATTTTTATTTTTGAAACAGGATCTTGCTGGATTAATAGAGTCTCACTGCTTGCCTTGAATCTGATCCTCCTGTCTCAATCTCCCAAGTACTGGGATTATAGGTGTGCACTGTGATGCCCAATTCAACAGTAAGTATTTTAAGTTAAAGGTTTGAGGCAAGACTTCTTTATATATTGTATCTTTCTTGTACTATGGATAGGCATTGGGAAGATAGACATTTCTGGAAGTAAGAGCTTGAGCAAAGGCAGGGAGACTTGAGTGGACAAGTGTGTTCAGGATCAGAGATTTGTAATACATTGATGCCAGGTAATGAGGTTAAGAGGAGATAGCTGGAAAAGTATTTAGAAAAAAAGTACTTTTTAGAAAAGTAGTTAGAATTGGTGAGGGCCTTGAAAGTGAGTTTGAAGATTTTGCTTTTTGGGAGAGAGTTACAGAAGTCTTTTCTTTTGTACTGGGAATTGAACCTAGGGGCATACTACTTCCAAGCCACACCCCTAGCCCTGTTTTATTATATGTGTGTGTATATGTGTGTGTGTGTGTGTGTGTGTGTGTGTGTGTGTGTATTGTGGTACTGTGGATTGAACCCAGGAGCTTTCTGCCTCCGAGGTACACCCCTAACCTTATTTTTATTCTTATTATTTATTTATTTTTTTTTGGTGGTACTGGGGTTCCTGGAAGCCCTTCTACCTCCGGGCTACACTCCCAGACCTATTTTTACATTTTTATTTGGAAACAGGGTCTCCTAAGCCAGCGCACGCGGCTGGCTTCGAACCTGCGCGATCCTCCTGTCTCTGCCTCCCAAGCGCGGGGATTACAAGCGTGCGCCACCACGCCCGGCTTTATTCTTATTTTAAAACAGCATTTCAATAAGTTGTAGAGGGACATACTAAGTAGCTGAGGCTGGCCACAAACCTGCAAGCCTCCTGTGTCAGCTTCCCAAGGGATTACAAGTGTGTGCCACCACATTATTTTTATTTTGAAATAAAATCTTGATAAGTTGCCTGGAACCTGTGATTCATTTCAGTCTCCCAAGTACTAGGATTACAGGAATGCACCACCATACCCAGCATATAAAAGTCTAGTTGTAGAATGAGGGACATAATCAGATCTCTGTTTTACAAATGTCAGTATGATGGCACTTTTGAGTGACTGGTGTTAGAGGCAAGCTAGGTAGCTGATATAGTCTGGGTAAGAGAGAGGGAGACTTGTAAGAGAATGAGAATAACAAAGGGGAGAGATTGGAGACCAGGGATGCTAAAGAAATTGAATTTACCTGATTTGATGACTCTGGGGTTGAAGAAGAGGAAGAAAGCAAAGCTCACTTAGATTTTTATTAGGAGTTGTTGTTGTTGTTGTTGTTGTTGTTGTTGTTATTATTATTATTATTATTATTATTATTATTATTATCTTGCGGTACTGAAGATGGAATCCAGGGGCATTCTACCTCTGAGCTACACCCCTGGTCCTATTTTTAAGTCTTTTTATTATTTTTTGTAATGGTCTCACTGAGTTGTGAAGGGCCTTGCTAAGTAGCTGAGGGTGTCCGTGAACCACGATTTTCCAGTTTCTACCTCCTGAATGCATGGATTACAAGCGTGCGCCACCACGCCAGGCCAGAAGTGACTCTTAAGCTAGTGAAAATGATATAGTCAGAGTAGGGGTAGTTTGAGTTCTGGGGAAGATTTTCAGGTTTGGAGCATGTTAATTTATGTGTAAGATATTTATATGGAGAATAAGTTGCACACAAAGACATAAAATCTACTTGTGACGGATTCATGAGAAACCTTAATAGATTTATTACTCGTTTGCTATGAATATTGGCATATATTTTCACCTGTTTTTGGTTTGTCATTAGTAGAGATTCTTTTGAAAGTTCTGTGGCTTGTTCAGCTCTGCTTTTCATGGTGCTAAGAATCTCAAGAGAGTTCATTGTCTAGAATAGTAGTACTTCACACTTGTACACACTATTAGTAAAAAAGGTTCACAGATGTATGCATACATATATGTACATTTAGTGACTGATTGGTTATATACAAGTCTTAACAGTTTTCTTATGTTGTGTATACTGTAAAACATATATAAAAATATGAACTTTCCAGACTAAGACAAGTATAAATTAGAGTTCTCCTATTTTTGTTCCTACATCCTATTGTATCATCTTGCACTTGTTTTTAGAAGGCATGGATCTGATTTCTAGCAGATTCTCCAGTAGAGGTCACTTTTGAGCACGTGAAAGAGACAATATGCTGTTGAGCTATGCAAGGTAGAGCTTTCCTTTTTTAGTTAGAAGAATCTAAGTTTCTAAATTTATGCATTTCGAGGAGAGTATATAGTTATAGAGTGATGTGGTATTATGGAGAAGTGGGGAATAGTAAACTTAGCAGAGTATGGCTGAATCTAAAATGCACTTTAGTTTTAGTTGTTTGATGTTTGCTTTGTGAGTTGTTTGCATTTGAGTTTGAATGTTACTTGATTGAATAGTTTTAGACTATTACCAATTCTTTGAGACTATGTAGACTATGTGAGCCACAGGAATGTTCCCAGCATGTAGACACAATCCAAGTTTCTGTTCAAACTGGAGTAATTGAAAAGACAGACACAAAAGTTTTCTTTGAAACTGATCTTGAAAGCAGTATCTTAAGCCCAAGAATTTTAGTGGATGGTTGTAACCATCTGCCTTTACGTTCTATTTTATGCTTAAGTGAGGGGGGAAGGGACCTCTAAGTAAGAGCCCATTGTACGTAGAAATCAAGAACTAAGTTTTTCATACCTATATGTTCTAAAAAAGAGAAAGTGCAGTTTAAAAAAATTATGTATTATAGGCCAGGCATGGATGCACATGCTTGTAATCCCAGTGCTTGGGAGGCTGAGACAGGAGGATCGCACAGGTTTGAAGCCAGCCTCAGCTACTTACTGGGCTCTCAGAAACTTAGTGAGACCCTGTTTCCAAATAAAATATAAAATAGGTCTGGGAATATAGCCTGAAGGTAGAAAAGTCCCTGGGTTCCATCCCCAATACCACAAAAATATAAAATTATGTATTATATAATTCAGACTATAAATAGGTTAGCAACAAATTCTCAGATAGGTTGAATAAAAGAGCACTTTTAAAAAATTGCTTTTCTCTGCTGGGCATGGTGGCGCACGCTTGTAATCCCCGTGCTTGGGAGGCGGAGACAGGAGAATAGCGCAGGTTTGAAGCCAGCCGCTCTGGCTTAAGAGACCCTGTTTCCAAAAAAAAAAAAAAAAAAAAAAAAAAAAAATCGGTCTGGGAGTGTAGCCGGAGGTAGAAGGGCTTCCAGGAACCCCAGTACCACCAATAAAATAAAATAAATAAATAAAAATAAAATTTCTTTTCTCATAAAATATTTTCTGTAAATGGAGATGCCTATTTAATAGAGACCTATGAGTATAATCATTTAAAAATTTACACATCTTATGCCCCATTTCTAAATGATCAGAAAAAGTTATCAAGGTTTATTCACTTGTTAGAAGCTGGAAGTTGTGAATATTATACAACAGGTGCAGAGAGGCCTGGATTAATTTTGCATGGTGTGGTGATGGGGTAGAGGAAAATGGTAAAAATATCATTTTAAAGTTTACATAAAGCTGGACAGCCTGGATCGTGCCTGTATCCTCAGTTACATGGAGACTGTGGAAGGAAGATCGCTTGAATTCAGTAGTTCAAAATCAGCCTGAACAACAGAGTGAGACTCCACTATGGACTATGTGGATTAAATATCCCAACTAGATTTTTTGTGTGTGCTAGGGATTGAAAACGCAGGACTTGATGGATGCTAAGCATGTGTGCTACCACTGAGCTACACCCACAGTCTCCAAACTAGATCATTTTGAAGGTGAAAATTGTTTGTTTTTTGTTTTTGTGGTGCTAAGGATTGGACCCAGGGCCTGAACTTGGCCGTGTATGCCAAGCAAGTGTGCTACTGCTGAGCTTAACCCCCAGCTCTTGATGATTGAAATTGGTTGACAATTGTTGCATTATAACCAAAGGAACAATTGGATAAACTTAGTGAGATGCAGATTGGAATCAGGAATTTGTTGACCAGAGTTCAATATAAACTAAGAATCATGGCTGTAATGCTAGCATGGATTTATTTATTTATTTATTTATTTATTTATTTATTTATTTATTTATTTATGTGGTAATGGGGATGGAACCCAGAGGTTTTCTACCTTTGGGCTATACTCCCAGACCTATTTTATACTTTATTTGGAAACAGAGTCTCACTAAGTTGCAGAGAGCCTCACTAAGTAGCTGAGGCTGACTTTGAAACTGTGCAATCTTCCTGTTTCAGCCTCTGAAGCATGAGGATTACAAGCGTGCGCCACCACGCCTGGCTGCTAGCGTGGATTTAAACCATACTATGCATCTAGAATAATATATTTAAAATGGAAATTAGATAGTCTGGGGTGTTGGTTTTCAGAGCTAGATTTAAAATTTGTAAACCAAGAGGTCAGAGTCAAAGAAATCTATTATCTATGGGCAAGGCAAAGTCAGACATTAGGGAGTTGGATGACAAGGCAGAAGTTAAAGTGTCAGTTGTTAGGAACAAGCCAGTGTTTGGAAACCAGGAAGACAAAGCAGGATGGGGAGGGACAACTGATATTAGTGAAGACAGACAAAGTCAAATGAAAAGAGCAAGGTAAAAGCAGGGTTTATTCTGGGGAAGTAATAGTGCCGTTCCACTGTTCTTTGTGTTAAAAGTGGAAGCAGCCCTGGTCCACAGGTGACCAACAGCACCAGTGAGCGAGTGAATGAGAGTGCAGTGGCTGTACTATTCTCACAGTGCCAGGAGAGCTGGGGGTGTGGGTATGTTCTTATATATAAGACCATGATTCTTATAGGTCATTTAGTTATTTAACACAGTCATTTATGTAATATATGTGTTGTTTTATGCAGCATTCCAAAAGGTTTGTACTACCTGACCATTATGGCATCAAGAAACCTCTGGTGTATGAGAAGTCACTTTCTCTTTGGTTCAAGATGTTGGATGATCCAGTCAGCTGACATTCTTCTCAAATCAGTTGCATGTAGGCTTTTTGGTGTGAAATATAAAAATCTGGACAGTGAATCTTTGGAGAAAGAGATTCTACTGAACAATTTACTTACTATGGGAGTTGACATCAACAAAGCAAAGAAACGACAGCCTGGAGTCTTTAATAAGGTGGTCACTAATGAGCATGACCTGAAGACATTTCTTCTGTCCAAAGGAGCTAGCAAAGAAGTGATTGCTAGCATCATATCAAGATATCCACGTTCCATAACACGCTCTTTTGAAAGTCTTTCAAAACGGTGGGATCTGTGGAGAAGAATTCTGACATCAGACCTTGAAATTGTAGATGTTTTGGAACGTTCTCCTGAATCCTTTTTTCGGTCTAATAACAACATAAATTTAGAGAATAATATAAAGTTCCTCTACTCAGTTGGATTAACTCGTAAATGCCTTTGTCGATTGTTGACCAATGCCCCTCGTACCTTCTCCAATAGTCTTGATTTGAATAAGCAGATGGTTGAATATTTGCAGGAAGTCTGTTTGTCCTTGGGTGACAATGACCCCACAGAGTTTGTCAGAAAGATAATTTTTAAAAATCCTTTCATCTTAATTCAGAGCACCAAGCGAGTGAAAGCTAACATCGAATTTTTACAGTCAACTTTCAATTTGAAGAAGGGGGAACTGCTGGTTCTGATAAGTGGTCCAGGTGCTAGAATCTTAGACCTTTCCAATGACTATGTCAAAAGAAACTACATAAACATTAAGGAGAAGCTTTTTTCTCTTGGATGTACTGAAGAAACTGTTCAGAAGTTTGTCTTAAGCTACCCAGATATGCTTTTCTTGGCAAATAATAAGTTTAATGATAAAATAGACTGCCTTATAGAAGAGAAAATTAGTATTTCACAAATAGTTGAACATCCTCGGCTTCTGGATTCAAGCATAAGTACTTTAAAAAGTCGAATCAAAGAATTGATAGATGCTGGTTATAACTTGAGCACATCGAACATTGCTCTTTTATCTTGGAGCAAAAAAAGATACAAGGCTAAATTAAAAAAATTAAGTGGATAGAACAGTGCTTGAGAACATAAAGTCTTATAATGCAGTTTTATAGGTTCATAAAACCATAGTTGGTGGGCTCAAGGATAGTCCTCCTAGCTACCACTAGGGTTCTTAACAGTGGAAAAGGGAGGCCAAAGAGGAGGTCATATAAGAGTGATATAAGAAAGACTTGACCACTTTTATTGCCTTTAAAGGAGTAAAGGGCAATGAAGCAAGGAATGAAGGGAGTCTATAAAACATGGAAAAGATGGAAGAGACAGACAGATTCTCCCATAGGGCCCTCAGAAAGGAATGCAGCCCTGCTGGCACCTTATTGTTAGCTCAGACCAATACCAGACTTCTGACCTACGAACTATAAGGATAAATTTGTGTTGTCTTAAGCCAATGAGTTTGTGATAGCTTATATAACAAAAAATAAAGCATCTGAGTAGATGTTTAGTTGTCTTATATGTGAAGTCACAAAATATGATTCAGCATTGTTTCTATATTCCTCTTATAAGAATAATTATATTAAATTGATAGTGTTTATGAAGTTTTTTAAATGTGTAGATAAAAAGCCAAGTGTAATAATAAGATCTAAATAAAGGAGTATTTTGCCTAATGTGAATGTATTTTAAAGAAATGGTTGTCAATCCTGTATATTTATGTTCGCTGACATTTTTAAATTTTTTATTTTGGTGGTACTGGTGGTGGACCCCAGGGGCTTTCTACCTCCGGGCTATACTCCCAGACCTACTTTATATTTTATTTGGAAACAGGGTCTCGCTAATTTGCCGAGAGCCTTACTATAGCTCAGGCAGGCTTTGAAACTGCGATCCTCCTGTCTCAGCCTCCCAAGTGCTGGGATTACAAGCGTGCACCACTATGCCCGGCTTTTGCTGACATTTATCTAATATAAATGAAAAGTGAGAGCTGGGCATGGTGGTGCACGCTTGTAATCACAGCATTTATGAGGCTGAAATAGGAGAATTGCAGTTCGCAGCCTCAGCTACTTAGGCCCTTTGCAACTCAGTGAGACACTGTTTCAAAAGAAAGAATTAAAAAAAGGGCTGAGGGGTATAGCTTGGAGGTAGAATGCCCCTAGGTTCCATCCCCAGTACCGAAAAAAAAAAAGAAAAAAAATGAGCTTCTGGAGGTATTGACTTAATAAATGACAAATTAGATCATGTCTATATCTTGAACATACTCGTAATTTGGCTCTGGTAGAAACTGAAGGAGAAGGGACAAGTTACAGGACCTTAGTTACCTTTTTTTTCCAGATGGATTTGTTTGAATTTTGTGTTTAGTCACATAACCTTTTAAGCCTCATTTGCTATAATTTTTGCTTCAAAAAAGCTAACTTGTAGCATTGATAAGAAAAAATACCTGCTTTTCCAAAGCTACTTATAAGTTCTTGTTCAATCAATGGTAGCTTTGAGGAAAAATTATAGTTGTATTTTAAAAACAGCTTTATTGATATCTAATTCAAGTACCATACAGTTCACTCACTAAAATTATATAATTCAAGGTCTTTGAAATATTTGTAGGCTGTGCAACTATTGCCATGATCTAATTTTGGAAAATATTTGTGTCTCCTAAAAGAAACCTGTACCCATTAGCATTCAATCTTATTATTTTCCTTTTACTATCATAAGTCTAAGAAAAACCTAATCTTTCAGTGTCTACAGATTTGCATATTTTGAACATTTCATATAAATGGAATCAATATGTGTGTTTTAGTTAATTTTTTTCTGTCGTGATCAAAATACCTGGCACAAACAACATAGAGGAGGAAATGTTTATTTGGCTTACGGTTTCAGAGGTATAGTCCATAGCTGTCGACTCCAAGACAGACATCAGGGTGCTATAGTGGGCAGAGGAAAGCCAGCTCAATGCAATGGCAGCTGGAAGCAGAAAAAAAGAGCGGAAGCCACCAGGGGCAGATTAGGTCATAGGCATACCCTCAGTGACCTGCATTCTCCAGCCATGCTCTGTCTAAATTGCTATCCAGTAAATTCATTCAAATTATTAATTCTTTAGTCAGTTTCCCACTGTTGAAGTTAGAGCCCTGATTCAGTTACTTCATTTCTTGTCGTGCGCAGTGACGACTCTTACACGATCTTCCTCAAGCAGTTTTATTACCCCAGGTTCTTGTACAGTTACCATAAATCTTCTTCCCGTAGATCTTCTCCCGTCGAATTCCTCCCCCCAGAAATCTTCCCCTTATATAGAGCCCAACAGCCAATCAGCAGACTGTTCACGTGCACAACTCATGGCAACAGCCAGTCCATTGGCTGTTGCCCTATGGCATGCGGTGTTCCCGTGTATCTCATGCTCTTGTCGTCACTTCCTGAAAGCTGTTTACCACCTAAGTGCTCTGGGGAAGATTTCCGCTCAGCGCCATCTTAGCTCTCGGACTTACTGGCTGATGGGCGGGGCCCGTCACAGTTCCCCCTTTTTTGTTTTTTCAGACAGGAGAGGACAGAGGACTCAACCCCTGTATGTTTGAAAGGGGCTTCTAGGCCCACCACCTTTTGCCAGGGACGGGACAAGAATCAGTGGCAACCCGTATGCAGTTGAGCATGCCCTCCTCGGGATGCACCCTCCCGGGGTCCCGAGTGCAGTCCTAGCTGGCATCCTGTCATTAAGACTTTCCCATCGCCGCAAGCCATATTTGAGGGGATTGTCCCAACTCCATGGCTGCAAATGCCTGAGCTATGAGCACTTGATCTGTAGCGCGCTGACGGATTAGTTTTCTAAGACAATAGAGACATAAGATACACAGTAAGACCAGACAAAGACCAAGAGCACCCAGTCCAGCCCACTCTTTTAAATGACGAGCTGCTTGTTGGATCCAGGACATCAAGGTGCGGGCCATCACCGGGTCAACTCGAGTAGTATTAGTTTTGATGATCTCCAACCGCAACTGTTTTGTCAAATTGTCAAATTTCGATGACCAGTTATCTGTAAGATATGCAGAAAGCTCGCGAGAAAGATTAGCGGCAATAGACGCGTTATCATTAATCATGACAAGGGGAGCTAAATCCGTGCAACTGCCATTTATCCCACAAAGAAGCCACAGATCAAATGGGTTAGAATGAAAGGCCATGGTCGGGCTCTGATAAGTAAAATTATAACCTGCAAAAGTAGAATTTGCTCCTGTGCCAATTTTAGGGGAAAAGGCAAAAGGATTAGGCGGGGAAAAACTTGAGCAGAATGACTCAAAGGCAATGGAAAAGGAAAAGCAGTCAGAAGCCCCCATTGTGGATCACTTCCTATCCTTGGAATTCCACAGTATCATGGTCCCCAGAAGAATCAGTCGATGGCTCATCATCCTTTTGTTTCACCAGACGAGTCAGCCGCTCTGGAACCCAGACAGGATCGGCGCCGTTCTGTGGAAACACACAAACAGAGCCTCTGGCCCATGTGAGCACTGGGTCAGGTCCCCTCCATTGCCCTGTGAGGGCATCCTTCCAACGCACGAAACCCTGGCTCGTACCCGAGGGGGCAAAATGACGATCGGCAGCAGTCTTGCCATTGACATCTAATTGCAAAAAATTCAAAGTAAAAAGGGCTAAGGATAGGCGCTGCTTCGGTTTCATATTGGTTCCAATTCCCTCTTTTTGTTTTATCAAGCATTCTTTAAGAGTACGATGGGCGCGTTCCACAATACCCTGTCCCTGAGGGTTGTACGGAAGGCCATGCTTTAGAGTTATTCCCATCTGTGAACAAAAGGATGTGAATTTTTGGGAAGTATAAGCCGGGCCATTATCAGTTTTTATTTCTTTAGGCATATTCCATGCTGCCCAGGCCTCAAGGCAATGATTGACGACGTCATGTGCCTTTTCCCCGGCATGAGCAGATGCATGAATAATTCCAGAGACAGTATCTATGGAAACATGGATATATTTCAATTTTCCAAATTCAGATATGTGAGTTACATCCATTTGCCAGAGATGTAGAGGGAGCAAGCCTCGTGGGCAAATGCCCACATGTGGGGGGTGTAAAAAAGGGGCACAGGCATTACAGGTTTTTACAATTTCCCGAGCCTGATGTCGAGGGATTTTAAATCGCTGTTGTAATGTTTTAGAATTTACATGATATTGACGGTGAAATGCCTGTGCCTGTTGCATTTGAGTAAGAGAAAAAATCATATGTATCTTGGTGAGTTTATCTACTAGATCATTTCCATATGTAATAGGGCCAGGTAATCCAGTATGTGCCCTAACGTGCTGGATAAAGAATGGTGTCTTTCTTAAATGTATATAAATCTGGATTTGGCTAGCCATAGAATGAATAGGAGTATGTAAAGAGAGTTGACCCGCGCATTCAAGCGATCTAACCAGATTAACCACATATTGTGAATCTGATAATAAATTGAAAGGAGAAGAAACTCTCTTAAAAATTTCTAAAACAATATTTAATTCAACCAGTTGTGGAGAGGTATGTGAATATTGGATGACAACAGGATTGCTTCCCTCTATTAGGTAGGCCCCCACACCAGTTTTGGATCCATCAGTAAAAATGTTAATTGCATTAGCTACAGGTTTGTTTTTAGTGACCAATGGGAAAATGAGAGGATGTTCCAGAACAAAATGTAACAATGGATCTTTGGGAAGATGATTGTCTATTTCACCACTGAAAGAGCACATAAGTATAGCCCAATCATCAATAGTGGCTACCAGCGTTTGTACTTGCAGAGCAGTGTACGGTACCACCAACTTATCGGGCGTTCTGCCAAAATGTTGGATGCACTGCTGAATGGCTTTAAGGGCAAGGCTTGCTACACTGGTGGGATAATATTCAACTACCTTTTGAGGGGAGACTTTGGGGTGAATCCAAAGAAGGGGTCCTTGTTGCCAAAGAACACTAGTAGGCTGTTTTTCAGTGGCCAGGATACAAGCCCATAATGGCTGTCCAGGGGTCACTCGACGGAGAGACGCTTTCGTAAGTGCTTGTTCTACTAATTGTAACGCATTGCGGGCCTCATCGGTAAGGACGCGAGGAGAATCTAATTGAGGATTGCCTACGAGTAGATTATATAAAGGTTTCAAGGCATGGTTAGGAATTTGTAAAAAGGGTCGAACCCAATTAATGTCTCCCAACAGTTTTTGGAAATCATTGAGGGTTTTTAATTGATCAGTGTGGATGATTAATTTTTGAGGCAGGACTGCATGGGGGAGAACAATGTTGCCAAGAAAGTGTATATTTTCTCCTCTTTGTACCTTTTCTGAGGCGATGAATAATTGATGAGTTTCCAAAATCTTTACAAGGTGACAATAAGCCTCCTCAAGTATGGAGGGATTTTTTGTGGTCAACAAAATGTCATCCATGTAATGAATACACCGAATTTCTGGAAATTTGGTTTTTACGGGCTCAAGAGCACTATTTACATATAATTGACAGAGGGTAGGGCTATTGGCCATTCCTTGTGGGAGGACCACCCATTCATATCTACTGTCAATTTCCTCTTGATTAATAGAGGGAACAGTAAAAGCAAAACGAGGAGTATCCGCAGGATTTAAAGGGATGGAGAAAAAACAATCTTTTATATCTATGCTGATAAGTGGCCACTCCTTCGGGATAGCAGAGAGGAGTGGAAGCCCTCGTTGAACTGGCCCCATAATCTGCATTTGGCTATTTATGGCTCGGAGGTCGTGTAATAACCTCCATTTTCCAGATTTTTTCTTTATCACAAAAATCGGGGTATTCCAAGGAGAGGTGGATGGCCGGATATGGCCTAACTGTAATTGCTCTTGTACTAATTTCCTTGTTGCTTCAAGCTTTTCACGGGAGAGAGGCCACTGAGGAACCCATACTGGATCTCCCGTCTTCCAGGTAATGGGAATTGCCTCCTCAGTGGCTACTGCACAAAACCCAGTCCCCCGCGACCACTCTTTTCTTTAGTAGGAATTGGGCTTTTACGTCCCTGGAGGTGTTTTCCCAGCCCGTAGGAAGGGTGGTAGCCCTGGCGAAGGAGAATATTATGGGCTTGGGGGAAATAAGATGTATTTTGTAAGGAATATCCCATGTCCACTAATAAATCTCTTCCCCAGAGGGAAACTGGCAGCTCCAGCACATAGGGTTCAAACTGCCCCTTATGTCCCTCCTGATCTTTCCAATGTAAAGCCCTAGCACTGAGGTCAGGGGTTTTAGCATAACCCAAACCTCTAAGCTCTCCGGCAGCCTTTTGAGTGGGCCATGAAGATGACCAGTCTTTACGGGCGATGACACTTTTATCTGCCCCAGTATCTAAAAGTCCTAGGATTTGCTTGCCTTCCACGTCCAAGGTTATCAAGGGACGAGTTCCCATATCAAAGACAAGAGATATTAACTCATTTCCTGAAGAACCGAACCCACCAATACCGCGTCGTCCCTTTGCTGAAGGAAACATACCACGTAGACTGGGAAGCAAAAGTAACTGTGCCACTCTATCCCCAGGGGAAATGGCAACGATACCCCGGGGCGCTGAAACCATCACTTTGATAATACCAGTATAATCCTCATCTATAACCCCCGGATGGACTACAAGTCCTTTCATGGTAGAGGAAGACCTTCCAAAAAGTAAGCCAACAGAATTAGGTGGCAAAGGACCTTGAAAATCTGTTTCAATAATTTGAACTCCCATTTGTGGCGTTAATACCAGCCTGGAGGTGGCACAGAGGTCCAATCCTGCCGAACCGGGAGTGGCTCGCCGGACTGTCCCGGAGGCTGTAGATTGGGCCACTGAGGTGGCTGTGTCTCCATGGCCCCATACACCTGAGGGTTCCCATATTTTTGTGGGCCCTGGGAACGAGGGCCCGCCCTCCCGTTTTTTGTCTGAGTATTTGATGATTGCTTTCCATTATAGGGCAAGGGGTTGCCATCGATATCTTTAACCGAACGGCGCTCAAAGGTAGGATGCCTTCCTTTTCTACATCGACGACAATACTCAGGAGGAGAAGGATAAGATTGGGACGCCCTACGCTTAGGACAATCTCGTTTTAAGTGTCCTGTCGCTCCACAGGAAAAACAATTGCCATTTTTGGTACTATTTTTACTTTGTTGTCCGGAGGCCTGTATAATGGCTGCAGCAAGTCCTGAATTGGTTAAGGGTCCTCCGAGTTCCCTGCACACCTTCATCCACACCTCTAGGCCTTTATGTTTGTAAGGAGTAATGGCCTGTCTGCATTCTTTAGTGCATTGCTCATAGACCAATTGTTTAATGAGCGGCATGGCCGCGTCAGAATCCCCAAAAATTCTTCCCGCAGCCTCTACTAGACGGGCAACGAAGTCTGAAAAGGGTTCAGTCAATCCTTGAGTAATCTTTGTAAGGTTACCAGATACCTCTCCTTTGTTAGGGAGGGCCTTCCAGGCCTGGGTAGCAAGTCTGTTGATTTGTTCATATACCTGTTGTGGATACCCAAGCTGTTGATTAGCAAATCGTCCTTGGCCCATCAGCATGTCTATATCCCAGGCTGGATTTCCTGCTGCTCGATTACGTGCAGCTTGTTCAGTGGCATATTCTATATAATAAGCTTTCCAATCCAAGTATTGGCCAGGATTTAAGGTGGCCCTAACTAAATTTTGCCAGTCTCCTGGGGTCATGGCATAGCGATGTAAACTCTCTATTATTGCTATAGTGAAAGCAGCTGACGACCCATATGTGCGAACTGACTCTGCGAGATGCTTAACTGTTTTAAAGTCCAAAGGCTCATGATAACGATTTCCCCCCTCCTGCAGCTGGAAAACTGGGAAAGCTTGATTTGCTAGAAAAATTCCCGCATCTCTCCACATCTGACTACTAAAAGAGACACCTTCTCCTGCTCCGGGCGCAGAAGGGTTATACGGAGGAGGCGAAATTTCCTCTTTAATCAGTTCAAAAGCTTTCACTTGTTTACAAATGGCCTCTAATTCCTCCTCAGAGTCATCCTCCCCCTCTGACTCTGAATCCTCCTCACTGGCCACTTTAGAGGAAGTTGAACGTTCCTCTTTTACACCGTCTAAAGCTGCCTGGCCCTCCTGCACAAATTTTCTAAAGCGCCTTTCTTCCAAACAGGCACGAATCAGCCGACAAAGCGGCCGAGTCCCTCCTGTGACAATACCTTGTTCTTCGGCGCGTTCTACGTCTCTTCCCAATTTATCCCAGCTTGCTAAAGAAAGATTCCCTGATACTGTAAACCATGGCGCTACCCTATCTATTTGTTCGAGAAAATCTTGTATTGTCTTGTCCCTAAGCTTTAGGCCTCTACTTTTCAACAAAGCTTTCAATGCTTTATGCAATGGGTGAGATGGACTATTTCCCATCTTGTCGAATCAGGACCAGCCCGATTCTCTAACTTGCTTACACTAAAAAATATCCTCCTTAATGGAGCCCCCTTTGATCGGGGAAAATAACCCTCCGTAAACGGAGCCTCCTCCTCCCTTTTCGGAGTCAAAGGAGTACTTACCAGCCAGCTGCCCTCCTTAATGGAGCCCCCTTTGATCGGGGAAAATAACCCTCCGTAAACGGAGCCTCCTCCTCCCTTTCCGGAGTCAAGGAGTACTTACCAGCCGGCTGCCCTGGACTGCCGAGGTTCTGATCAAAGCGAAGTTCCCCGTACGGGCCACCACTTGTCGTGCGCAGTGACGACTCTTACACGATCTTCCTCAAGCAGTTTCATTACCCCAGGTTCTTGTACAGTTACCATAAATCTTCTTCCCGTAGATCTTCTCCCGTCGAATTCCTCCCCCCAGAAATCTTCCCCTTATATAGAGCCCAACAGCCAATCAGCAGACTGTTCACGTGCACAACTCATGGCAACAGCCAGTCCATTGGCTGTTGCCCTATGGCATGCGGTGTTCCCGTGTATCTCATGCTCTTGTCGTCACTTCCTGAAAGCTGTTTACCACCTAAGTGCTCTGGGGAAGATTTCCGCTCAGCGCCATCTTAGCTCTCGGACTTACTGGCTGATGGGCGGGGCCCGTCACAATTTCTGAATATTATTTCATTGGGAACATGGTTTCAACAACTTCTTGGGGGACAAAAGTGAGGTGTGGAAAGGAGGTAAGAGTTCATTGGAATTAGCAAATCAAGAAGTTTATACCTGGGGTTGACAGAATTGCATAACAACAAGAGTTGCAAGCACCCAAGGAGGATATAGGATGAACTGTATGTAGTTCATTGGGTGGAATGGGTGAGGGAGAGACAACTTTGGGGAGAAGTGCATGGAGAACAGCTGTCATTTAAGATTAACATGTCAGACTTTGAATCTAATTAAAAGAATTGGTTTTTAAAAGTTGAATTATAAAAGTTTTAAGTATTTTTCATAAGTGAAATGAAAATTCATGTGTTTTTAATGGGTAAAAGGGGGGAGAACCTGATATTCTTATCTTTGAGAGAAAACAAAACATTTTGGTAATTCTTCCTGCTACTTCTTTGCAGAATATGTACATACAGCATAGTTTTAGTATTTATACATACATACATACATACATACATACATACATGTTTTCAATATTTAATTATAAAATTAAGTATTTATTAGTTATAAAATTAAGTATTAAGTATAGTTGCATGAAATTCTGTTGTTTGAATCTACAGATACCCAAAATTATTGGCTTATCACTGCCCTTTCAGAAAAAAAAACTTGGCATCTCTCTGGGCATTTCTGCTGTCCCCTTATTTTTGTTCAATACTCCAGTTGCACCTGGGGCTACTACCACCCTTCTGGATCCTTACAGCTCTACCCCCAGGTGGTAGTGGCATACTATATAAGTTAAAAAAATTTAATTTGCTCTAGACAATGTGTTTATTGCATTGTGCTGTTCTCTAAGTGTCAGTTGGATCTAGAAACTTCATTTTAAAAAAATTTGAAAAACTCATACATTTTAGATTATTGGCACAAATTTATAAACTTTCAAATAACTAAGAATCGGGACAATATCAAAGATTGAAGAGGAAATCAAGTTTTTTCATGATAAACTTAACAAGTGAGAATATAAAGTAATCTATGAAAAGCTGTATTAACTAAACTAATCATTTCCTTAAATAATATGATTCCTAATGCTAGGGGAATCAGTGGTCTGAAGCTAATGATCCAATAATACAACGTTCACATAAAATACTTGGCTACTGGCTTCTTTTAGATTGTAATACCTCATGCTTCATTATCCCAAAATATGATCTCATGGAGATGTACCAAAGTATCTACTGATATCAGAATGCTGGCCACAAACTTTGGAAGTGGTCCATTGTTATAGGTCCAGGAAAAGCTTGGCACTGTGTAGGATATAGCAGGACTACTATTACTAGATTTTGGGAGGAGATAGTAGCAGAAGTCCAATTGCCCAACATTGAGAGGAAGGGGATGAGTTGTAACTCAGTTGTCATGGTCTTCCAGTACTCATCTCTGGAAGACAGGGTCCTGAGTCTGATTGACTACCAGGTGACTTAGGAGATAGGTTTCACCTGTAAATTGTCCAGCATGTGCACGGTCTGATGCTATTTGTTGTCATGACTCAAAGTATGCCCTATTGTCCATGGAATCTAATATAAGTCTGAACTGTGATAGGGTCAATTTTGAGGAGTTAGGGAAGGCATTAAATGTCAACCATTCGAAACACAACAACAAATGCTGGCAAGGAGGTGGAGAAGTGGTAACTCTAATATATTGTTGGTGGGATTGCAAATTAATGCAACCACTTTGGAAAACAGTATGGAGGATCCTCAGAATAATGGAAACAAACCTATCATATGATCCAGCAATACCATTTCTGGGTATCCACCCAAAAGAATGGAAACTACCAAACTAAGTCATGCATATCTATGTTCATAGCTGCACAATTTACCATTGCTAAACTATGGAACCAGCCAAGATGTCCACCAACAAATGAATGGATTACAAAACTGTGGGATATATATATATATATATATATATATATATATATATATATATACACAATGGAATTCTACTCAGCCATAAAAAAGAAGAAAATTATGTCATTTATAGGGAAATGGATGAAACTGGAGAATATTATGCTAAATGAGATTAGTCACAAAAAGTAAAAAAAAATCAGATGCTCTGTCTAATATGCAGAAGTTAGGGAGAAAAGGGGTCATGGGAGGAATTCCAGATGAGGAAGGAAAAATCATAAATGAGCAAATAAGGTGACCTAACAGGGTGATGGGGAAGAGGGAAATTCTGTAATGTACATGATGTACATTCACAAACATATCAAAGTCAATCACTAAGCCAAACACAAGAAGGAGGGAGAAGGGAGGGAAATGGGGTGGGAACTGGGAATGGGCTAAATTAGTGATGTATGCATGTATGCCTCTACCATTTTGTACTCCATTATGCACAATCCCATGAAAAAAATTTAAAAAAAGGAAACAGGGCTCTAATGAAGCTCCACTCCTGGTGGGGAACTGATGTGTTTCTTTAATTAATAAGCGGACTGGATTTACTATCAGCAGTCACACACAGCTCCTTTTCTAATAAAAGTAGGACACAGAGACCTTAGTTGGAGGCATTTATTTCCATTTGCTTTCCTGCAGTTGGGAAACACTGTTATGTTACACTCTAAATATTAAATAAAGTGTCTATAACAAAACTACTGTGCATAGATCTACATCATCCCATTCTGACTATTATATATGAATGCACCTCTCAGTACTGTTCAGCTTCATCAGAATGCCTGTTTATTCTGTCTGAAGTTATGTGACATTTCATAGAAGTACAGTACACATAGCTATGGGTTATCAATTTTGCTTAATGTGATAAACTATTTGCAGCATTAAAGTTTAATTCAATGTGGAGTGAATAACTGATAATAAAATAAATTATATAAATTACATATTGCTGATGAAACCCTAGTTTATTTGTGTACAGAACTTAACTGCTGGGAAACGGGACAGAGGTTTTCCCTATATAGTCTTTTCTTTCTCCTCCTCTCTCTCCTCTTCCTCCTCCTCTTCTTCCTTCTCCTCCTCCTCCTCCTCCTCCTCTTCATTGTTGTACTAGTGATTGAACCAAGGGGTGTTCTGCCCTATCCTTGTACACCCCAAGCCCTATTTTATCTTATTTTTTGAAGTGGTCTTGCTAGGTTACCATGTACTGACTTGAAACCCGTGATCCTCCTGTTTCAGCATCTCATGTATCAGGGTTACAGGCGTGTGTCACCACACTTGGCTGGCTATACAAGTCAGCTAGCTTCAAGTCTGGCTGATGATTCAAACTAAAAGCATCTTTTAGAAACCAAGAAAGTTAGTAGTGAGCTGTTTAATTAGTAGGTTCTGTCACCTCAAGCTTGAAGAGAATAAACTGATATTTTTCCCTGTTAATGCCATTTATAAGAATGCAAAAACTTTTTTTTAATGGTTATTCATTTAACAAATACCACTTTTGAATGGGAAAGTTCTGATATTTATTTTAGGGTGGTTTTTGAATTTTTATCTAGGTTTAAAACTTGTTTGTTACACAGTCTTAAAGCTTAAAAATAGGTAGCAATATTTTTGTACTTTACACTTCCTGATTCTGTTCTTATTTAACTCTTACTGTAAAAATCTCTGTGGTATTTGTTGTATGTCTGTGTGTATGTGTATATATATAATATATAATATATACACATATATATATATATACACATATATATATACACACATATATATACATATATATACACACACATATATATGTGTATATATATACATATATATATATACATATATATACATATATATACACCATATATATATACATATATATATGGTATATATATATATATATATATATATATATATATATACCAACATAAGGTGGTATGTTTTCTACATGATTGTAGTTGGTCAGATACTTTAATAGCTTTTTCATCCTTATACGGACTTGAGTTTTTTTTTTTTTTAATAAAGATCCAGCTGGGCGTGGTGGTACACACTTGTAATCCCCGCACTTGGGAGGCTGAGACAGGAGGATCGCACAGGTTGGAAGCCAGCCTCAGCTGGCTTAAGAGACCCTGTTTCCAAATAAAACATAAAATAGGTCTGGGAGTGTAGCCCAGAGGTAGAAGGGGCCTGGGTTCCATCTCCAGTACCACTAAATAAATAAATAATAAAAATAAAGATCCTAATTGTGATATATGAAGAGAGGGAATCAGATTTTTATTGTGAAAATAAATGTTATACATCAAATAAATACATAACAAACTATTCTTGACTTCTCCATTGTTTAGAAGACATTGCAAATGAATATGCTCTTGGGTCTCTCATGGTATCTACTAGAGCTGCTTTAATAACATTGGACCACTTTACTGTGTTGGGCAAACAATTGTAGATAGGAGAATCTAGAATCATTTTCCTTCACTTTACATGAAGTGAAAATGGGGAATAAAAGTAGAATATTTGTATTGTAAGGCACCATATGTACAAAGCATGCCGTATATGCTTTGTAGCTACTAAAGAGTCTGAAAGCTCTCCACATAAAAGATATCATGTCTTTATTGTCTGCATCATGCCCTCATCAACTTGAATTCACTCTGGGACTGAATAGTTATTGGTTAGAGTCCCTTCCCCTCATACTCCTGCCCCTAGAGGCGGGGGCTGAAATTAAAACCTACTTAGGTAAATTTTGGCTGGTGCTCTTTTACTTTCTTCCCGAGAGTCACTGAGCAAGGGAGATCTTGATGATGGCTCAATCAACGAGGACCTTCAAAGAATACAAGTATGATCCCTTCTCCTTTTGCTTTTCTATCAAAAGGAGTCAGATGTTCCTCAATGTACAATGGAGTAATGTCCTGATAAATTGATATGGTACGTTAAAAATGCATTTAATACATCTAAACTGCCAATAATCCATCTTGGGTCTCCCCAGCTGAGCCCATGCCTGACTGGGAGCTGTGGCTTGCTGCTGTTGCTGCTCAGCATCTTAAAAGAGTATTATTCTGCTTATTGTTCGCCTAGGAAAGGATAAAAATCAAAACTTGAAATCGGGTTTCTGCTGAATATATGTTCTTTTTATATAATTGTAAAGTTGAAAAGTCACAAGTCAAATTATCATAATTTGGGGATCATCTGTATTTATATAATCACCACAGTCTCTGTCATTTCAGACAGCCATTGGGGTTGTTTGGAGCTTAGAAAAGCCCAGTAATTGTTTACTAATTTATTTATAAAAATATTTCTCCCTTTTTTTTTCAAAATGGCGACTGAGGGACACAGTACTCCTCAGTAGCTGAAGCAAATAAACTTCAGATACTTAGAAAGCTGTGTCTTAATCAACAAAATAAATATATACCAGAAACCAAAACAAATCCTGGTACCTCGGGGGAACTCTGAACTTGAAGAAGAAGAAGAACATAGATTGGACACCGGACCAGCTGCAAACGCTGATCGGCGGCGGCGGGCTGCTTTCGCGGGCCCGTGGAGCTGCCTGCCCGATAGTCCCGATAGTCCCGCAGCAAGATAATCCGGGACTGAAAACAGCGAGCAGCTCCCATGTCAGAATTCTGTGTGCTCACCAGCGACTGGATCACAACAGCATAGAGACTCCCACGAATCCTGAACCAAGGAAGACAGGTACCTGCGGGCGCCCAGGGAAGTGCGGACCCTAGCGTGCGCTGCACTCCAACCCCCCAGCACGCCCAAGCCTCAGACCCGAGCACTCCCCTCTGTGCACCTTGTCTGCGCCCCGGTTCCCTGCTAGCAGTCATTGCCTGTCCCACTCTCTCCACTAAATTGGAGCCTGCCTGTGTGTCTAGCCCCCCCGCCACCTTGCCAGAGACTGCCTTCCAGGCTGCGAAAGCCCTGTGTAAACCGGAAATCTCCTTGGGGCACCCCCAGTTTCTACATCCCGCGGGAGTCAGAGACCATTACTGGGCACCACGCACTGGACCCTTGAGCACCTATCCTGCACTCCTGGCCCACCGCTGGGTGTTCCCACCCTCCTGGTAGCCAGAGGCTTAGTTCTAAGCGAGAACTCAGCTCAATACACCTTGGAAGAGCATACCAGCAGCAACAGACAGCTGCATCCACTCACTCCTGGGTCCAGTAAAAGCAGCACACCCAGCCTGCACTCTTGGAATAGGCAGAGCTCTGGCAGCAAGCGTGGGCACCCAGGAACCAGCACCCATTTGCCCAGGGTACATCTTGGGACCACACCGGCTAACCCAGCTGGAATTTCCAGAGACACAGGAAAATCCATCGGGCCACAATATCTGCACAGGACCTCAGGGGGAGGTTCTAATTATACCTTGGTCATGCTCCACCCATGTTGTAGGGAAGCACAGGCTGGAGTCTAGGGTGGTGAGTGCAGAGGTACTGACCACAGGTTAGAATTTCGCAGAACCTGTGAATTGTACAGAATCAAACAAAAGTGAAACCAGACATCCGGACACATAAACCTAAAGCAGCTAAATGAGAGAAGGTGTCCAAACACCCAGAGTGACCTAAGAAGATAAAAAATAGAGTACAAAGAAAACTAAGAGACATTGGATGGTATTCTGAAAGTTACCAAAGCAATCAGATACGCACATATTATATAGACCTGACCCCATATGCGTAAATAAGGAGGACTGTTTATTTTACTTTTAATGTGGATGTTTTGTTTTATTTTGCTTTTACAGTGCTTTTGTTTTGGTATGGTTATTGCTGTGTTATTTTTTTTTCTTTCAACCCACACTTCTCTTACTTTCACATGTTTTTTTTTTATATATATTGGATAGTTTGCCTTATTTTTTTATTTCACACAGCTGCTAGCTCCTTTTATTTTATTCTTGTTCTTTTTTCCTCTTTCTTCCTCTTTCCTTCCTTTATTTTCATTCTCCTCCTTTGATTGGTTTTCCTTCCTTTTTCTTGGATTACATAATAGTCTTGGTATCTTGTGTGGATTTTTTTTTTCTATTCTTTTTTTATGTCTGTCTGCTCCTTCCATCACCCCTATTTACAAACCTTCCCACACTAACCCTACATACTTTTCTCCCTCAAAACTTTTCCACATAATATACCTCCTGGTCTAATACTCTAAGTATTTCTTACATTCATAATTATTCCACGAACGACAAGAGTCCTAGTAGTTAACTCTCTCTCATTCCTAGCAAGATTTCACCTTACCATACTTAAAGTCTTTCTCAACCTAAACATATCCTCTACCTAATCCGACTCCTTTACTAATCACCCCAGCTCCTCCCACATCACCCACCCTCAACACTGGAAAGGCTCTGCTGACTAGCCGATACCCCAACTCCTAATATTAAGATTTGACTAAGCATAATACTCACGAACGATGGGTAGAAACCAGAAAAACAGGACAGAGAACGCTACAAATATGAGAACCAGGAATTATGAAGAGACAGCAGAAATCACGAATACTGACCTACTAGAAATGCAAGAAGGGGAGTTCAGAATCTTGTTGTTCAATATGATGAAAGGATTTAAAACAAGTATAGAGGAGGTTAAAGGTGAATTAGAAACACTAAAAAAGAATCAGAAAGAGGTCTGGAATGAAATGAAAGAGGCAATAAGTGAAATGAAGACAGCAATTGAAAGAAACTCTGGAAGATTAGATGAAATGGAAAACAGAATATCAATATTAGAAGACAGTACATCCCAAACCGAAAACACAGTCAGCGATATACAGAAATCTTTACAGCAACAAAACCTAAACATCCAGCAATTATGGGATAATATGAAGCGCCCTAATTTACGGATAATAGGCATTGAGGAAGGGATAGAGGTACAGACCAAGGGCATCTGTAATATCTTCAAGGAAATAATCTCAGAGAATTTTCCAAATATGGAAAGAGACTTTGATCTTCAAGTCCAGGAGGCATACAGAACTCCACTGAGACAAAACCAAAGAAAGACCACTCCACGCCACATAATAACCAAAATGACCAATATAGAGGCTAAGGAAGGAATCTTAAAAGCAGCGAGAACAAAAGGACGGGTGACATATAGAGGCAAAACAATAAGAATCACCCCAAACTATACAACCCAGGTTAGGAATGCTAGGAGAGACTGGTACGACATGATTCAGACCCTGGAAGAAAATAAGTTCCAGCCCAAACTAATCTATCCAGCAAAACTACTATTCAAGATCAATGGTGAATCCAAAATCTTTCACGATAAACAGAATCTCAAAAAATTTATGAATTCAAAGCCAACACTAGAGAAAATTCTTAAAGAAATAAACCATAAGGAAGAAAAAAGAAGCAGACTTCAGAATCAGAGAAGAGAGGAAGTTAATAAGTGGGCCACTTAAGTAAAGAAGAAAGATCACACCACCCAAGAGTAGACAGAACACAAAATGGCAGAAAACAAAAATCATATTTCAATAATATCTCTTAATGTCAAAGGACTTAACTCACCAATCAAAAGACATAGACTGGCAATGTGGATTAGGAAACATAATCCAAATATATGCTGTCTGCAAGAAACACACCTCACAGCCAAAGACATTCACAAGCTGAAGGTGAAAGGATGGAAAAAGATATACCATGCCACCAGTGACCAAAAAAGAGCAGGGGTAGCAACCCTAATATCCAACAAAACAGACTTTAAACTAAAACACATCAAAAGAGACAAATCAGGGCACCTCCTTTTACTAAAAGGAACAATATACCAAGAAGATATAATGATAGTAAATATATGCCCCAAATATGGGTGCAACCACATTTGTAAAACAAACCCTTCTGGACATAAGATCCCAAGTAGACCCAAATACAATAATTCTGGGAGACTTTAATACGCCTCTCACACCACTGGATCGATCTTCAAGGCAAAAGATGAGTAAAGACGTTTTAGAACTAAAGGAAACCATAAACCAAATGGACCTAATAGACATTTTCAGAGTATTTCAACCAGGAACTACAGAATACACTTTCTTCTCAGCAGCCCATGGAACCTTCTCCAAAATTGATCACATCCTGGGACACAAAGAAAATACCAGCAAATTCAAAAAAT